>NW_005054365.1:2254584-2259064 GCF_000277835.1 Geospiza fortis
AGAAAGGATGGTGTGCATCATTTTAGTCACCAAAGAGATGTACCTAAAGACAGTGATGTCAAAATTGTGTCACTCAGCAAGTGACACACTGCCTGCCTTCCTGCCTATCCCCAGGAGGGACTAAGTCAGAATCCCAGCATAGTCTCTCCTGCCCTGCATAAGGAAAACTCAGGGGGAAAAGCTGGAAGAGGGTGGGAGGGTACCTGGGAGTCAGACGCACAAACACAGATTTTTCAGCCAGACTGAAAAATCCCCCATCCTATGGAACCACTCCAACACAGGACAAGGCTAGGAATAATGACTCAGCTTTGTCCAGATCCCTTAAAAACACGCTGAAAACACATTCTAAAACACCTATAAAATGGTTTGGTTTATACAGGCTAGTGAATATCTAAAGGGAAATCTAACCAGCTTGTACCACAGGCAAGTCAAACACAGTTTTTCATTTGGCTTGCAGTCAAAAAGAAGATCAAATGATGTACCAAATCCTACCTTCACAAGTACACAGGACAGCAGTGTGGCTGAGAGCAGAATTTGATTGGAAAAAAAAGGAGTGAACTGGCCATTCCAATCCCTGCTGCGAGCATTCCTGATTAACACCAGCTGATACTTTTAGAATAGTAGGTCTGAGGATTAAAGTATTATGTAGGCTGAAAACACTACGTCACATCTCTAAAATTACTTTGTATCATTTAATACTCTGCATTCTATTAGGCTCAATTCCTAGGTCCACAATCAATAATGAGAACCTCCACCTCAAATCCAGATAATGTTTAGGGTTACTCACTTACCCTCAGAGGCTTCTATAAGAGATTTTGCCTCCAACTCTACTTCATTATATTTTTTCATTTGTTTTCTTCAAATCCTACCTTAATGGTTTCTCTGTGAACCAACAGAATGTCCCATATGTAGATTAAGGAGAACTACTATTTTTGTTTTACTCTGATAGTTCTTAACAGAAAATAGTAATGCAATTTCTACTCCCTCAAATATCTAAGCTCCAAATAATACATTATACAAAGAAAATTGCATTCCAAAAAAAAACCCCAAAAAACCCCCAAACAAACCAAAACAAAAAAACACACAAACCAAAACAGAAACAAAACACAAAACAAAACAAAAACAAACAAAACAAACAAACAAAAAAAAACCCCCACAACAAAATCTACTCAGATGCTAAAGTTGATGATCCAATGTCCTCTCTTCACATGTTCACCTTCCAGAGTTCAGGCACCAGATTGCTTTACCTGTCACTGCTCTGTTTATTGCAAATAGGAGGAAAACAGTTTTCTGGATGTCACATTATACAGAAAGACTTCAAAAGAAAAGGCATATTATATTAAAAGTGGCAAATAAAAAAATCTGATTAATGCTCTATGCGTATATCATTATTATTATATATAATATAATTGTATGTTACATCTACATCTAATTAAGGATATATTCTGTGCTTTTTCTGAACCAAAATTTATAAAAAATTAAGTCCAGCTTGAAATGTGCCCTGGGCCTGTACAGAACATGGCTTTGGTGCATAAAAGCCAGAGTTCTTCTGATAGAATATTAGCTCTCTCTTGGTGATAGATCTGTAGAAAAGCTGTTCAGAAAACACGTGCTATAAACAGCAGAGGAGAGCAGGCATCTCTGGAAAAGTTGTTTTTTAAGGCAGCTAGTCAGGCAAATCAGCCCTTGGGTGTGCTCATCAGCCCCACTCACTCCAGAGACTGCTTAAATTATCAGTTTAGATATGGCAACAGGTTGACAGAGGGGATTCTGCCCCTGGGCTCAGGTGAGAGCCCACCTGCAGAGCTGCCCCAGCCCTGGCTCCAACAGCACAAGGAGCTGGAGCTGCTGCAGCCAGTGCAGAGGAGGCCACGGAGATGCTGCCAGGGCTGGAGCCCCTCTGCTCTGGAGCCAGCCTGGCACAGCTGGGGCTGCTCAGCTGCACAAGAGAAGGCTCCAGGGACACCTCAGAGCCCCTGCCAGGGCCTCCAGGGGGGCCTGATAAAAGAGATGGAGAGCAATTTTTTATAAGGACAGATAGTGACAGGACAAGACAAATGGTTTTAACCTAAAAGATGAATGATGTAGATGAAATGTTAGGAGGATATTCTATCTTAGTCACGTAGTTTTTGTAAAGAAGCTGGAACTCTGATCTCATCACGGGATCTCAGAATGGTTTGGGCGGGAAGGGACCTTGAAGCTCATCCAGTGCCATCCATTGTCACAGGCAGGGACCCCTTCCACTATCCCAGGTTGCTCCAAGCCCTGTCCAACCTGACCTTGGACACTTTCAGGGATCCAGAAGCAGCCACAGCTGCTCTGGGCACTCTGTGCCAGTGCCTGCCCACCCTGCCAGCCAGCAATTCTTTCCCAATATCCCATCTGAATCCACCCCTGCCACAGGCAGGGACAATTTATGCAAGGCAGGAACTTATGGTGATCCTCTATTCCTACTCAGTGCCATCTGGAGAAGGCCCACCTGAAACTGTGGCAGTTTGCTCAGAGCCTTTTCCAGTGAAGGTCTGAGTGTCTCCAAGGAAATTCCACAGTTCCTCCTAGCAGCCTGTTGTAATGTTGAATGAATGCTCCCACTTAATAAATTTGCCTTGAAATTTAAACTTTAGTAAATTTTCTCAGGATGGATTTTCTTTCCTTTCCTATCTATCTATCTATCTATCTATCTATCTATCTATCTATCTATCTATCTATCTATCTATCTATCTATCTATCTGTCTCTCTGTCTGTCTGTCTGTCTGTCTGTCTATCTATCTATCTATCTATCTATCTATATTTCAGTGAAAAAAAAACATATAAAAATAGTTTGATTTGTTGCCCAGAAAATCTGGTGTATTCCAGGATCATGAGCAATTTCCTTTTAGCCCTAAGTAAACCCTTTTTTTTTTTGTTCAGATATTGAAAAGTACTGATATTAATTTACCTTACTTATAATGTCTCTCATTCTGTTCCAGGCCTTGAGAGATAGCCAAAGCTTAGGTGAAAAGCAGTAGGAGTCATGTCACCTGTGCTAAGCTCAATCTTTTTTGCAAATAACAACAGTCCTGGGGGTTTTGGTGATTTTAATTCAGGAGCATAGGCCACCAGAAGCTGTGAATTACTTCAACATATAACACAGCAGTATTTTTTTTCATCGTTAAGAATAAAACCTTCTTGCCAAACAGATCTACTGAGGTGTGAAGTGGACAGGCATCTGCCCTGCTCTTAATCTGCTCTTTGAAACTGATATTTTTCTCATTAGCTGCCTAACTGGGAAGGGTATCAGTTTCAACTGCAGGTCCAGGAAGCTGCCCATGCTAAGAAAATTTCACCAGCTGTCAGTCTTATTTCAAAAATTTAGTTATCCATTGAACTTGAGGTTCTTAGTTTATGAAGAACTTGAGTTTATGAAGAACTTCTTATGAAGAACTTGAGGTCCTTCATTTATGGTTATCTTTACATCAATAAGTACGAGCATATCCATCCACTAAAACTGCATGATTCTGCAGTTCTTTTCAGAACAGAATGTTGCATGCTTGAAATGTCGTAAATAACATTACTTAAGCAAGGATAGACAATTGCTCAACAAAAGTCCCTTACTAGGACACTGAAAAATATATCAGAATTTAAATATTTAAAGTAATAGAGTTTTAGAATTAACTGGAAAATTAGTATTACTGAAAAAATAAGAAAGCTCTTTAAAAGATAGCATTTGATAGTTTGGGAGCTACAAAATATTGACAGCTTGCCAGGATCACATGGAACATGCATTCCCCCCAACAAAGATGGTCACACATCATTTTTACTTGCAAAATCATTTACAAGATATTGACAGGAGCAGCAGCAAAACAGAACTGATAACTGAGCACACAGTTCTCACATTGCCAGGAAAAACAGGCCAACAGCTATTTCCTTCTCAGATCTCAAGCTGGGATATATATAACTGAGTTCACAAACCAGAAATTATCATCTGCCCAGTCTTAGAGGTTCAAAATGTGGCATTTTGCTGAAACTACACAACTAGCTAAGAACACCAAAAATATTATTAGCATTTAAACTTGTCACACCAGAATTTCAGACTTTAAAGGTCAAAGACATTAGTGTGAGATTTCACTTCTGAAGTTGTACCTCTCTTCCTCTTCTTGGAAAAGGGAGAAGGAAGCTCCTTGATGGCTCCACATCCTTGCTGGTAAGACCCAGAGAGACTCAGTGGGAACACTAGTGAGGTGGGATTTTTGCACTAATTAAAGTTAATTTTCCTAATAGAGACGGCATTGAGTTATAATCAAAAAAATTAAATATTTTACAGCATGTCCTAATACCCAAATAGCAAGAATCACATTCTTGAGAGTTTTGTAAAGCAATTGCATCCTGTTTCTTTGGGAAATAATTGGAAAGTTAATAAATAAACACTAAGAGTTAGAACTGATAATGATGGGCAAACGCAATAAAAAGTAATTTTCTTGTTCTGTGACTCTGAATCCTA
>NW_005054365.1:2259074-2280124 GCF_000277835.1 Geospiza fortis
TTCCCAGAAATGAACTATTGATTACACCTCTAGTCTGTCATTTTCAAGCGACCTAGCAAGCCTCCCACACACCAATTTAAAAAATAGTTTCCAAGTAAAAGCTGTTCTGAAAATGAGGTAGACGTAAATTCATCAAACCCAATAAAAAAAAGGAGGCTATTCTAATTCAATCCTATAACAATATGTTCTTTGGAAGCTCTACACAGTTAGACTTGAGCTATCTGGGAACTCTGCAACAACTTAAGCTTGTCCCTCTCTTCTTGCATGGCTCCCCAGGTGCCATCCAAAGCCCCCTACCAAGGGTCAGAGAATGAACAATTGACTTATTTTATGAGACAGGCTGCTTTCCATTTTTCCAAGGTTTGTTTCCATGTAAATCCTGGAGCTCTGAGGCTCCTGGGTGCACCTACTTCATTGCATTCACTGCAGTCAGTGATAGATCTGTAGCTATCACAAATCCTTTTCATCTTGGGCAACTTGGTATTTTCAAAGCACTTCCATGTCCTATGAGGGAAGATGCTATATAAATGCAAATACTGACTATTCCCATTTTATCATTTTTTCTGACAAGAAAACACTGCTGCTTTTCAATACTTTAAAAAACACTTATGCCTGAAACATGAGGTTAACTCCTAAAAGTAAGTTAATATTAAAGTAAACATAATAAAAGCCAAGAATAAAATCACTCTGCAAAAGCAGAGATTTAGATTTGGAGGAAACTAAGACTGGTGGTCAAACATCCCTTTGTTCCTTAAACAGCTTAATCTAAAAAAGTTGCAGTCTTTCAAAACCATGATTCATACACATATTGATATGCCCTAGAAATATCAGAGTTATTTTAGAAACAGGTTTAGGTGCTTCTGTACATTGACTTTAAAGCAAGCTTATTTGGTGTCTGTCTGAAATTTGGATAATTTTTGAGCAAAAAATCTACTTGTTTGGTTACTGTTGATTTAAAATAATACAAATAATTAGTCCATCAAATCCTTCAAACTGATGTACCTGTGGAAAAGTCTTCTGAGAAGGGAGCTATGTGCATAACCCTCCTGTCAAACAGCGCTGAGCACAGGGCCAGTGGGTGGCTGGGGAGTCATTATGTTCTTCAAAATAAAGCTGTAATAGGCCGTGGGTGCTGCGTCATCCCTCTGGAGTGCAATTAATTGCAATTACTGCAGCCTCTGTTTGTGACTTCTGACACACTTGCAGGGATAGCTGAGTATTCTCCTTTTGCCCATGAAACAGGCTGCATTTTGTCTGTTGCGTTTTATCTGATCTGCTCCTGGTCCATCTCGGTTTTTTTTTGTTTTGTTTTTTTTTTTTTTTTTTTTTTTTTGTTGTTGTTGTTGTTGTTGTTGTTGTTGTTGTTGTTGTTGTTGCTGTTGTTGTTGTTGTTTTTTTTTTTTAATCTTGGCTTTTGTCTTTCTCTCTGTTCCATGACGTCTCTGCACCCTTGAAAACCTTGCATGCAATTAGAGCGTGTAATGGCAGAGAGGTGCAGTGCTGCTATCAGCCTCCCCTGCACGTGATGGAGAGATTTATTACCACAATCTCCCAGCAAACTGGTGGGAAGTGGATAATAGATCCTAGGTAGGAGATTTACTTGAAACCAGAGAACAATATCTTAATTATCTTTCTCCAAGGACAGAGCCAGTGTCACATTTGTGGGGTCAGGTGCCAAGACACCGGCTCCTTCTCCTCCCATCTCCACCCCACACAGGATCACCTGCCTGCTATTTGGTTTGATGGGGTTCTGCATAAGCTGCAGCCTCAGCAAACACCCTGAGCACTCATCCCTGAAAACTCATGCTCGTGCTCAAATGAACATTTCTTTGATTAACTCGGTAGCATCTGCACAGTGCTCAAATTCTATTTAGGTAACACAGGAGAAAACACCCTACAACCCCACAGAAATCATGTTGAGGCAAATCAGCTCTGAGTCAGATTAAATAGGACTTAATTTGACTTCTGATTTGTTTACACTTCATCACACAGCCAGTCTCCATTATGATCCCTCTTTCTTTCCTACTTCTACAATTTCACACCATTCTCTTAACATATGAAACTATTATTAGAATTATTCAAGTACTCCGAGGATTTTTTGGCAACTCCGTTACCTGCAGGTGTTAGCAGCTTGCTACCACATCTAAAGGAAGCAACCTAAGTCCACGGTGAAGTTCTGTACATAATTGCAAGAGATCTTTAGCTTTCAGTTCCCCCTCCCATAGCACGCATGCATCTTACAGATGTGCCATGCCTGCATCTGAACTCCCACTTCCTGACACAACAAGGGTATTTTGCTTTAGAGAGAAAAACTACCATTTGAAAAAACTTAATTCCTTTGTGTTTGGAGTTGACTCACAGTTTTTAACCCAGCTTTCAGATTAATGCAGATGGCTGTGGAGCCGGGTTTCCCGTAAAACTCGTGGGAATGGGTCAGAAACGTGCCGAGCAGAGAGCAGCACATACCCTCTGCAAGAAATCCAGCCAGACTAGGAGAGCAGCGGCAACCTGGCGCTTTGCAATCAAATTGCCCCTTAATTTACTGTGACTGCTTATTTACCTTCCACACATGCTGTGGCTGCCCTCCTATTTTGCCAGGCTGCCCCTTTCTCTGTGTTTCTCCTCCACTGTCACTCACGGGCTCCTCCGGCTTCTCTGGCTCTTTGGAGCACGGGTTGTGCCCCTCTTCCCTCCCGGATCGTCGAGCCAGATCCAGCCTTCACCTCTGCATCACGGGCAGCTTCCACCAATGCTGGATTTCAGCTTCCTCCTGATGTCAAGTTTCAGCCCAGCCCACGGCTCTTGCATCATGAGCTGGAAAACCCTCCTATGCTCCAGACTTAGCAAGGGATGTTTGCAGAGAAGCAGCAGTTTTATTCACTCTGTGCTTGATGCCCCATTTCTTTTGCAGCTTTCCTCTCTTATGTGACAAGAAACAGCTGTTTGTGTTGAGGGAAGCCTCTTTCTTGAGCTAAATCCCCTTCCTTTTCTAGAAACAGATCTCTCAGTTACTCCAGTGGGACTGAAATCCCCTGAAGTCAATAAAACTTCTCAAAGGAGCATTTCTCCTATCAGACTTTATTTTCATATCCATAAGAAACATTTAAACCATTTTTAAAGGGGATTATTTCTCTCAAAATAACGTGATTCTAAATCTAAAATTTTAAATCCATGCAACTTTTTTATGTGCATGAGTGCTAAAAAGAAAAAAATAAAGAAAAAAAAGGAAAAAAACCAAGGAAACAAGGGGCAGAGGGTGTGCTGGTGAAATAAATTACCTGCATAACTTTTAGTTAAATGCTGGATCTACAGGGTAGTCCTGCAAACCACCTCATGAGCAACTGGATTCAAACACAGACCTGTTTGGGGCCACTCAGTTATGTATAGTGGCAGCACAAAACAGGTTAAAATTTTCAGAATCTGGGTTATTATCTTAATATCTGATTGAGGCCAGGACTGACTGCTGCTGTTTGTTTAACACACTGCACAAAGCATTTTTCTGCTCCTGCAAAAAGCCTCGGGTGCAGATCTGCAGCGAGACTGAGCACTCACAGCAGATTGCTGATGACTTCTGGAGAAATGTCCCTGCCTTATCAACTCTACATCACATTTCGCACCGCAAATCGCGTTTGAAGTTTTAAAGCTGGATGAATGTGTGAGCTTGATTACAGACATTCATGCAGATAAGATTGTGGAAGAGAAGTTACATTGCAGGACTACACCCTTTCTCATACAATTCCGTGCCAGATCTCTGAAATTCTGTAGCAGACCTTTGCAGTTCTGTAATAATTTAGCAGTTTACTTGACTTAAAAAGCAGCTGGAGAATGTTTTTTCCAAGCTCTGAACAACTCGCCCTGTTTAAATCCACCACTAAATCTGGACTCTGACTCAGTGAAATTAATGGCTGTACAATATTCCAGCTTTCACAACTCTCAAATCAGATATATTTGCAGGATTCAATGGGATATGCAGGAATAGGAGGGATAAAATTTTGTTTCCTCACATGGAAAAGGCAGTAAAAAGAAAGTGAGAACAATGTTTTCACCCAGTCTCGAGGATCAAGGAGAAATGGCAAGTTCAAACTGAGTATCTCAGGAGTGGGAACTCACAGAGAGTTTTATCCCAAGGAAACAAAGCAGATCAAAAGGCTTTGGTTTCAGAAATGCTGTAAATGTGCATGCACGGGCTACTGAAGAGATCTGCTGCTTCTGAGCAGCGAAGATGAGGTCCCACTGCTTCCAAAGGATATTGTTATCAACACAGCAGGGTCCACTGTCACTTTCAGAAAACCTTGCTGCCTTCTTTAACTCTGGTTGTGGAGCAGCACCCTGACCCCAGAGAAAAAACATTAAAACACAAAATACAACAAACACTCAGCACATGGAGAGTGCTAATAGAGAACACACTGAGAAAGCAAGATGATGCTGCCACTTTGCTACTAATGCCACAAATGGCATTGTCATAGACGCTGCCAGCTCTGCTCTGCTCAACATTTAAGAAATAAAAGAAATTTTTCTGTCAAGAACACAGCGATGATGATGATGATGATGATGATGATGATGATGATGATGATAATAATGAAACCCAAATTCTTCAACCAGCATACAGAGGCACAACTGCAGCAGGGCAGATAAACAATCTGATGGGTGCTCCATGTGCCCCACTGACAAGGGGTGACACTCACAAGTCACTGCCTGGAAGTACAACTTGGATTACAATCAATAAGAGAATCTGCAGTATTTGCTTTGCATCTCTACTTGTTTTGTGAGTTTCAGTCAGTTTGCATTACTGTGCATTTTCATCCCCTGGGGACAACAGGCATGAAGGAGATAAGGTAAGAGGAGTAAAGGAAGAAGTGAGATGGAGGCACAGCTAGTTTTTAGGAGTATAGTGAACAATTCAGTATTTTAGGGCTGTCACAGCCATTCTACAACCACACTGCAAAGCTGGCAGTTACAGCCTTGCCCAAACAGGCATCCACAATTTCCTTTCAGCCCGGCTGCCAAACATATCTTGAGGCTTCTAAATGTTTGGGTTCCACAGGGTGGAAACCTAGTGTAGAAATACCGTCCATGCAGGGAACCTTGTGAGAAGTTCTTTTTGCTCCAAGAGATTTTCTGCAGACAGAAATCATGGAGGGCAATAGCCTAATAGGCTTTTTAATAAGGACTGCACAATGGAAATACCCACAGTTAAAATAGAAGTAGGAGTTCTAGAGATAAGAATTTTTGGAGAGATGTAGCACCCCTACATCTTCAGAGTAGGAGGCAGTCATTAAACTGCATATGATTCCAGATGAACTTCCCTGCATGAGTTTCTTATTTAAAAACTGCCCTGTGCCCAAGATTTATGCCTTTTTCCCCAGAAGCCACGAGCAGCAGCCTTCCTCAGAAACAGTACTGTGTGCTGACCTGATACTGAGGTAGGAGACTGAAACAAATACAACTGCTTCTGCTTTTTGCCATAATCTCTGATTACACACGTGTCCAAAGCGTTTCACCACATCCCACAGGAATTAAGGCCCTGGGGATGCAGAAGCTTGCTGCGCAGTTCTTGGCATGCCTGGCCAAGCAGAGGGGAGCAGGATGACAGGCACTGAGGCAGTGCTAAAACTTCAGCAGCAGCATCATAGCCTGAAGAGTGTCCTGAGAAACTTGAACAACAAACAATAAATTCCAAAATGCAATACTTCCCAAGCAATCAACTCCAAGGGTAGGAAGGAAACAATAAGACCAAGCCAGCTGCAGGTCAGTGTCATTGCAAGGGCAAAAAACTGCCTGAGGACCAGCATTGTTTTCTTTCAAGATGGGGAAAGGTTCCTTCTAGAATTTCAGCATCCTAAAGTCTCCATGAAGGCTGGTGAAATCCAAGCCTCTGCAAACTCTTCAACATTGTAAAAGTGGTTCAAACAACTAGTGAGAAAAATTTTCATACCTTTTCTCTTTTTCTTCTCGGGCTTCTCCAAAGTGGGATCTGATCTTACAGGTAGGTTTGAAGATAGAGGAGCACGCTATACCTAGCCACAAACAGAAAAGCTGAATACACATCAGATCAATCATATTTGCCAGAGAAGACAAGAGAAGGAAAATTCACAGTCAGAACTGGAACACTATTGCACCATATGCTTTCCAACAGCCAAGAACAACAGGGGCCCTGCACAATCCTTGCCTTACTGCACCCTGTTGTATTTCCACCTGGAAAGACATATGGCAGTGCCTAGGAGAGAAAATGTTCCTTTTTCTTTTTTTGTTTTCCTAATGTTAATGTTATTTCCCAGCTTTAAAGGAACATTTGATTATGAAACATGCTCAGACCAAAGATTAAAAAATCTTCCTATCTCTTCCCACTAATTACAAAAACAGGTCCATTGGCCTGCTGGTATTATGACCAAATGAAAATTTGAAGGCATGGCTTGGATACTACTTTTTGTTATGCATCACTGACAAAATTGCCTGCTCTGCAGAAACCTGGTGCCTCACAGTTATGGCAGGGATGCTAAAAATTGTCCTGGAAGTGTAACCTTACAAAAATCATCCTTCTGCCTATGAAATGAAAAACACTGCTTTGTAAAGAACTGACCAGGAGCAAACATTCAGCACAGCAAGAGTCGCTTTTACCCATAATTACAGTCAGTCTTAAAATGCCATTTTTTACTCAGAGCACATTCAACATTACAGGAACTTACTCATGACTGCTGCTGGGCGAGGGAAGCAGTAGTTATGTTAAAAGATGTAAGAATAAGAAACCACACAAAAAGCTCTTATAACTACCCTCTCATCACTTGGGTAAGTAGAAATATTTTAACAGTGATTTTATTGTAGCAGTAATGCTTTTCACCTCCTTTCACAGTACCTCTGAAAGAGGTATGTTGATCACTTCTGCTAGAAGAGGGCTATATCTAAAAGAAAAACCTGCATAAAACTGATTATTACAAGTCTCACCACCCCATACCTCCACTGGGTATGAGAGGAATATTGTGAAACTCTGTAATTATTTCACCAGCCTTGATTAATATAATTGTGAAGGTTGGTCCACCTCTCTTTAGTGAGGTTACCCTTCCTCTGGCCACCCCAAACTTAGCCCTGTGACATTCCCTGCCTCAAAGGGGCACATCTGCCTTAACAGGCTGTGACCAGAGATTGCCCCAGGCACCTGATCCAGCTGGGCTTCCAAGTGACTATTCCTCCATCACAGATTTCAAAGTGTTCACAGTGGTTTTACAGTGAGTCACAGAATCATTCAGGTTGGCAAAGACCTCCAAGACCATGGAGTGCCTGCTGTGCCCGATCCCCACCTTGTCACCAGCCCAGAGCACTGAGTGCCATGTCCAGGCCTTCCTTGGACACCTCCAGGGATGGGGACTCCAACACCTCCCTGGACAGCCCCTTCCAATGTTTAACAACACTTTCCATGAAGGAATCCCTCCTGCTGTCCAACCTGAGCCTCCCCTGGCCCAGCCTGAGGCCGTTCCCTCTCCTCCTGTCCCTGTTCCCTGGGAGCACAGCCCGACCCCCCCGGCTGTCCCCTCCTGGCAGGAGCTGTGCAGAGCCACAGGGTCCCCCCTGAGCCTCCTTTGCTCCAGGCTCAGCCCCTTCCCAGCTCCCTCAGCCTCTCCTGGGGCTCCAGCCCCTTCCCCAGCTCCGTTCCCTGCCCTGGACACGCTCCAGCCCCCTCATGCCTTCCGTGAGCTGAGGGAACATGGCTGCTGGGCCTAGCTCAGGCTGGGAGCTTTCACTCTTAATCTCTTCATTTCCTGAAAAAAAAAGTCTCATTAATTCCTTGGATACTTCCAGCCCTGTGCACGAAGGTTCCCCTGTGACTGCTCATTCCTGGTGGAGCATCCTGGATGCCTGCTGAGTCCTGATGGGCCTTGCTCAGGACAGGCTCCCTGCCCGGCCATTTTGGCCCACACTGCTCCTTTCAATCCATTGGAGGACACATCCTGCTCCCAATAAACAGGTGTGACCTTCCCAGTGCAATTTGGCAGATGTTCCCAATATACCAAAGGCTGAGCGGTAGCCCTTATTGAATACACTGTAGGAAATCTGCCTGCGTCCTTCCTGTAGCAGAAAAACACTTAATTCCTTGTGCTTTCCCTTCTTTTTCACTGTCTTTTGAAACCAGAATTGAATGAACACTAAAATGTATCCCTTTTGAATCTTTGATAACATAGAACTACTTCTACATCCATTTCACTATATTGAACATTATAATTAAAAATAATCATACATAATTGTAAAATATATTATAATAATAAATTATTTTAAGATAAGGAAGCATTGTTAATTTCACTCACAAGCAGGGACCTTTTGGCAAAGAAATTATGTAAATTTTCAGTAATGTCTTCCATTTATTTCCCAAATGTAGTGAGATGCCTTTTAATGAGGCCAGCCTTAAACTCTAAATAAGCTTGGATGAGTTACCTACTTATTCATTTGGTACAGGCAGACAAGCAAGTGTGTTTCACTAGCACAAATGATCACACAGTCCATTTCAAATTTACACATAATTATCTTTGCTTAGCACTCTTTTTCTTACAGCTTTTCAAAAACAGTCATTTGGGGGCAAATTGCTTAAAATGACAAGAGCAATCCCACTGATTTAAGGAGAACTGAATAAACGCAGCACACTTTGAAGATCATATGTGCTGCTTTTATGTGTTAGAATTAATATCAGATGTTCTCACACAGCATCCAGCGAAGGAGCGGAAATAATATCATGTGGCACGTCCTTCTTGTCATTCAGTCACAACACATCACAGGCATGCAAGAAGCTGAAATGCCTTCCTGAAGTGCCTGTCTCTCTCCATCCCTAAGTAAGGCCTCCAAGGAAGATATCCCTGTCAAATGCCTCATATTTTGTGAGGGGGACAGAGGTTATTCTGAAGTGAAGGCACAATCCAAGGAGATTGCTTGACTGTAGCCAATGCATAATTTAAAAAAAAAGGTTTCATCAAAAAAACCCCAGCAAAATAATTCACCAGCTTTTTGATTAATACCTTTAAAGGACTAGCGAGCTGTTAGGAAAAAGCCTCTACTAGTTAAAGTCACACTTAATCTATATTGCCCTGATTATCAAGATTAAATTAAGTTATATGTTCAAAGGTTCAAACACACATGCTGCTTGAGGCAACAGATTTCCAAAAAGGAAAAAAAAAAAAGACTATGGCAACAGATTAGGGAAACTTTCAGAGCTACCCTGGAAAAGCCCAAATGCTTGAGGTTTAAATTATCTGCTTTTCAAAGATTATTAAGCCAAACAACTCCAATTTACAACTAATACATTTTTCTTTTCCCACTCCTGAAAATCAAAAATTTTAGACTTTTACTGCTCTGTTCTTTTACTGGCATCAGTTATGCAGATTTTCTAACACTGTGTTGGTCAGGTACCTTTTTGTTCCCATGAACTTATCCATCGTTTTATTCTCACGGAGGTGTTGTAAAGCAGAAGATTTACAATGCTATTTTGGATATTTTTGAGGTAAATAATTTGAGTATTTTGAGAGACAGCACTTCCTTGATGAGAAACCTGCAGGATTGCTCCCTGACAGTATGTGAATTACCATCTGAAGAGAAGCTGTTGCCCCCATCAGATATCTTACAACAGTAAAATATTTTGTTGTAGATTGACTTAGTAAAAAAGTTATGAGTCTTTTAGTTCTCATGCATCATTACTAGAAATACAAACAGGTAATATACTGAAATGTGGATAAATCGTCTGTCTTCAGAGGATCCCTCAGAGTTGTTATTTGTAGGTACAGAGAAACACAATTGGTAAATGAAATAAACAGGCTGCAGATTGATCTCTGTTAACTGCAGTGCTTAAATAATGCAAATGAAAAAATACTGCAAATCAGAACATATTTTAGTCAATGCATTTGATTTACAGAATAAAATATGTTTTCAGCTAAGGCTGTGCCATTTTTATCCAGGGAGGGTTCAAATTTGAATTTTTCATGGCAAAGTCACCTGTGCAGGTGAAGGCAGGCTTGAGCTCTTCAGATGTACTTGGAATTCTCAAGATCTGAGGCAGCACCGATGTGGAAACTACAGAGTAATGATGATTGTCTTCTGCTTGGCTACTCTGGGTGATAGCCAGGGAGGGTCCTGCCTGTCCACACAAGCCCATGTACCAGTAAACTTCAGAAACACCCATCCTCTAAGCCACTGAATGTTACCAAAATTTATCTGAATAGACAAGGTGTGGAAAACCAAGTACTCCATGCACTATAAAACAAGGCAAACCCATCTATCTGAATTGAATAGAAAGTAGAACCTAGACCAAAATGAAATGCATGGGAAAAATCTGAATACATGCATGAGAAAGGGTGGATCCAGGGCAAAACAGGGTAAGTGAAAATGTATTAAAACTCTGAGAAACACTGGACACAGGAAATGGTTCCCCCCATCCCATCATGGCATCTCCTGCCGCACATGTGGTAACAAGCAACTTTTTAACTGTTCCAATAAATGTTACTCAATAAGGGCTCTGGGTCTTTGTACCCTCTGTACAATGTGATAAAATACTGGGTGCAGTTTGAACCTACTTCTCCTCGTGAAGCCTCAGCTACCCTTTGACAAACCTCTCTTTTCAGCATTTTTCAATCCTCCAGAATTGCTGTCCTGCTCTTATTTACAGTGCTCTAAACACAGAACAATTGATCACTTACACAGAATCATTTTAGACTCTCCTCCTAAGCAGACCCCAGCATATTAAAGAAATCAAGTCTGGCAGAAGGCAAGCACAAAAATAATGTCTCTTCAATTTCCCTTCTGCCTTTAAAATGTGTGCTGAATTGCACACAGCTCTTTCATTCTGCAGGAACAATTTACATGATTATATTGATTGAAGATACAGCCAGGAGGGGGTTCAGTACAGCACTCTCCTCATCCAGGGCTGAAGGCGATGCTGTGGAGGAGAGAATAAGGACAGTAATTGCTCCAGAAACACAAAAGACCATGCTTCTAGCAAAAAAAAAAAAAAACAAAAAAAAAAACCCAACCAAATGTGGGATTAGGGACGGTTAGAACCTGTAAGAAGGTTTTTGTAGGTAAGTAACAAGCTGAAAGACAATTTGTGGAAGAGCTGTCATTTTTAAATGGAATTGAGGTCGTACAAAGAATAAAATGCCCATGAAAATGGCATGCCAGTGTACACTGGGTGTTTTCTTCCAGGAAGCTGTTAGCTTGGAAATTTTTCAACACTTCTCTAAGCTTTGTTTTCCTGCACAGATTGGCGTAAATTGGAAAGGAAGAAAAGGCAGAGGAAAATAAATTTCAGTTATATGTACAGGACTGTGTGTGAGCACCAGCTCAGCAAAATGGTCCAAAAATTGTGTACTTAAATGCACACAGACCCAAGGAAAAGCTGGTTTTGTTACCAGACATCAAGTCTTCAGAAGGAACTGTTCATGCTGACAAAGAACTGTGCACAGAGCTGAAGTTCAGACTGCACAAGCAGGGCCCTTACAAGTGCTGCTCATCTCTTCAGAACAAAACAACAGCACTTTCCCTCTGCTGTGACACAACCTGCTTGTTTAAAGGAAGCTATTTAATGTCTGCTTCATAACCCCTCAAAGATAAGCTGAAAGAAAAATGCGCCTTTGGGCAGGATAAGCTTGGCAGAGAAGTGACTTGTGAACATTTCCTCTTGTCCAGGGGAGGGAGATGAACAAAGGAGCCCTTCTCTTTCCTGGCAAGTAAAGGACTTTGGTTATTTAGATTATTTTGTCTTGAGTACAGGTGCTGACAAGGCATCAAACATGCTGGGTTTACAGCCTGCTCAATGTGAAGTTGTTAATTGTCTGGCCAAACAAAGTTTGGAGCTCTCAGATCCAGCTTTTCCTCTGTTATGGCACTGCTTTGAGGAGCACGGTGCACCTAATACCTGCTTTTTAATAAAATGAACAATGCCCTTGAGGCAACACGTAATTTTGAACTCCAGACTGAGTATTTATGACCACTGAAATTGCTGTTTAATTAAAAAAAAAAAATTCTGACGCTGCAGGCCAGAATTTCCACATTCCCACATTCTGATGCTCTCTGAATGTGTACTCTCGGTATTTTGTCATCTTAAACTTATGTAATCGTATTAACTTTCATTCAGCTGAGCCAGATCCTGCAAGTTCTCCTTTGGCAGCTCTGTGGAAAGCTACAGCAGCATTTTACCATGCCCAAGGCTGACAGGTCCTATTAAAAAGGACCTTTCATTCTGTAGGGCTGATATAACCATTTAGCCCATCCACAGCCCTTCGTATATAATAATGTGCTTGATATTCATCTTGCCTGACCTTCAGTTCTTAGGAAGTATTCCTGTATAAATGTTCCCTTAGCTTGGTTCCTGAAGTTGGAGCTTTTCAGTGAAGCCATTCACACACTCACTCTGCGCTTGACAATTTAATTACCTAATATTTCTAAAAGGCGTTTTTGGATGAAAGTCTGTATTAGAAAAATGAAATGCTTTTATTACTTTAGTGCCTTCTATGACAGTGAGTTATTTTTAATGGGACTTGGTGTCATCCCTGCATTCCAACACGGAACTGATCAGTCATTTAACTCGTTTTTAAAGCTAACTAATGGGGGGTTATGGCACTGACTACCTGCTCCAAGCCAGGAATCAAAACGAAACATCCTCAGAGGGAAAACCTGCTACAAGAGGGGGCTCTTGGAGCAGAGCAGTGAACACCACAGCATGGAGTTGTGTCAGGGTAGGGTGAGGGTGGATATCAGGGAAAGGCTCTTGTCCCGCTTTAGGGTGAATTTTGGAAGAAACTTCCAAAGCGGTCTCTCTAGAAAGCAGATGTGAGCAGCCCATCACCCAACTCGTTTGGTAAAATATTTCCTTGGAGAAAAATGAAAAAAACTGTTTATTTAGTAAGCAAAGTATTTACAAGCATAAAAGATTAATATTAAACAATAAAGCCTCTTGCTGTTCTGAAGAGATGGCATATTTAGAAAGTTCTTTTTATGAGGTGTAGCTCAGCTTGCTCAGTCTCTTATCAGTCCCTCCTGCGCTGCAAAGTGCTGTGTCCCAGGCTCCAGTGGGCCACAGGTGTGATCTCCTGGTGTTCTCCTGGGCTTTCAGTCCAGAGCAGGTTTGAGAAAGTTCCAAGAAAAAGAAAAAAACACAGTCCAGGGAACTTCGCTGCCTCAGCTAGCTAAAAACTAACTAAAAAAAAGCAAAGGAAAGCTCTTTCCCGCTGTCAGTCCATGCTGAACAGAGCAGCTGTGTCTGCCCCTGGATTCCTGGAAGTGTCCAAGGCCAGGTTGGATGGGGCTTGGAGAAACCTGGAATAGTGGAAGGTGTCCCTGCCCATGGTGTTATAGGTAAAAGTTAAGTTAAATTAGGGTATAGTTCAATTATATTGTATTAATTATGTTATATTAATTGTATTATGTTAAAGGGGGGGGAGGGTTTATTAGAATGTGCTAGGAGAAGGGTCCAGGGTTTGGTGGAACAGTGGTCTGGCGCGGCAAGGTGAGGTCAAAGAGGGATTGGATGGAAGACCTGACCAATCATTCGAAGCCCTGCAGAAACGATTGGTCCAGAATGAACGGCGTTAAAGACCAGTGAGAAGCCTGGAAATGGACCAATCAGCATGCGGATCCAAAATGGACCTATCCTGGACTCAAAGGGGGCTATAAATAGGGGAAATGTGGTTGTCTTGGGGTTCTTCTTTTTGGATGTTTGTTTTTTATTGGGAAGATCTCAGTGCGCTTGGGGTTAGCTCACTGTTTTGTTTTTGGCTCGCTGTGTGGGTGCCTGGGCTTATCCTGGGTACTCCGTTCCTTGTAGCTATTTTAATAAATGAGAACCTCCTTCTCCGGAGAAAGTTTGGCCTCGTTCATATTCATAACAATGGCAGGGAGTGAGACTGGATGAGCTTTAAGGTCCCTTTCAACCCAAACCATTCTGGGATTCTCTGATTCTATCATTCTTTTAAATCACTGCAGTTCTCATAATATGTCTCACTCATTCTGAGCTTTTTTTTATTCTAGTGAACCAGTGAAAAACAGATGCTTGTGCACCTTTGCATTTCTTGAGAATTAATGCTATTAAAATTCTTTCCCTTCTTAATTTTTTTTCTCAAATTCTTGTAGTCTTTCCTTGTATTAATGTTACTTTTTATTGAAATGGACATTCTAGTTACCCATGCCCGCTTTTGTAAGTGGTCTCATATTTCTCTGGCTTTCGGGATATTTATTTCTGAGGTGAAGCATGTAATTGTTCAATCCAATAAGAATTTCATCACCTTTAAGAGGAAGAGATGCCTTGCAGAAGAAGTCTAGTTTGGAGGCATTACTGGCAGCACTGCAGTGTGAGCTACCAAAAAATGTCAGAAGTTAAAAGGAAGGAAGGTAATTTTCTGCCCATTCTGGCCATGAAACTTGGGAGTTTTGGAAAAAAAATGAAGTTCTGTTTTTAATAAAGTGGTGATATTTCACCATTCTATAGATACTGCTTTCACCTCAATAATTTCTTGTTTGCTGGTTAAGGATCTTAACCCCTCTGCAGCAAGCACTTCATGGCAAGATACCTTTGATCTGGTTGCTGACTGACACAGCAGAACAGAAATTCTGTAACAGCTCTTCAATTAGAATAACATAAAGTCGCTGTTAATTTCTAATCTGAATATGTGTTTTCAATTGTATTTAAGACCAAAAAAAACTGTGCTGCTCGTGCTTTTCTCTCTTACAGAGCAGCACATGCCCAGGCCTGTTCCGGAATTTTGTAAATGAAGTGGTAAATAAAACGTTTGGAAGTGGACAGCATTTATTGATACATAATCCTGAAGTTCGTGCCACAGGGTAACAACCAGCCCTGTTGAAGTAATGTGCTCATGATGTTTACATTTAGAATTAGTGCAAACAGACATTTATAGAAGGCTTAAAATATGAAATAAAAATAAACAGCTATGGCCATCTCTGTTCCTTATCCCAAAAGAAAACCACAGTGTGGCCTGTGCAAATAATATGGTGGAAACTTAAAGCAAATGGAAAAAATGCAATTATCTTTGCTAGCTAAATATTTATTTGGCACAAATTTCAGTTGTACCATCATGAAAGTGTAAAATTAGGAAGAACAAAGAGCAGGTAGAGAGCGTTTTTCAACACTTAGGTATTTATTTGCATTATGAAACAAATGTACATAGCATACTTACGGAACTATACATAATTCTAGCTAAGAGTCTGGATTTTATATTATTTTAGCACAGCACAACTTAAAAAACAGGGAAAACTATAAAAGTAGAAAAGAAAAGTAGTGGTGCCATCTGTAAATGGAAAAGAAAGAGAAGAAATAAATAGTTCAAAGTTCAGAAGAAGTATGTAAGTGTTGCTGTGAGACTTTGGGTGCCAGGACACTGTAGAACTTTATGGCAAAGGAATACAATTGTTTGTTTATTAAGCTGAAAAATAACCCAAAGAGTCAAATTCAGAAATTCTGTACCTTCATATGAGGTGGATCACTGAAAAAACTGTAAACATACAGTAAAAATTGTCTTGTTTATACTAAGTTTCTCTTGGTGGCAAAAGAGGGAGGGGTTGGTTGGTTGTTTCCTACAGACTTTTAAGTAGGAAAGAAACTGTAAATGAAAAGGACTGTGGGGAAATAACACATTTTTGAGTGAAGAGGCCAAGCTGCTGCTTAGATATTTCTGATTTCCAAACAGAACTTGAAGATTTTAATGAGAAACAATTTCTGAGAAAACATACAATTAAAAAAAATGAACTAAAGATCCAAAGTTAGTAAGAGAACATGCAGTAATTTATTTCTGCAGTGTATCTGTCTATGCACAAAATAATCCTGTTTTGTCTCTTACATTTAATTATATTTTCAGCTGGGCTGGTTGATATTTTAAATTAATATCTTATCCTCGGAGGAAGATGTGCTCATTAGCACTCCAGCTGTGTTGGAAACTTTTGTAGGTGTAGCAATAGAAACGCGTGTTTAATTTGATTTTTCAGTCATTTGTGACTCCAGCTCAGACAAGGAACCCATTTAGGTGTTTCTTATGGCGCATTTTTCTTCACTTGTTTGCTATTCCATATAATTTTTCCCTCCCACTTCTGTCCTTTTCCCTGTCCCTGTGAAGCACTTCCTGCATTAAGAGGATTTGCAGGAATAACCAATTAAAGGTGCTTGTGACAGACTGAGACAGGCCAAGATTAGAAGCATCTCACCTGCCTTTGCTTAGGTGTCTCATGTGCTTAGCAGAGAAATGCCAGCACTTCTGGGGGTCAAGATTTCTTCTTTCCTTTCTTTTTTTTACAAGCTGAAAGAGGGGAGATACACTTAGGAGGAGATAGAAGAGTTATGGAAATAAGAACCATTTCTTTCAGCAGTACAATTTGTGAAAGGGGCTCTAAAAATTCTGCACTTGGCTCATTAATGTTTTTTAAGAGGTATTTGGCTGAGCTGGACCACTAGTTTCTAGATCTGGTGTTTTGTCCCCAAAAGGAGGAGACCATTTTGTGTGTGCTGGAGGCTGGGAAGAGGGGCTCACCTGGGAGGGCTCAGATCCTGGGAGATGGGGAGCTGGAGCGGGAGCAGGGCTTGGCACGGCGGGGAGCAGAGGTGGGAGGAGAGGAGAGGAGAAGGATGGAGCTCTGGAGAGAGCTGCAGCTCTCAGCTGTGTGCACCAAACCCTCCTGGAACATTTGGAAGGGATGAGCTGTTCTGTCTCTGCAAGTGGGTTCTTCGTTTTCTGTGGTGGTTGACATTTTGTGTGTACAAAACCAGGGATGTATTTTAAGTTATGCCTCCGCTCTTTGTACTCACACAAACAAGCCAAAAATGTGAATGGATATTTGTAATACTAAGCTTAAAATCATGAGCAACCTCATTTCCTCTTTAGGTTGTGAATTTAATGACAGTAAAACTATAAAACTTCATATAATTTGTATACTTTGAAAGCAAGCAATAGCTGATTTTTCATTCTTTTTTTCCTCCTTCCTCAGGGTGACTTTCACAGTAGAACAGAACAAATCAACCTTGTCAGGCTCCTTGGTGTGTAGAGCATGATTTCTTCAGCCAGAGCTTGAGGAATCTGATTCACAGACACAGAAAAAGAGCAAGAAAGATGTGTCATAATTGAATCTACATAAATTCTGATTGTATCTTCCCTTCCTGTCTTTTTCTTTAAAACCTGAAGACAGAACAGGGCTCTGCTGAAAGCCTTGCCTCTTGCCAGATCTTTTTTAACTTGACATGTGCCTCAAGCTCTGCACTACAGAACAGAAGCTCACAGTCCTCAGAGTGAAATCTCAGCAGTTTTGGGGCTCAGCTTTTATGTGGCACCCACTGACCATTCCCACCTGCTCCTCAGTATGGGGGAAGATGCTTTTGGAGAGTTTCTTAGTAGAATCCTTCATTTTTCATGGATTTCTTACTCTGGAGGGCTATGCCTTGTTATTTCCTCTGTATCTGAGGTCTGCAACTGCAAAGTTTTAAGGTGAATAAACTTTAAAGTGAATTGGAGCATTGCTCTACAGGTGTCTCACAGATATGTCATGCTGTGACTATTAGGTTAGCGTGTTGGTTTTGAATAAGAATAACAATTAATTACAAAAAAGCAGAATTTCAGATCCTAATAACTTTAGGAATTGAAATATTGAAGTATATTAAGAAATACTGGCACCATAACACTGTTGGCACAGTAATTGCCCAACCAATGCAACCTATAAGATCAGCAGAAAATGAAGCATTATTAATTTTTATTTTCTTCTCTTACAGGGCAATTTCTGGGAATTGTAAACTCTCAGATAGCACCTTGGCCTTCATCAGACAGCTCAGGGATGGTTTGAGTTTTCTTATTAGCTTAATTGGGTTCCCAGGAAATGTCAATTTCTTCTCTGAATTCACAGCAACCCTCCTGTCGCTGATGGTGCCCCTGTTGTGACTGACTGTTCCAGGTAAACATGCTCTTCAGCTGGAAAGAACTCTGTGTATTTTGCTTTTATCTTCTTAAGGGAAAAAGTAAATCACAAGTGATGGGGGAAGCTTGTTCCTCTAACAGTTTAACTTTGAATTTGAATTCTGACATGCATTTTTAGCCCATGGCCTTTCCTCTATCTTAGGAGATCGTAGCACTTCATACCCAACCTGTGGGTTGAATGTAGAGTAAATACATGTGTGTAAAAATGAAGGAAATAATGTAGAAATGCAGGAAATAAAGTTGATCTTTCAGGAAAATCCTGGAGAGTGGAGGTGCCTGTCTCTATTTTCCTTCCATTAGAAAAGTACAGACAACTGAAAATTATGATTTTGGTACCAGTTTGCCTTTCCCACTCACCACTCTTACCAAGCAGATTAGAAGTCTTGACCATATATAATACCATTTTTAATAGTGGGCATATCTTATTAAGGGGTTTGTGTACAGACAGAGACAGTTCTGTGACAGGCTGTTGCAGAACACATCAAGCCCATACTGATGATGAACAAAATGGACCATTCCTTGCTGGGATTGCAGCTGGAGCTGGAGGAATTTTACCAGAATGGTGTAGAAAATATCACTCTTACAATTCCCACATGGGGGGAAGGTGAAACTGGACCAATGAGTGATATTGTGGTAAAGAAGATATAAAAACTTTGCTGTGGTTGAAACCGAGTTTTGGAGAGCACCAGCCTTGAAGCAAAATAACTGCATGCATTTAATGCAGTTCAGAGTCATTCTTCAGTCCCCTTCCCCCCTCATTGTCCCACGTTCTTTCTTTTGGGGATGTTATTTCAGACCAAACAACTGGGGAGTGGAAGCAACTGGGAGGGAGGGGAGAATTCACAAAGCACGTCATGCTCTGGTGACAAAATCTGTATGCTCAAGGTGGTTTCTCAGCATCATTCAAACCCCAAGTGTCAGAAATCTGCCTGGGGCAAACTGATGAAGGGGAGCTGTGGGTCTTTAAATCCATAAGATTGGCTTTCTGTGCGTCACTTTGCTGCTTCTGTCACTTACACAACAAGAAAGGTGGCCTTTCTGCTATTCCTGACTGGGGAGATATTTAATTTGCTCTGTTCTGATCTGAAGATGTAAGTCTCTGTTTTTCTATCAGCAATTATATGATAATGTGCTGGATACCTCTGGAAGCATAGATGGATAGGAAGACAAACAGTATTTTCCTGTGTTGCAGATGAGAACTGTAAAATAAAAAAGCAAAGTCAACTGGCAGTTCTCTCTGGTGGTCCACCTGTTAAGGTGAAGAATTATCAGAACTGGGCTGGTTCAGATACTATTTTTTTTCAGCAGATAGGTACAAGACCAACTTTCTCCCCAGTTTTGAGCTCTGTTTCCCTTTGTTCAGATGGAATTCTCTTGTACTGGCTTGTTTTACAGCTAAAATTGACTGCAGCTTACCTAGTTACTGAAAAAAGGTCTCTGAGCTAAGGATTTTACTCTGATTCTTATATTCCATGGATCTCAGCCACCCCTAAGTCAGGCCAGTTCCATCTGTGTGGCAGGAATGAGCCGCTTCTATTCTAAATGCCAGAGAAAGTTCACTAACAATTCAGTTAACACTCACCACAAAGCTATCGTCCTCCAAATCCTACTCGGAGCTTTACAAATGCATTTCTCAAGTTTCAATTTAACCTTTGCTATAAATATTCCCACCGTATGGAAGGAAACTCTTGCTCCAGAGCTGCGGTTGAGCTTGAAATGAAGCGGAAGAGATGGTGAGAAGCCTCTGGGGTGGAAAGGAAGCAGAGGGAAGGCTGCAGATAGATCCATGCTGAGATACCACAGTGACACTCTGAGGATGTCAGCGGAGCATGCAAGTGCTTCTGCTGAGCTGAGCTCCCACAGGCAGCCCCTGGAGGGAGTTTGGAACTCCTGCAACAGAAATATTTAAACATCTGGGTGTTTAACCGTGACACTGAGGAAGGAAATTTCTTGTCGTGCGGATATTCCGAGTGTGCCTTCTCTCCGTAAGAGCAGAGAGAAAAGATTCACCATCACAGCTTCAGAAGCTAAATTATTTCATTAGCCTGCACAGGTTAAATTAATGTACAAACACAAGATTATGGACCAAACCCAGTCTTATGATTCCACTGAGTATTTTTGTGAATTTAATGAACCTGACATTGTTGAAATCAACAGGCTCGATTTGCTATTAGCTGTGTACCCAGCTTGCTGTTAACAGAATGATTTATACAGGTGTGAAAGTTCAATGTATTTCCTTGTCTTCTGGTGCTTTGTAATAAATTGACCTACCTTGGCTTATGTAGCCCACTGGTTCCT
Source organism: Geospiza fortis (assembly GCF_000277835.1). Classification (NCBI taxonomy): domain Eukaryota; kingdom Metazoa; phylum Chordata; class Aves; order Passeriformes; family Thraupidae; genus Geospiza; species Geospiza fortis. The sequence goes on from NW_005054365.1 coordinate 2,279,309, forward strand.
CCAGGATTTCTCTTTTTAAATTATTTCAGCAAGGCTTCAAAAGGCAGTTAGAGATAGCAGGGTGGACTAGGAGAATTCTTGAGAGCAAAGTTACTTTAAGTACCTGTTTCCCTGTAAAAGCCAAGAAATTAAAGAATCCCAGAATGGTTTGGGTAGGAAGGACCTTAAAAGTCATCTATTCCAACCCCTTGCCAAGGGCAGGGACACTCCCATTAGACCAGGTTGTTCCAAACTCTGTCCAACCTGGAAAAATGCAAAGTGTTTATAGTAAAATCAATCAATCAATCAAAGGCCTAAATTAACAAAAAGCCATCCTTTGCCTCCACAGACTTCTAGCAGTTATTCTATACTGAAATTAGCCACCTTCTGTTATTTGAATCTCTGCTTAAATGTGAAACTTTGCAAGGCTTTCTTTTAAAAGTAAGCGAGTGGAAATTTGCAGGGGAAGTGGGTACTCCGCGAGTTCAAACTGGATGAGTAAAAATAAACATCTTCTTCAGATATTTTGATCCAGCAATTGGAAAACTCAGCAAATCAGCCCAGATGGAAAGAAGTTGCTGAGGACATTCTGCCAGCTAGTTCTGGATCCTGTCTTTAAGGTAAAACACTATTTTGTCTTGATTTGACTGCAAGAGGGTAAGCATAGACTTTTAGCAGGTTAACCTTTAGGACAGCCAACCTTCTTCTAAAGTAGGTCCATACTTCCTGTAGATATTAGAAACAAAAAAGAACAGTGTGAAAAATGTGTGACAGAAGAAGAATCTGAGCAGTCTGTTACGTGCAGTAGCATATTCAATTGTCCTTTCACAACCTGGT
>NW_005054365.1:2280138-2281569 GCF_000277835.1 Geospiza fortis
AGGAATGCCACAATCTGAATTAATGTGCTGGGAATGTACTGCACTGAATCTGCCAGGGAGATAACAGGATGTGAGTGTGGTGCAGCACACAAAGCACAAACCTGGTCTAAGAAAAGAGGGAATTTTTTATTTCCTACTAGAAAGAGACACCAGCACTGCCCCCCTGCCTCTTCTCAGTGGTGTCAGTGTCAGTGCAATGCTGATACAAATGCTGTGTCTGTGCAACCAAAATGAGGTTTCTGTGGGCCCTCATGCATTCCAGTGTACCCAAAAAGACTGAATTCCAGTCAGCCCCTGGAAGAGCAATGCCTGAAAGGACATCAGCACTTCCTGTGCAGCACTGAATGCTAAGAGAAGAGAAATTAAGAAACTGCCCAGTTCCCTTTGTAACTCACGTTAGCTTCAAATTTGTTGAAACATACAGGAAAAGGGTTTCCAGGGGATGTGTAAATTTCTTTAACTCTTCTCTGGAGAAGGGAAATCCTAACACATCACTGTGACAAGTGGCCAGAGATTTAATAAAACATTTGGGCTTATTTTTAATATTCTCTGTATGGAAAATACGACCATAAAATATGGCTATCCATGGACCTTTTCCTTTTTAGTACTGTATAGTACTATTTTGAAGGACATTCATGGCTTTTTTTTTAGGATCTTGATATAATCCAAGATCCCAACCTTTGGTTGGAATGTAAGGCATCAGCCCAAGGAAACATAGAATGCAATGAGTGATGGTTTTTAGTAATTCTAACATAGAGTTGTGTCCAAATTACTTGTTCTAAATAAGTATTTTACTCACGGCTTTAAGATTTAAAAGATTTAAGTAGTCACACGGGAATCTCAAATGGCTGCCATGACTTTTTGAATTGAATAGAATTAAATTGAATTTAATTGAAATTAATCCCTAGGTGAGGCCTTCTATGTGGAATCCAAGAAGTTTATTTTGATGTTTGTTGTTAAGTTTGTTGAAACAAATTTAAATTCCAGTGCAAATTTTGGATTCCTAGGCCATGCTGATGGCTCCCTGCTGGACATGCCTTGCTTTGGGTGATCACCATTCACCTACCCTACCCTGCACCAGCAATAAAAGCACCACGGTGCACCTGACAGTGAAGGTGAGGGGCCACCTGACAGTGAAGTTGCTTTGGGCAAAAAAAAATATCCCCACAATACCAAGAGCTGTAAAAAATACAGCACTCCTCCTGCACACATGAGCAAAACTGCCTAAAATGGATTTAGATTAAGTATTCTGTGTTATAATTAGTAATTTGGCACTGTTAAACAGGGTATTGCAAAGAGAAAACAAGCAACAAAAAAGCCTCCGGGTACCACACAAAGTTTGGCTTACATCTTCATATGATGGATGCTGATGTGTGGGAAACAAAATTGTATTTATTTTAAACTCAGAGAATGCGTGGTTGAGATCAGCAG
>NW_005054365.1:2281978-2314450 GCF_000277835.1 Geospiza fortis
GTGGCTCCAGCCCTGGCGTCATCTCCGTGGCCTCCTCTGCACTGGCTGCAGCAGCTCCAGCTCCTTGTGCTGTTGGAGCCAGGGCTGGGGCAGCTCTGCAGGTGGGCTCTCACCTGAGCCCAGGGGCACAGGGGCAGGATCCCCCTGCCCTGCTGCCCACGCTGGGGCTCAGCCCAGGGCAGGGGGTTCAGGCTGGGGCAGGCCCAGCTCTCACCCACAGCACCCCCAGCTCCTTCTCCCAGGGCTGCTCTTGATCCATTCTCTGTCCAGCCTGTACCTGGGCTTGCAATTGCCAAATCATTGAATCATCTGAGGAGGAAGAGACCCTTGAGATCATCAAACCCAGATGAAAACCTAGCTATGACAAAACGAGAGATGCAACAGACAGACATCTAAATGTGTTTTCACATTCACTTCCAGGAAACCACAATAGTTCTGTTCTGATGTTGAACACTGAACAATGTCTTCAGGTCAGTGATGCAGAAACTTGGAGAGGGCCTGGACTCAGCATTCCCACCTGGAGTCCTGTGTTCACCTCTATGGCGCCCAAAATAGGACCTGGACCTGTTGGAATAAGTCCAGAGGAGGCCACGGAGATGCTGCCAGGGCTGGAGCCCCTCTGCTCTGGAGCCAGCCTGGCACAGCTGGGGCTGTTCAGCTGCACAAGAGAAGGCTCCAGGGACACCTCAGAGCCCCTGCCAGGGCCTCCAGGGGCTCCAGGAGTGTATTAATAGACTTTAGGAAGGAATTGTTCCCTGGGAGGGTGGGGATGGAATTCCCAGAGCAGCTGTGGCTGCCCCTCGATCCCTGGCAGTGCCCAAGGCCAGGCTGGATGGGGCTTGGAGCAGCCTGGGACAGTGAGAGGTGTCCCTGCACATGTCAGTTGGGGTGGCACTGGATGGACTTGAAGGTCCTTTCCCACCCAAATCATCCTCATTCTGTGATTCTGCAGGCTTTTTATTCTAAAGTTATGAAAAGGTTTAATGGAAATAGCAAAATGTAGGTGGGTAGGTAAATTTTTTCTTTATAAATTACCTTTCCTCTGGGGAAGTTACTATTTGGAGGTAACTTCTCTCCTTTCTGTCACTAAACCTTTAGGATAACAAGCAATAGGTAGTCTAAAAAAACAGAAAGAATGGGGTTTTTAAAATAAACTCTTTTTGAACTGTTTAAACATTAACTTCTGGCCTTTGAATAACTGGATTTTCTTAGTAAAAAAAAAATTTCCACAAAAAGCCTGGAAAATACATTCCATCCTGAAATTATTTTTTTATCACTAAGCCCAGCTTTTCACCTAACAATTTGTCCTAACTATCTTAAAAGCAATCAGAAGATTTAAAACCTGCTTTAAAATTAATTCCAGACCACAGTGTTGGGTGGTGGGCAGGAAATATACCAGCCCAGCTGCTTAAAAATGTCTTGGCCATCAGGGTGAAGGATGTGAGTGCAAGGACAAAAGAGCAAAATGGAGAATTTTTTCCACCTCTATGACTCGTGAGACCTATCCTGGCAAAGCAGTGGAGTTTTGCAGCTGTAGAGATATTCCTAAGCCAAGCTGATGGTTATTTTGGTACAGTATTTATCAGACTGCTTGTCAGCCTGTTGTCCTGTACATCCTCAGTTCAGAGCATCTCCAGTTCACATAATTCACTCCTTTTTTCCTGGCAGCCAGCTCCTCCAGGCTTTGGTGCCAGCAGAGGGTGCCAGAAAGATGTGGCAGCACCTGCACACTCAGACTTTTTCTTTTCAGGTTGGGTTTCCATCATTTTAAGCGAAGATTTTCCTTTGCAGCAAGCCTGGAAGGGAGAATTGGTCACCAGCAGCAGCAGAGTAGAAAATTTAGTAGAAATTTGAAGCTTTAAAAGGAGGACACTGTGCCAGCCAAAGGAGCTTCCATGACAGGACACCCTCCTTACCTTTGAAAATAATGTGATCTTTCTTATGCTGCCACTGAAACAATTTTCAGTGTGGTACAGAGCCCTTCCTGTGGTACTGTGCTTTGTTTGTGAGTCCCATTTCACTCCTCCCTTTTTAAAAATGCCCTTCAGGAGTGTCCTGTGGCATGGGGAGCTTTCACGGGGCACATTTGGACCTCCTCAGATGGAAAAACTGCAAGAAATGCCAGGTTTTATTTCAGAGGTGGCTCCTTTCAAAGCATCAGTGTGGTGCCTGCTTAAGTAATCAGTGGTGAAATGAGAGATGGCCAACTTACAAAGTCCAAACTGGCAATCTAATTTCTTGAAATAATAATCTACATACTTGCATGGCTGGCTTTGAGTATTTAGGAGGTTTTTTTCCCAGGTTTAATTTTTACCCCTCTGTACCTGCTGCCTTTCCCATGCTGGAGGGCCCGAGCCTGGCTGAATGTGCTGAGGGCTTTGTTCATGTTCCCCTTCTGGAACCTTCTCTGCTGTAATTGCTTTGATAATAATAGAGCCACACCGCACATGTTCATGATAAAGGACAGGCTGTCACTGAACAAATTGTTTTGTGTCCTGTTCCTTTCCTAACAGGTGCAAGCACTCCATTTCTCACCTTGGCTGCTTCTGAATACTGAATTAACACTTCTGGGTGCTTGTAAGAGCCCAAGGAGCTCAAGCTGACCAGGTCAGTTCCTGTGACAAGTGAAACACCTTTTTCTCCATATCCCATTCTGTCTACCTGAATTGAGTTTTTGACTTTTTTATTGCCAATTAACTTGGTCACTTGAGAACTTTCTTCAAGTGGGAGTTGGCCTCACTTTTACCTGCTTTAAAGAATTAATTGGAAAGTAGCTGTTTCCTAGCTACCATCAGGGTGTTCTAGGGTTTTGTCTATGCAAAAACTCACCATAAACCAGTCCTATTTTTTCCTGTAGCTGGCTCATCCCTTTTTAATTTACTTTTTTTTCCTTCTCACTAGATTTTACTGCCAATTTGAGATCCAACACTGGCAGCCAGGTTTTTCCAGTGCATCTTTGATCATTGGCAGATTCTGCCTGGAGATCCCTGGCAAGTTGTGACTGAAACAGGTAAAGGCAAAGACTTCAAGGAGTGTGTTCCACCTCTGGATAACTTCCTAGGTAAGTTGTAATCACATCTGTTTCATGGTGTGTGATGCCCAGTTTTGCCCAAAACTGCATAGTTTTGTCCTGACAGTTTCCTCTTAAAACCAGAAAGGAAATGGAAATTTTTTCGATTGTTACATTGAATACACAGTGTTAACAAAGTGCGGTGATGACAGGACCACCTAATTAAAAAAAAACCAAAAATTACATCCAAATGTGACTTACGTGGTTGTTGTTGCCTGTATGTTGTCCGTGACCATTCCTGCCTGGCTCAAAAACCCACTTTAAAAAAAAGCCACCCAGGACTAATGGTGTTCTTTAGAGTTTACCTAGACCACAATTATTTTTAACCTAGCAGGCACCTCATGTCACTGTTGCTCTGGCAGGAATTCTTGCCGAATGGTCAGGTTTTGTCCTCTCAGACAAAATATGTGTTCTTTGATTTCCTAACAGGAATCCTGTGTGCTCTGGGGGATGGATATCAAAAGGCTGGCAGTTCAGAATCACAGAAATAATTTGATTGGAAAAGCCCTCTGAGGTCATCGAGCCCAACCTGTGACCCCTTGTCACGCAGACCATGGCACTGAGTGTCACGTCCAGTCTTTCCTTGAACACCCCTAGGGATGCTGACAACACCTCCTCCCTGGGCAGCCCATTCCCACACCCAATCTCCCTCTGTGAAGAATTTTTAGATATCCAACCTGAGCCTCCCCTGGCCCGGCCTGAGGCCATTCCCTCTCCTCCTGTCCCTGTTCCCTGGGAGCACAGCCCGACCCCCCCGGCTGTCCCCTCCTGTCAGGAGCTGTGCAGAGCCACAAGGTCCCCCCTGAGCCTCCTTTGCTCCAGGCTCAGCCCCTTCCCAGCTCCCTCAGCCTGGCACAGGCCCTGCCCTGGGGCTGTGCCCCACTATTTTCCAATTCAGAAAATGCCTGTTCCTGCTGCTGGATGGGTGCACAATCTCCTGGAGCAGGTGTGGTGGTGTTGGGCAGCAAAGTCCTGCCTCCATAGCTGGCAGCTTTGTGTGATGGTGAATATGAAAATCAGAAGCCAGTTCAGGCTGAGCCTTTAAGAAGGCAGAGTCTTCCTGTCACTAGAATTTTAGCAGCTAGCTCACTTCCAGAAACTGCAGAGAAAATCATAGCAAATGAATGGGTGAGGGGAAGGAGGCCAGGGTGAGGAGCAAGGCTTTCACTGCATGCAGTGGGGGGGAATTTGTGTGCTAACCTCACCAGCTTTACTGCACTTCTGCAGCTGGCTCCACTCCAAGCAGCAACCATCAACTCCCACAGGGGAAAGAAACAGGCAAGACCCTATCTAACCTTTTCTCCAAGCTTTTTCTTGTTGGAAGTTTTTGGATAGACATTCTGATGTGTTTTAGGATCTGCTGAAAGGGAAATAAACCAAAGCCACACCTAGCTACACTGGCCAGTTTGGCTGAGCAGCACGGGCGCGGTGCAGGCCCCACCTCAGCTGCAGCCCTGACCCCCTCCCCACCCATCCCAACAAATTCCTTGCTCTCTTGTGGAAGCAGGAGGATGGAAGGGGACACTGCACTGTTCTGACACCTCGGTACACCCTCATCCTCAGCAGAGTTAAAGGATTCAGGGGTTACACAGGCCTTGCACTTACTGGCACTGCAGGAAAAGCACACACACCACGGCCTGTGACAATCCAGGCTGAAATGTCTTCAGCTTGCACTGCTGCTGTCATGGCTCTGGAAGGTTTGAAGAACACAACCCTGCCTCAGCTCCAACTACTGCCTGCTACATGGGGCACAGTAATTTGCAAATCTGCAGCTGTACTTTATTACACCCTGAGTGGTTTAGAGCACATCCTAAGGACACTTGTCCTTACTTCACTTTCCTGATGTACACGCAAGATGTTCTTATCCCCTCAGCCAGTTCAGCCACACTCAAGTTTGACATTAAGAGCACAAACAGCATTTTCAGCAGAGACCAGTTTCAAACTTTTATTAGAATTACTTTTGGAACCTCTTTCCACACTCTACTTACAGGTCAAGTCGACGTGCAATGGTGATGCAGAAAGCACTGATCTGCTGCAGGCCATCAAGAAAAACTTTGTAACAAGCATGGTTTTATTGGAAATAAATCATGCTAAAAACTGATCCTTAACAGGTACAAAATATAAAACTGATAAGAAAAAAGAAAAGAAAGATTGGGGCACTATTAAAACCAACATGTGAACTCTAGATTGCGTGAAACATCATACAAAAAAGGCAATAAGGAACAGTAATGCAGCATTAAAGGTAGGGGTACAGGGCAGACAAAAATTACAAAACATCCTATTTCAATATACCTCATCCATGTACTTGGTTCAAATACTGTAACAGTACTGGAAGGCAAAAAGCACCAGACATCCTACTAAAGAGGTAAGAAAAATGGAACAAAAAATTAGCAAAAAAGTAAGATCTGGTCATTAGGGAAGGAATAATCTCAAATACAGTTACTGAACAGAAACGCAACACTTGAGAAAGCTGTTATTTCAGCATACATAGACAATACCATTATTCCAGCTCCATGGAAATGACTTGGTTTTCCTAGTCTGTTACCTCTTCCACATACAGTACTGCTGAGGTTATCCCCAGGTGTGTGTGGGCAGACACCACATACACACTAACAAAGCAGCACGGTCATCAGAGGAGTAAAACAGGGGGAAGTTGTTCCCTTTGAAGTAGAAAAGCAACAATCAGGAGGCCAGGAAATGTGGGGCAAAGCATCATTAAGCCCTAAACACACAATTCAAAATTAGGTGGGGAAACTGTGCAGCTATGGCTTCTATTTCCTAAAAAGCCAAGTCTCCCTTACAGTCCACATGGAATATAGCAGCTGCTGAGGAGAGAGAAACCATAATCAGGAAATCCTAGAAAACACTCCTGCACTGGAGGAAGTCTTTGCTATTTCATCTGCTTACAGTTGCCGCAGAAAGCAGCTGCACATTCCACGGTATACCGGGAGTTTTTGGTGGTGGCAAGGTGTCCCAATTATAACATGGCAGCACAGAGACTGTGTGATGCAGGGTTTGCATAGATAGTCTGTCCCCTTCCTAGCTGAAAGAACATAAAGAGGAAGAGGTCACAGCTTAGGCTCTTGTTGCATTTGGAACATGACACTAGGAAAAAAAACCCCCAACAACTCCATTTATAGAGGCTTCCTGTATGTCCCCAGGTAAGGGGGAGGTGGGGAACAAGACATAAAACACCGTCATGGCTATTCAAAGCTTCATTCTCTTAATGAAGTTTATTACAGGCCCCAGTGAAAATATTACAAATTCACTAATTCCTACACTTCTGCACCTTTTTCCTAACTGCTGTTCTAGAGCAAGTAAGTGCTTTTCTTTATTAAAAAAAAACTCATTTGTTTTTACATTATTGCTGTATTTTACAACAAAATTAAAAAGCACTTATGGAATCCACACAACAGAAAGTCAGTATCCCCAGAACAAACTAAGAGCTTGAACATGTATTCTCAAAAGGGCCTTTTCTATTCAACCATCTATTCAACAAGCAGGAGAAAGAAAAACAAAAAGCCCAACCAAAAACCATCCTATCACTTCTCTTCCGAGCATCAGCAAAATTCACCCCACTCTCCCAGGAGGGAAATCCTTTCAATAAATATCAGCGTGAGCTCCGAGGTGCTGGAATTCCGGGTGGGGGGGGAAGAGGAGCAGCAGCAGCTGTGTGCAATGCCTGCGGGGTCCGTGCTGCCCCGAGGGTCAGTCCAGGGAGATGATGTCGGGCGCGCTGCCGCCGCCGCTGGTGATGACGCCGGCCTCGGCCCGGCCCGAGGAGCTAACATGCGTGCTGCTCTCGTGGTGGCTGGTGGAGGTGATGATGCTGCCAGGCGTGCTGCTTGTTAAGGGTTGGGTGAGAATATCCAAAAACATAGGAGGACAGTACTGCTTGAAACAAACAATGAAGAGTGAAGAGACTAACTGCGCGAGGGAAATGTATGCTCAGAAGATACATCTTCCCCACGCAACGGGACCACAGCGAGAACCGGAGTTCTGCAGAGCAGTGACCAAGCAGGGATGGCAGCCACCAGCCTCCTCCCTCACCTCCTCCCCCTTTTTGTATTCCAGAATGGTTTGGGCTGGAAGAACCCTAAAATTCATCTCATTCCATCCCCTGCCATGGGTAGGGACACCTTCCACTAGCCCAGGTTGCTCCAAGCTCCATCCAGCTTGGATAATTCCAGGGATGGGGCAGCCATAGCTGCTCTGTGCAGCCTATGCCAGGGCCTCAAAAACACTCTGGGTACATTCAAGTTAGTGCTGAGCATGTATTTACTTTAAAAAGGCACGCTATCAGTAAAGAATGAGCTTCCAGGCCTGGATTCATCATGGAAAAGCTGAATCCTGTTTAATACACATTCACTACTAGCTCTTGCTAGGTTTTCCTAGACTTTGGTTAGGTCTAAGCAAGTGAACGGCAAACACAGTTTGGATGATGGCACCCTGACAATTATTGTAGCACATGTCACAAAAATCAGGCTTAGAAATTAACCCCACAACAGATAAGAAACATACCTGTGAATCAACTGGGATTAGCGAAAGAAAATCCAGACCTAGGAAGAAGAGAAGGATGATAAGTAGACAAGTATCTCCTTTATTCACACACAACAAATTTAAGGATTTTTTTTTGTGGTTGTAGAACAGATTTTGTAATTCATACAGAGTTTCTAAATGGAATATACCACTGTGACACCACTCTCAACGACTACTTCAGGCAGCAGCAAAACGAATTATCTAGTACAAGTGGCTCTTTTTAATAATGAGGATGACATAATGATGTATTATTCACTGAATACTGCAGGGTGGTTCAATGTGGTTGCTTAGATGGAGGTTGCCATTTGGAGCTGTTGGTTCATTAATGCAAGTTTCACTGCATATTGTACCTGACTTGGCCAAACTGGGACATGAAGAGTGTCATCACATTAAAGATGCTGGAATGAAGTAAAGTCACAACATGCACAAGTCCAAAAACAAGCAGCAGGTCTCTTCCTCCACCCACGGGCAGCCAATAAGGAAACATTTCTAATATCATCCCCGTTTTGTGTCTAGACAAATAAAAGGAATGAAGAAGAGGAAACTACAAGTAGTTCAATGTATATCCTCTAAGACCAGTGACAACTAGTGTCCATCTTAAACACCATTTGCGTGTAAGCATTTAGGGCAATATGTTTAGAATTATAAAACCAATGAGAAATTACCACATTTTTTGGTTTGTTTTTTTTTTTTTTTTTTCCTAAATATTTTCCTTGTGTTTGCTATGTCAACAGAAAGAAATGATATACTCCCTCCCTCTCCCCTCACCTCCAAATCTCTTCTGGTCCGACATCTCTCCTCCTCTTCTCCATTAGAGAAAAATTTTGAAGGAGATTTTAAAAGTCAGCTGCATTTTCAGAACTGACAGCTTCTTTTGTCTGTGCAAGTTCTAGAACTTCAGTTGGTAAGAGATGAACAACAGTTCTAGACTTCTGTTCTCTCAGCTTATTCTCCTATCCAATTTGGGAAGACAACTGATTTCTTAACAAGGGAGAAGTGGAGGGAGGGAGCAGTAAGGGAGCCAAAATGGACAGAGAAACAAGGGGAATGATATCCATCTCATTGCCAAACTGGTGCTGAAAGAAGAGGAAAAAACCCAGAGATGTTGCAGGGGAGGAATGGAGACAGGCAATGGAGCAGGGAAAGGGAAGTACAGGAGGCCAAAGTGACACCTGTCACCACATGTCACCACTTCCTGGGCTCTGGGTTTGTTACAGCCGGCCAAGAGAACCCCAGAGTCCCTATACACAGTGTTCTTTTCAAGGAGCCAGGATAGAAAACAATCAGTATCCCCACCTTTTGTCTGATATTTAGCAGCAGTGTTGAAGAATACATCATAGGCATTTAAGGTATGTCTAGGTAAAGAAAGTCAATAGAGGTCAGCTCACAGATTGTAGCTCACCTTAACCTTTTTCATACAGTCTAGACAGAGCACCACTACAATCAACTAGCAGAGTAACTACACTGAGGGCTGGGATGAGTTAGCACCCTCACACCTCTAGTAACTAAAACAAGCAACTACTCTCCCTTGCATCTACAACATGTAACTACCAGATGTTACACAAAGTCTGGCTCAGCACAGCAAGAGCAGTTTCTGGCTGCCGTGCTCAAGTGCCAGTTTGTACCCCAAAAGCAGTGCTTGTCACATCACTGCTGCAAAATGCAATCTGAAAATGGGCAGACAGCCTGTACGAGGCTTGTCCAGACATCCCATCAGTGCCATACTGCATATAGACTTGTTCCATTAAAAACAAAAACAAAGAGTTAATAAATTCTTCCAATTTATACCCACCCCATAAATTAATACCGTTGTCAGAACATACATGAAAAACACTCAGCACCTACCTGGCAAGTCTGATGAAATACTGGATATTGGTGGGTGATGGAATGGTACTGGGTAGTCTGTTAATGAAGGAGGAATAGCAGCAGCATCGACCGTCGTCACGCTGGGCACTCTGGCAGTAGATGGCTGATACATGAGAACCCTGTTTCAAACAGCATGGGAAATTACAAACAACCTGGCTGTTAGTCGCACAAGGGAAACCATGCACTGCTGTGCACTCTCATTCACAAGTCACCGTGCGACAACACAACTACAGCGTGGCTACTCACTACACAGTACTCCACTCTAATTTCCTTTTTCATAACAGTCTTCATAATAACATGACCGTATCTCGGCTCTCAACAGCAGCTGTGACATAAGAGCAAGTTGGCATTAAAACAAAGTGCAGTGCTGGAGTCATTGGCAACAGTCAAAGGGGTGTCTGTGAGCACCCACAGAGGGATGTAAAGGTGACCAGAGCCAGGAGGAGAGTGTTCCATTCGATTTCTCCACAGAACCACTGCTCAGTGCCCACCTGTTACACTAAGGGCACAACTGACCATTATCCTGCCCCACAGGATGACACAGATTGCACAGGTGGGAGTTAAATGTAAGTCTGTCCTTACTCACAGCCTCCAGTTCAGCTCTCAAGGAGTGTGTTACAACCCTTCTGCTTCCCCTCATGCTGCCTGATCTCTTGGCAGCATTGTTACAAACACTGCCACAGGTGCCCAGGCACCAGCCACGTGCACAGAACAGTTCGTGAACTCCAAGTCAGGTGGAAACACACAGAATTCTGCTCCCAGATGCTCTGCATCGCTCCCTCCAGCCTTTAGTGTTATCCATTCATCTTCCTTCCCACACTCCTGCCTGTTAACCTACTTCTGATGTCAGAACCTTGGATTTCAGACCCTCCCTTCTCAGGTACCTCTCACACTTCAGCCTGTATTGTTGCTTCCTCTAAGAAGACACCTCAGTTTTCCCAAAACTAGCCTTCAGACAACACTGTTTAAAGGAGATAAGCTATATCCCAAGAGCCTCACTTTGATCTGGATTTGAAGAATAAAAATATGCCATATCCATTCCCAAAAAGGAAGGAAAATACATGGGTCATAGAGAGAAAAGAAGTCAGTCCTCCTACAATTACAGTTGCACGCAGCCATCTCAAACATAGGAGCACGGAAGGAAGTCTTGGTGCCTTCTGAAACTTCATTAAGACATGTATTTGTAGCTACACTTTCTTGTAAAAGTGAGGAAGAGTCTCTTGCAGAAGGACTCCTCCACAATCCTCACAAAAAAGCAACAGCATTGCAGCATCACTGCTGAAAGTGGTTGAAGATGACCAACTACTTGCTCACCAAGGACCACACAGACATTCCTGTGGACTAGAGACTCACCACACCTGCTCATTACTTCTGAAACAGAAGGGGAACCTTCAAAACAGAAGGGGATTGGGTTTATTATTATTATTTTAGTACAGGTCATAAGCCACTACACAGAGAGACACAGACACGCACCTCATGCAGGCAGCAACACTAACTGATGAGCCATTACTGAAAGCTGAGCTTGGAGCAGTGAGTGCTGGTGAGCCTGAGCAGTGGCCCTCACTCCCTGCAGGTCTGGGGTGCCCCACGGGCCAAGAGCAGAAACATGGGAGCCACAAGCAACACCCGAGCTGAGGTGCACAGACCAGGACAGACAGAAGGTCTGGACAGACAGAAGGGCACAGCAGCAGAGAAACTGGTCGAGCCTGGTGCCGAAGTCAGGCCTGACTACAAAGATGGAGGAGTTGGGAAGTCATTGGTTATGCTAATCAAGGTGCAGGATTGACTGATGACCACAGCCAACAACAGCATCCAAGACATTCCAGAATTTAACAGAGAGATGGAGGAAAAGCTCATCTTGATTCAAAACAGCAAAGTGGCTCCCTTCCAAGACTGACAGAATGGATGGAACACACAACACAGTCTCATTCCCTGGGCACCAGAGCAGATTAGATAGAGGATACAGCAGACAGCAAGAGAAAAGCCTTTAAGATGACACTAACTCAGCAAGAATGCATGAAGTTCCTCCACTTGGCATAATCTACTTTCTCAGGAGAACACTGCCCACTAGCTTAGTCAGATTCCTTTTCTATGGAGAAATGTCCCTGCAAACACAGCAACAGTCAGCGCAAAAAAAAGTTCTTTTGTGAAGTGAAAATCTATTTAATTGTGTTTTGCCTGTACAAAGTTACTGCATCAATACAACCTTCTACAGGAGAGGCCTAGACATTCTCCTCTGCAAGTGCAGAGCTGGATTCCAAGTACATTTCTCTACAGATCAGTTCAGCTGAGACATTACAGAATAACAACTAACTTTAAAATTGACAAACCCTTTGGTTGGGCTCCCGTGTATTTCAGACATAAATATGCACTTCCTTTTGGTTGGAGGATCTTCTTCTTCATCAGAAGAGCTTTCTACTGTCAAGTCGATAACATCAACCTTCTTCTTGTTTACCTCACTGGCCACTGTCACGGAACATGGTTTGCTAACAACACTGGAACCTGAAGAAGAAAATGAAACACCATTGTTCTCCAAAAGATGGTGATGTCAGCAGTTTCTATTTGCAAGAGAACCAGGAACCCAGATCCTGTATACTAGATCACCTTCCTTGCCATTACAATTAATATTTTGCCCCAGTACCTGCTTTATGACTCCTCTGTGTCACATTGAGACTATTAAAAAACAAACTTTTGTGCTTTAATTATCATTTTAAGGAAGTAAAACAAAAGCAACCTTTTATTTTCTTAACTGCTACTATAAAGAGCAAAGACAAAGACCAAAAATGCGCTCTTAGAGATACAGCCCTTTCTTTTCTAGCTTAAATTATGATAAGATTAGTAGTAGTAAGCCCTCTACAAAACAAACACCAACATCCACATGCATTATCCCAGCTACAACTAATTCCCCAACATTTTGTGCTGGTTTGTAACCAGTACCCAGATGTACATACTTTCTATTTTGGTGCATTGTTGACTTGACACTTTCACAGCTTCCTTCTTTGGCCTCATGGGGCACCAGGAGCCATCTTCCTGGAATTTGATCTCATCCACATCAGAACATTCATTAAGGATTTCCATAAAGAGGCTGAAAAAATAAAGTTTCACTTTTGATTCTAAGTGACATTTTTTATTCTAAGTGAAAGGAGACACAGATAAAAAGATAATTATGATCACCTTCTACCCACTATGTCTCCTTTCCTCGTAGTTCCTCTTACCTGAAAGCCTGTAATTACAGCCTTTGCAGATATCAGAAAATAAGATTATCCCAACCCATCCACAATTCACTCCAACACTACTGCAATGCACAGATTTCCATTCTGAAGCAGAATACATCACCTTTTGAACCAACTTAGGCAATTGTTACAAGTTGGAAGTTACATTTTGAAGTTAACACCTTTCAGGGATAGAGACATTGTAAAAGGAAGACCTGTCCTTTTATGTTGCATTTACATTTCTCCAGAAGAAATACACTGAGACTCGAGAGTTTGATGGTGCACTTAGGAGATAAACTTACATAGGTCATTATGGGAAGAGAAACTAATGGAATCTAATGGCTCCTCCAATTTAAAGTATTTTGACCAAAAACAGTATGAAATGGCTAAACTTCAAGTCACAAAAGTAGCTACTCACTACATAATGAAACATTTTAAGTAATTGTGTAATCTGCAAAGCCAGTCTCTTACCCATCTAGTATTAGGCTCTCGTAAGCTGCCTTTTTGTCACAGACAGGGCAGATCCAGGTAGGCTTCTTTTCATTCATTTGAAGATAAAGAGCAGCATCGAAACATTGCAGGTGCGTGCAGGTCACAGCCCGGCATGGGATTGTCAGTCTCATTTTTCCCAGCTGCAAGAGATGCATTTAAAGGGTGTCAGAATAGAAGACAGAGAAACAGGCCTGAATGGTTAACAATGAATCCAGAGGCACTTGGTGAAACAACTCTTGCTGCCCACTACAGAAGTGCCTGGGGCTAAGGGTGCTGTAAGTAAATCCACCCCATCACAGCACCCACACAGTGCTCCTAAAGGAAAAATTAAGCCCTGCTCCAAGGCCTCATCACACTGAGAACAGTCAGAAACACTTCTAATGGACCTGAAACAACATTATTTGAAAGACTTCATTTTTTATTAAACAATCAACTGAAGTTGATTCTTCTATAATTTTCTTTTAACCCAGTATTTCAGGCGTTTTCCTCAGCTCCAGGTACTTGTTACATTCAGAATGACCAATTTTCTTCCTGGGAAGAGAGCCTCCAAGGCAGCATTACCTTGTTATAAGGTGATCGCCTGTTTTTTTTGCTTGCTTCTGCATCTGCAGTATAGGCAAAGCCACCAAGATGAGGAGATAAGAGGTTTTAATTATCATTCCATCCTTTAATTATTCTGTCAGCCTGCCTGATTAGCCTCAGCACGTCAATATAGGAGATTAATCCCTCTACAGGCCTCACTGTACACAAGCAGCAGCTTGACTCAGTGCATCACAGCTGAGGCATCCAGTCCTAAACCACAGCTGGGTTACTGCTGCTTCTCCCCACTATTTTATCTTAGCTTGCTAATAAAATATAAAACAAGTGAGGTTTCTAAAGCAAGGCCTTTGAAAAGCAGCCCAATTCTGCACTACAGATGAAAATATGAACGTTATCTGGAAATTTCCAGCCATACTTACAGGACACATCAGAGAGACCCGCAGACTGGTTGTGGCAATCTCACTATCAGGATCTGCAGTTAGTTTTTCTTTAACTATTAAAATAAATAAAGAAGTTATACATAGAGGTCATAATTTCAAATGCTAACCTTGATTTAGCAGTACATGCACTTTTTTTTCAGCTATCTAAAAATATTAATCTAGGAAACTAGTCATAAACAACAACAGTTTCACTACTTATAAGCAACTGGCAAACTGCATCAACACCTGATGTTGTTTGACTGCAGATGCAGTAAAACCACAGAGCAAACTCAAGCCAACATGTCAAGAGATAAATAAACCATTATGAGTGAGGTACAAGTGAAGAGAACTCGGGACACCTAGCTGCACCTCATAGCCCAGCACTCCACTAAGGAGTGCCTGTGGCATTCCCATAACCATATTTCAGATGGGATCTCTGGGTATGCTCCCGAAAAACCCCTACTGAAAAAGAGTGTGATGCCTCACCAACAGACAAGGGAAGCTGTGAAACCCTGGGCATGGACTTTATTCTCAAAATACAGCAAATCTATTCTGTATTACCAATTCTAGTTTTAAAGAGCCACTAACCACCCTCCAAAAGTAGAGACAGGCAAATTGATTACTTACTTAGTGCTCTGGAATGATCAGGATTTCTGATACCTTTCAATTTTAACCTCTGCAAAAGCATAGCTGAGGTGAGCTGGCGAACCAGATACACAGACATGGAGTAATTCTACAAAAAGAAGAATTAAAGATTAAATGTTGATTTCATATAATACTCCCACTATGACAATAGATGACTATTTACACTAGTTGTAGCATATAGTAAAAACGAAAATGTGACTTTTTGCTTAATCAGTAATTATTAAGAGCATTGACAGACAACTTCAACTCTGTGGAGGTCCAACATTCTGCCAGAATTCTCTGGCCAATCAGGTCTAATTATCCTACTCCAGTTATGACTGAACTAAAAGGTATTTTCACATCCAAGAGACTATCTGAGTTCTCCTCCTGGAAAGATCATATGTGACACATTTCATACATGTAATCTTTTAAGAATTTCTCACATTTTGTCTCCTTTATCTTCCCCTTTCTCCCAGTGTCAGTGGGGAGCTCAAAGAATCACGTGAAAAAAGATAAATGGTCTTTATGGTATAAACAACAGCTTCTGATGGTACAGAGCTGCCCTAGTTTCTTTGTACCTTTTCTTTAGCTTCTTCTGTACTCCTAAGCCCAGCCTTGTTACACCATGTCTGTTCCACTGAGCCTGGCCCCGTTCCCCAGCATTTTCTACTCTTCCCTAACTCACACCACTTGTCAGCTTCTTTTGTTCACTGTTCACTCCCACTTCTAGGTCACTAATGAAAAGTCTGCAAGCCCCAGTGCTGCAGGATAATAATGGTTTCATCCATGTAACAAGAACAACCCGTGACCTCTTATTTCCACTGCCTGTCAGCCATCTTCCTATGGCTCCTGCACTGCCTGGGTACTGCACAGGAACTTCAAACAACTCCTACAGCCCTGATCCTCCTTTACCACCTATAGGAAAACCAGCTCTTAACCTGGAGCAGCAGATAAAGCATTCTAATTGCACATGAAACCACTAAGAAACCTAGAATTTTGGTTTTTTTCCTTAAAGAATGGCCAACTGTTGCCTTACAGAGAGGATTCTAGAGACTCAAGTCTGCCCAGCACTGAGGGGTTTATGCCCCCTTGGCTCAGCAGCCCTCCAGTATCAGCCCAGTCCATGCCAACAAGCCCTTTTGTGACACCCCTTACTGTTTCCCAGGGTCTCACTTTGAGGATGAAAAGCAGCAAATTCTGGCACCAACACTAAACCACAGAACTTGCTTCACCTCTCAGGCCAAGGGGAGGATGTCCAAGCATTCCGAGTCATCTGTTTCCATCAGAGTATATTTTGGCAATACAGGGAGGAAAGCTAGCAGGCTTCAGCATGAGAGGCCAAGACCACACACAGGACTGGAGCCATTTTAAGATTCTGTGCTTTGACTGGGAAGCAATGGCTCAGTTCTTTGTCTCCATCCCTGTTCTAGAAAATCATCCTTTGATGTCAGCACTGCCCTTCATTTATTTTTTCAACATTACCTTTCAATTCTATTTCTTTTTAAAATTTTAATATAAAAGCTTATACTGGAGTCTCTTTGAAATGTGGTATTTTTAGTCCAGAGAATTTGATTTTGAATAAAACCTCGTAGAGAAAACTACTTTGATAACTGCATCCAGAATTAACACAAACAGTCACAGATAAGGACTGTCTTGACTTGACAACAGCTGAAAGGGTGCTGAAACAGTTATTTAAACCTAGGATGGAGTCAAAAATTCCTTGCACTCTCCTTCTCTTTCCTTAATAAATCTACAGGGGGATTTACTATCCACACCACAAAAACAGTTTGTTATTTTTGACATGCATTTCAGGCAAACTCTAAAAGGAGACTTTTGAATGTGAACCATGTAAGAAAGTCTTTCCATCTGTATGTAAATCATGTGTTACTGAAAACTACTACAGTTCTAGAGCAAACTTTGTTTCCTGGCACTGATAATAAGCTCAGCCATCTAACAAAAAACACTTGCCAGCCACATCAGGCAGCCGGGGAGCAGGAACACTCAAACAGGCTATTTAGATGACTTCCCACATCCTACAGACCATGTAGGTTACCTTTCCAATTTCAGAAGCCCAAGAGATGGAAATCTGGTTTGGCACTGCTGATGACAGCCTAACCAGAGAAGTGATATTCAAGGGACGCCCAGGTCGCTTCTGTTCAATTCCATTTTTTGGTGGTGGAGCATATCCCTGTAGAAAAAAAGGACAATGGATGTGTTGCCCAGTCTCCTCAGTGCACTCTGAAACTGCTGACACATATTTGTTAGTTTTAAACACATCTATGAGAAGCAGGCAAACTTAGAGGCTGTCTAGGAGAGCAAAGCCAGCATTTATTCTGAGAAATATCAGACTCTCACAGTAGATCACCGGAGACAAACACAGTTGTAAGGCATTTGTTGTTTTAAAAGGGTTCTACAGAAGCACTGGACAGGTGAAAGAGAACACAGTTAGGGTCCAGGTAAGTTCACTGGAAAAGTAAAAGGTCATGTGGATGTTCTGTCCTCTTTCTCCCCATGCCCTACTGGAACAGAGTGAAACATCACAAGGTCACAGCCTTAGTGACAAACAGAGCAAGTAATGAAGACTAAACTCAGTGTTTCACACACTGAAAACACTTCACTGATTAAGAAACAATTACACCTTGTTCCAAGAGCTCCACATCACCTCACTGACTACTGTGCCTCCTTAGCTACTGGCCCCATTAGCAACAGGTGTCACCTGTCCTCTGCCAAGGCCCCTGAAGAAGGGCTGCACATGGAGTACCAGCTGTATTTAAGAGATCATGGAATCAGAGGGCTTTTGGGACGGAAGTGACCTTAAAGATCATCCAGTTCCCTCGTCACACAATAAGCCTGCAGCTTATTCCTCTCACCCTGCATCTGTCATGGTGACAACAAGCCAGTCTGACAGAGCCACCCTGAGAACCCCTGCTCTGAGCTCACAGCCAGCCTGCAGCCACTCATCTCAAACTCATCCTGCACATGAAGGATGCCAGCAAGTGCAGCTCAGCCTCTTGCACAGGCAGTACTGAAGAATTTCCAGACAGTGTTGTTTTAAAAAAAACTCAACCAGAAAGGATATGCTGAGGAAAAAAAAAAAAATCTTTAATCAGAGAAATACACACACATTCACAACCTAGTGTTTGGTGAAGGAGTTACTTTGAAAAATGCTAAATTTAGAAATAAAAACAATAATTAATAATTAAAAAACAGCCTCTTCTACTCACTAGCCCAGTATGCCATGAGGGCTTTATTCCAGAACACAGAGGCAAAAGTCATATGGGAACTGGTGACAATTTCACATTTAAAACACAGAATGATTTCAGAAGAGAGTGAATGCAAGTTCTCTTACATTTCACTTTTTTTTTTTTCAAGAGACAGACTCTGCAGTGCACATGCTTTGTTTCAGTAAAGCTTTTAGAGTTTTCTTCCACAGAGCTTATTCTTGAGAACAGATTCACTCTCATACTCCTACAACAATTTGGAACCTTCTCTTCCTGTCCTTTTAGGAGCTTTCTCCACGGCCTGGCACTGTTTAAGCAGGCTGCTAACTCCAGTGGCAATGTTATTGGGGTCTTGAAGTCTTCCATGGTTCTTCAAAGAACCACACTACTCAAGGCAAGTATCATCTGCTACAGCAAGGAAACTCATCAGGAGAAAGCATAACTGCCCGTTTATCTGGCTTTTCCCAGTGACACAGATGCAGGATACAAGGAAACATGATGTTCACATAAACACAATCCCATGCAGTACTGGCACACAGGCAGCATTGCTGTGAAGCTTCTGGTAAGGACTGCAAGCAAGGAGATGACCAAGAATAACTTACAGACCAAGAATAATTTAAAGAAAAGTTTTTTCTGCAGAGATGTGAACTGCCCTACCAGGCAAAGACAGAAGTTCACTTATGCACTGTGCAAGTGGGCAAAAAGAGCTGGCATCAGAGCTTAACTAACACTGCTGCAATGGAAAACAGTGGTCTTTGAGGCAAAGAAGTTACCTCACACTTCCTGCAACAGAAAGGAAGTGAGCAATGATGCAGACAGAGACCAAATGAACAAAAAAAGTCTGCAGAAGCACTCAGACTGAGACTCTATTTGTCATTCAGCTCATAGTGAATGAGGAGGAGAAGTTGCCACGGCAATATGATTTATTCATTTTCCCATCTAAGGTTCAGCTGAACAGATTAAAAAATCATCTTATCATGTGCAGAAAGAACCTAGCGGATTTAAGTCTCAAGCTAAGTAATAATCCAAGATTAGTAGTAGTTTCTGCTACAACTGTGACACCTTACACACAAAATGGAGGGCACAGCAGGGTGTAACCTATATTAACAAGACTGAGAATCAGCTGACACTGATGCCCAAAAGATAACGTCAGACTGAATTGTTTTTTGTTGTAACCCTCAAAGTTATCACACAGAATGTAACCAGCATTTGCAAAAAACACTGACCAGAAAATATGAGAAGGAAACCTTTTATAACCTGAAGACTGAAGTAGGAGGAAGAGAATGTAAGGAGTCTCATTTAAGCTGAGTAGAGGCAAAATTTAAAAAAAACAGTCACAGTTGCATATGGGAGGAGGGAGGGTACAAGACAATACATCTAACACACCAAGGTGGTTAAAAACAATCTGCAAAAGAGGTTTCACACCTTCTCTCTCCACATGGTATCTTTCCAAGCCCACTGAAAAAACCTACTGAAAAAACCCTCTGTTCCATGACTTTTACCACACTTTATAGCCTCAAGAAGTATTTCTGAATGGGTTGTGCAAGAGTTTCTCTCTGTTCTACTGAAAGAAGAAAGAGAGAAACCCATTCCAGAGATGTTTTGAGAATGAGAGAGCTTTTCTCTTTCTGTCCATATACCCAAGCCTCCAGATGACCCTCTGGTGACAATGCACTAATTTCTGCAACATCAGACACTCCTGAAGCGTGATTGCCGACAGTGTTCTGATACAGTATCAGCAATGTACTAGGAACCCTAAAATGTGTCTGTTCTTCATCCCCGCAATAAACTGTGCTCTAAGCAGACAGACGCAGAGCAGGGCACAAGTGGCACGCAAGAGGCTGATTCCATTGCCTCGGAACAAGAAGGAACTCAAGCCTCTCACAAATACAGGCAGCCCACACAGCAAGGGCTACTACCCTCAAATAAACTGAGTCTGAGCACCTGTGAGGAAGATTCTTCATGCAGACACCAGATTGTTTTTGAATTATTTAGTTACATTAACAGCAAAAGACGAGGTTTGCTGTAGGGGGCTTAACCACATTTAGTCCGTGCAGTGGCTGTAATATGATTAACAGCAGTAATGGCTATCTCACACAGCAAATATACAAACTCCATGCCTAACATTAGAGAAATCTGAGTGATAACAAACAGCTTGACTGTTCTGGCAAGCTAACACTACAGAAAAACACACACACACTCCACAAGTTACCAAGAAGCCACAAATACATGCATACATACTTACTGGCAACGGGAACAGCTTCCCATTTACTTTAATGCACAAACTATTAGGATAATTATCCTCTTGAGGGCAGCTTGTCTCTGCTAGGCATAGCCTGTATTCATAGGAAGAGAAAGCATCATTTTCAAGTGTCCCCACAAACATCCATCAGCCAATAAAGTTTTCAGAGAGCACTGCACAAAACGTACCTTAGCTGAACTTGGACTGTGTAATCTCTCCTGCCCCCAGGCAAAAAGTCCCTGTGACAAAGAGAAGGAAAAAGAGAAGTATCCGCTTAGCAGGACTCATATTGCAGCCATACAGAGAAACAACTGACACAACTGCCCCAGCATCATTAAACTTTGCTCTTGTTTTTATTTTATTGAGCTATGAGCCACCTTACAACTGACATTTCTGTTTAACTACTCCCAAGTTACACAGAACTTCAGGGTCAGCATCCTCCATCAAAAGTTCATAGCAACAATCAAGTAGGATGCTGCCAGGGATGAAAAAGCACCTATGAATTTTCATAGTTTACAACATCAACCCTGGGAAAAAACAGAAAAGCAGGCTTCCATTCCTACAGCCAGCAGAAATGTAGGGAAGCTTCCCACCTCTCTAAACAGTGACAATTATTCGGAACTGAGTAATTGTTAATTCTTTAACAGGGTACAATTTTCACAAAATGCACACAAATTCTGTGCACAGTTGTTCCTGAAGGAAACAGAACAGATATAAACTCAAGAGTAACTTCAGTGAGGATTATCACTCTGCATCTGTAGAGTAAGTGATGCATATGGTGAACCAAAACTTCACACTTTCTCACGAAATTTTGTAGAGATTTACCTACACTATACCACACTCTTACTTCTTACCTGGAAATACAGATTTCTCTGACCTGCTGTGGAGTTAAAGCAAAGATAAAAAACTTCTCCTGGAACCTCTGAATACTGCTCTGTACTAGAAGAAGAAAAAAAGACACAAAAGATGTTGAACCATGGTGATTAAAGCCGTTGATTAAAACAGGATCTGGAACAAGGCATTAAGTCACTCAAATGGTGGTTGAACTGCGTGTAACTGTTAACAAAAAAAGCAATGGAACAAATCTTTCATTAAACTACATTCAGATGGTTTAATATCACATTACACTTCAGTACTGAAGCAGCTTGACAAACTGTGTTACAATCCTTTCTCCCAAAGGAGGAAGGTTCAAACAAATACACAACAAAATATTTCACTGGATACCTGACAAAAGGAATACCACAGAGATGCCAACAACTACTGTAAGGTACCACAGGAAGAACATGTGCACCAGAAGTTATTAATGGACAGCTGGAAAATCTTGGGGGAGGAAGTGAGGGACCACAACCCCTCAAGCCAGAGAAGCCAGCTAGACTTCATGTCTGGAGTTACCCTTTAGTGGCATCTGACAAAATAATAAAGAAATACAATGTTCACATTGTATCTATGAATACAACTTGTCTGTCAGTGATGGGAATTGGCAGTATTTTCATATTTAAAGTCCACAGTAGGTACCTGTCACTTTCCTACTTCCTTTAAAATTGAAGAGAAGTTAAAAATTTTGACCTGAAATAAAGGCAGATAAGGCATGTCCAATTTACAATAAGCAGCAGGGAGGACAAATGAAAAAACAGCACAACTAAACCAATCAAATTTGGAAGAGTTGGACTGTCTTGCGCACTGTGACATTCAGGGGAGATTGTTTCTATACCCACAAAAAAGTCACACAAAAAGAAGTCAAACATTAAAAGGAACCCAGGTGGAACAAACACACACCAAGTTCCTCGAGCAATTCCAAACAGATACAGTGTGCATGTATGCACACACACACCACAGAGCACATTGGATATTTAAAAATACTTGAGCACACATAAAAAAGACAGCAGAAGTATTTTGTTATTTAATTTGGTGTGGGTTAAAACTAAACCCTACACTTGTGCTCTCATATTAGTGCAAAGGAATACCACACTCATCCCTTTTCAAGCATGAAGCAGTGAGGCGGACTATACTCCTAGTTCTCTGACTTAGCTGATGTTTAAATACTTAACTCTCAAGTGCACAAGAAAAATGAGTGTCACTATGCACAAAGAGAAGTGACAATAGGCACTGTAATTACTGATAAAGTAATACAAAAAAATTACACTGTAATTACTGATAAAAACTGATAAAGTTTTCTGCTTTAGGTACTGGAGGATGGCAGATGATCAGTTCATCCCTCACCGAGTTACATGTCACAGCCTAAAAGACTTTGTAATCAGTTAAGAAATGAAATTGTTTAAGAGGATGCTACTTATTTTATAAACATGTTACTAAATAGTTCGGGAACATTTTTTGACATGTAAACTAAGCCAGACTGAATTTCAAGACAGAAGATGTAGCCCCAAATAATTCAAAATGTTCAAGACTGAGGCACTTGGGGAAGATAAAGCTGATTTCAGGTTATTTGGAAGACAATGTCCACTCCATATTATAACATACAGTACTGCAACAGCTTTCAGGCTGACAAACTTCATTACTCCGAGCACAGCACTGAACATTGCAGCACAAAGTGTCCATTTCAATGCCAGATCTCAGAGCCTGCAGAATTACTGTGAGATAAGGGTAAAGCAGCAAAACAATGAACTCCTTATCCTGTTGCAAGTTGTAAATTACTGACCCTGATATCCTTTTTCTATTACTCCTGACAAAATTGCTCCTCATTTGCACTAAGCAGAAACTTCAGGTCCAAATCCTTCACCCAAAATGTGGAGGTGCAGACTAGGTATTAGGAAACATTTTGTTACCAAGAGGGTGGCCAAACACCAAAACAAGGCCCAAAGAAAAGCAGCCAATGCTATCAGCTGTCAGTGTTTTAGAGGAATTTGGAAATGCCCTTAACTATTATTCTCTAACTTTTGGTCAGACAGTTGGATGATCATAGTAGCTACCTTCCAACTGAATAACCCTGCCCTTCTCTTTAATATTCAAAAGAAAGAAGTTTTTAATCATATTACTTTTATAACAGAAAACTATTTTCTGAAGTGTGGTTTTGCACTTTTGGGAAAAACGGTAAAGAAAAGGAAAATGTAAAGATATAAAAGAAAAGGAGTTTCCATTTGTCCCAGTTGCAAAAACCCACTGAAATCTGGGCTCAGTATTGCCAGAAGCAAAGCTTATTTAATGAATTAAGCAAGCTGCAGAGGTATTAAACACTTACCTAGACTCGTGGGTTTAATGAGCACATCGAGCACATCGTAGAAAGGCAAGCTTTTCAGCTGAACATCAGGATGAACAGGTGGAATCGGAGGGGATGGCTGCTGCATCTCAAAGTGGGGCTTAGTGTCTTGGAGGAGCACGGAACTGACAGGCGAGGATGGAGACTGAGGCGTGACTGAAGTGGAAGGGAGTGGGTGAATGCCCGCGCCAGCCAAGTCAGGCTCCACTGGACAGGAGCTGCTGTCCAAGTTGAACGCCGCGGGTTTTATAGCCGACAAATCCGACAGTCCCTCAGTCGTCCTTGGGTACCGGCGCCTATAGAGTTCTCGGATTTTGATCTGAACTGCTGGGCTGCAGCCGCTCTTCAGTAAGTGCAGTGCCCTCATCAGGAGGTCATGTTTGCGACCACTTTTATTACGTCCAGCAAATCCCAGCAGCACTTGCAGTTCAGAAACACGAAAACTTGATACCATATTCTAAAAGGGAAAGAAAGAAAAGCACAGGTGAGCCCACAGCACCCCAAGGAAGCCTTTTCAAGGAGTATCGTGCGGCATCTTTCATCACTTAATCTGACAACTTGTTATTTGGTTATGGGTACTGCCCACACCTTCACAGAACACAAAAGCACAGTTAGTTTAAAATGAAGAAACAAAGCGTCCAGGATGCAGGTTGAGCTCGCCCATGAAAGATTTGTTTCCACACTCAAACAATAGTAACAACAAAATCTTAAATTCATAGCACAAGCACAAGCTGTGCCACAAAGAATCGGTCTCACTTTGTGGAGCAAAATACCAAACAAAAAAAAAAAAATCAAGTGAATCAGTATTATCACCTGCCTTCAAACACATTTTAAGCACTTCATTATTTTATTTCTTAATTTCTGAACCGTTTATTGTGAAACTCCCTTTATTTCGGACACTGTTAAAGCAAGCATAAAGAGATATAGGCATATCAGATTTCATTGCTGAAAGATATGCACAGCAAGAAGGACAGTTCTTAAAAGCTACATTATGTATTGCATACTGTGGCATACAGAATGACACACAAACAACATAATTGATTCTTCAAATGTCACAAAGAAGTCCCTCTCCTCTTCAGATCACATTCTGGCATCAAGCTTCGCAAAGGTATCTTCAAAACAAATAATACTATTTACTTGGTGACCAGGGTTAGTTTTGGAAGACTAATTTTTTTAACTTCACAGTTCAATCCTCAGAATCCTACTGTTTGTGAAAATAGAAATGAAAAAAAAAAAAGCCAACTGTACAAAAGGAAACAAACTTGTGTTCCACTACTATTAACAATTAACTTTGCACAGATGCATTCTCTCTCATTTTTGTGAGCAATTTATACCTCCATTTCAGGTACAAACTTCCTTCCTATTTCTTAGGGACCCTTTCACCATAGGAAGGAGATAAAGTTTTTAAAGGTGAAAGAACACCTGCCTCCAATCTGTGCTGCTGCACCATGACAACTCCAGACTCAAGGATTGGAGGTGAAGGTGCTAACAGAAGGGATGAAACAGCAGACATCTGGGATCACATGTATTTTTTAAAAACAGCTCAGAAGGGCATCTGGACTCTTACTAAAACTTTGGGCGTTGATTTCAAAAGAGACACAACTCAAAAGAGTGTTTTGCCTTTACCTTCCAACTCCTTACTACACAGAGTTAATACTACACAGAGTTAATACTCATGTTCTGACAGATCTGACCTCAGCTGAATTTTTAACACAATTTTTGCCCAAACACTGAGTCAGCCACCAATCAAGTCAAAATCCTCCCTGTGCCCCTGGCCTGTTCCCTATTCTCTCTTTTTAATATTGTGAAAATTCTTTTGGTAGTAAGACCAGTGAATTGTATCAGATGAAAACTGAACTTAAAATCACAGAATCATTTAGGTTGGAAAAGATCTCCAAGATAATGAAGAACAACCATTGCTCCACCACTGCCAAGGCCACCCCTAATCCATGTCCCTAAATGCCAAATCCACATTGCTTTTAAATCTTTCCAGGATGGGGACCCCTCCATTGCCCTGGGCAACTTGTGCAGCGCGGGACAACAGCCTTGGTCAAGAAATTTTTCCCAGTATCAAATCTAGACCTCCCCTAGAATAACTTGAGGTCATTTAATTTTGTCCCATCCCTTGTTACCTGAGAGCAGAGCCCAACTTCCCCCGGCCGCTCCTGGGGCTCCAGCCCCTTCCCCAGCTCCGTTCCCTGCCCTGGACACGCTCCAGCCCCTCAGTGTCTCTGTTGTCCTGAGGGCCCAGAGCTGTCCCCAGCACTGCAGGTGCCTCAGCAGTGCCGGCACAGGGACAGGCCCTGCCCTGGGGCTGTGTCACAGCCTGGCTGGGACACCATGGGTACCTTGTCCACCTGGGCACACGCGGACCCAAGTCTGGGCACATGCAGTCCCACATCCAAGTCACTGGCTATTTCTTGTGCCATTAAAGCACAGCAGGAGAAGTAGCCAGGACCTGCCTTCTCAAGGGCCACATTACCTATGCAAATCAAAATAACCATCTAAAACAGTATGGCAGAAACCTCATCTGGCACACCCGTTCCTCATCATTGATGAGACAAGGTTATTGCACTTCAGCCTCTGATTTTCAACATTTCCAGATAGCTTATTTGGATCCAGTGACTCTTCTACCAAGAAGCTGTTCTGAGCAGAGATAACACAGTGACCTTCACACAGGTATTCCCCCAACACCCTGTCTATAAAAGCAAAAAGTCACATGAGACACTGAGTGGCTCACCCAAACTCTTGAAGAAACCAACAGCAGATGTTACCTTAATTTCATCACAGCAACCTACCTCAACCACAAAACAATACAAGATGGAGAATGTTAGTTTCTACCCAGCATTCCTCTTCTACTTTTCCTTGCACTCAGAGCGATGAAAAGAAAGTGTTCCAACATTCATAAAAAATGGCTTGAAATACTGTAACAGCTTTATAGTTATAACATAAAAGAGAAACTGTGTTAAAAGATAATAGTAGTATTCATGAATTTACAGAAAACTTCATGTTGCATGCTTCTGTAGATAACTGCATAAGCTTGATAGCAACGCCAGCTCCTTTATTTCATATGCAGGCAGTAAGCATGACGCTGGATTCCATAATCACAATGCAAATGAGTAAAATAATCCTTTACACAGAGATTATGGAAACAGCATGTATTGCAAAATACTGTCTACTACCCTGCCTGCTGCCTTCTGTGCATTCCGGCAAGTTAATCAAGGTGAAATGTGCAGTCAGTCATGCCTCAATACAGCTAACATTTCACAAAAAAAAAATTCACAAACTAGCACTTTGTTACAAGATGGATTTCATTTTACTAGAAGACATAGCCTGGCTTCAATACCATAGCCATCAAAATTTTAAATTAACGCCCACATTAAAAATGCTTTCAAGTATGAAAAATATACACTGCTTTGTCCACCAATGTAAAAATCTTAGGCTTTAGAAAGAAGAGTTGCAAAAAGTGAAGTTAACAGGAGTATCTAAGCAATAGCTTTGACAACACTTTCCTTCTAAACCTGTTTCTACTTTCCCTTTAAGGCAACAACAAACATGTATATGAAAACACACCTGCCAGGGCCTCCAGGGGCTCCAGGAGAGCTGCACAGCCACTGGGGACAAGGCATGCAGGGACAGCAGCCAGGCAATGGCTCCCAGGGCCAGAGGGCAGGGACAGATTTTGGGCTATTGGGAATTAGGAATTGCTGGCTGGGAGGGTGGGCAGGCCCTGGCCCAGGGTGCCCAGAGCAGCTGTGGCTGCCCCTGGATCCCTGGGAGTGCCCAAGGCCAGGCTGGATGGGGCTTGGAGCAGCCTTGGATAGTGGAAGGTGTCCCTGCCCATGGGAGTGAAGCTTTAAGGTCCCATACAACCCAAACCTATGATTCTGTACTTATCTTCCTACTCCATTTACAAATATAGAGTGGACATTCATTATCATCAATAAACTTTTACAGCAATGTATGTCTGAGAACATTTATAAAATCATGGTGCAAGGCAGACACTGCTTCCAACAAACCCTTATCAAGTTACTTTCTTTTGGTTTTCCAGCATATTGCAGAAGACTGCAGACTCGTTATTAATATGCTTTTCACATCACTCAATTACTATTAGACATTCAAGTTGTGTCATGTAGATGACATTTTCTCTTAAGAGAAGTTCTTTACAGCTGCACAGCCCAATAAAAAAAGCTTTTTTTAACACAAAACCAAAGCCATTTTAGTTTTAACACTACTCCATGAACACAAAGTAGTTTGACAGAACTCTAAGGAAATCAGACTGGATAATTCAAGCGCTTTTATATTCCAGAAATATTTTTCCCCCTGAAATTCATACTTGAAGGTTATAAGAAGCTTCATGGTTTTTTTGTTTCTTACAGTTAAACTTTAGCAGCCATGATTCATCAGCAGAAGCACTGTTCTAAAGCGTTAAGCCGTAGGTGTATCTGGAATGGCATTAATTTCCCTGGGAGGATGATGTTAAGGAGCCCAGGAAATGCTGACATGCCACTGAAATTAAGGGGCAGGCGTGTTTCAAAGCAGAGTAAGGGATCAAACATCTCTCCAAACAAGACCTGTGCAATTCTCCACACTCCCCTGCAATATTGACAGTCACTCTACATGTCTCTCTCTTTTTATATATATGTAAAAAGAGAGAGAGAGATCAGTGCAAGGTAACTGAAAATGCCTGTTTAATTTGTTTAATTCTTGATACATGCCCTACAATATGCAGCAACAACTTGGCTTTAAGGCAAGTCCTGCTTGAGCTGCCAACTGGACACCCGCACTCCAGAAGCAATCCAGCCTACTCAGAAGTGCTGGTCAGCTTGCCCCTAAGAGCTCCGCTTCAGCCCCACTGCTTTCCAGATAATCCCCAAAGTGTCTGAATGCTCTGTACAGAAGGGACACACCAAGGACAGGTTCCACAAATCCTCTCTCCTGACTTTAAGCCCTTTCATGGACATTCAGCAAAGCAGCACATTTGTGACATCTTTTGCAGTAGATTTGCATCCATGCTGACTTACAGCAGGCTAGAAATGGGTAGTGATGGTGAGGAAAAACAACCTGTGTCCTGGGACATCGAAGACCTCTCTGCAGAGTGGAAGTGTCTTCTCAAATTGATATAACCATAGATAAAGAAATGCACGTCACAGGGAAAAATGAAGATGCCATTATTGAAATCTGTGTCAGTAGTGCAGGACAGCAAAAGCAGCTCTAAAGGAAACCAGAGTCAATGCAAACCATAACCATCAGATCCACAGTATTATGGAGATTTTCTTCTGCACAGATTCTAGCTTGGCTCCTTAATTAGGAATTAGCACCAAAGTTGCATGCACTTAATAACAGCAAAAATCCTAAGTTAAACACACACAAATATTTAAGACATTCAAAACAAAGCTTGGCCATTTCACTGCAGCTTCTATTTACAGTATCCAAAAACTCATTATCTCCTTCCTCTTCCCAGCACTGTGTCTCAGCACAATCAGTTAATTGTTACTGATTTTACATAAACAAACTTCTAAGGTGTCTCAACAAACCTTTATGATCTAGAATAGTAACAGTGAATCTATGGAGCACACAGGAATTTTGTGCAGATACAAGGTAACAGCACATTATCATAGGCTATTAGGAGTGTTTTATCAGCATTTATGTTATTTAATAAATTCAATTTAATTGCAGCCTAAGGATCATGACAGCACCAAGAGCAACTTCTCACATCCATTCTTTTCACCATCTTAAGTTTAACCCAGATCATGATGTGGAATTTGTTTTCTACATCAAAAACATAAATGGGTTGGCATAGACAATAAAATTACATTAACATGGATAAAATAAAACAGTGTTTGTCAATGACCTTGAGGAGGACACATGAAAACAGCTCTCAGCATTTTCTTGTTAGCAATTTAACACTAAGCACTGCTTCACCTGGTAAATGTGAGGTGGTCACTTACAGTGTTCTTCCAGACTGGAAAAATAAAGCAAGTGAAGTGGAAAGGCACCAAGTCTGGCATGAACAAGAGATCCAATGTATGAGACTTCAACTTCTGTATTTTAATATGGTATCCAAACAACATTTCTCCTCCCATTTGAATCGTGTGTCTTCAGTACTGGGTGTGCAAGAATAAAAAGTAAAAGTGGGACCTACTTCCAGCATTTATAAACATGATTTTCCAGTAAATTTTGTTCAATCTCTCCTGCCAGAAAGGATATATTAGCACTCTTCCATTTCTTCTCAACAAAATGAGTTGTTTTCCACAATGGCTATGAAACTATCACAAGTGTCACAGAGTAGTTTTGGCACAGGCAGAATCATTTGCCTATAAAGAGCCTACTTTTTTGTCCCACAGAGATGACACTAACAAATTACTTCAAAATGTGACTAAACACAAACTGCGAGACTGATACTGCCACCTAAACTAGAGATCTGTTTCAAAGACTGCATGCACTCCACATTTTTTGTTTCAATTTTAGAGTCAGGACGCCAGCAGAAAAACAGGGGACCCAAGAATACTAAATAATATGTAAGTGATCCTCTTATCTGCAGTATTTTGCTGAGATTCAACAAGCTTCAAGCTAAATCCTGGTGAGTTCAGAATCTGCTGGGAGCTGGAATTGTTGCCTCACAGATGGCTCTCAGAAGGAGCTGTAGTTCCCCACTTCTGGGCCAATTCTGTTCAAAAATGTGTCTACTCGTCATCTCTGGCCTCCACACCAGGCTGATGATTCTGTTCCACATCCGCCTGTGCCTGAGTAATTCCTTCATCATTTACTGGGCTGCTCTGGAGAGGGGATTATGGAGAAAGGTATGAGCCAGGTTTAAAAACACATCTGTGAACAGCAGCTCTGGAAATGGTATCTCAAAACTAACTATAACTAGACACTATTGCGCTCTCCACATCTTCTCAGCCACTCCCTAAGACTCCAGAAACCAGTAATCTACAGAAATCAATAAACACTACTAGCTAATAAAAGCTTAATCATATGGTCTGGAAGGGTAAGCCTCAGACCAGACATTTTCAGCAATATCTTGAAAAGTAGCAAATCCTATAACAAAACTGAAGATTTTCAAAAGGCCTGATGTAACAATAGGTTTCTTGAAGTCTGGTTTCATTCACTACAGCCTCTCAGTTATAACCCTTGGGTCCCAACTCCACAGAACTTTTGCTGTGAAGATCCAGAGGATGCTAGGGATAGTCCTAACAAATCTAAAAAAAAAAAAAAAACCAAAAAAAAAAAAAAAAAAAAAAAAAAAAAAAAAAACCAAAAAAACCCCAAAAAACCCACCAAGATAAACCCAGCTATGCCTGCTTGTTTCCTTCAAGAAACAGGGTTTAAAAGAGAGCTCTGATCTCCTGCCTTTAGACAGTCCTTAACCAATTACTAAAATAAATTCCACTCTCAAAATGGCCCAAGTGGCCTTTTATAAAGCAGGTAGAGATTATATACTACAGGAAACTGCAGTCAACAAGAAAGCAGCAAACAATACTTCCATAAAAACATTCAGTAGGTTAATCTATAAAGCAGCCATTTAAGATCACACCTAAAGGTCAATTCACAAAATCTACTGGGGATAAGGGAATCTCTCTCATCTTTGGTCAAAAGCAGGAAGATTTGGTTGTCTGAAAAAAAATTTAATCATCAAAACAAAGTATTCAAGTAGACACATTCAAATGCATCCTCAAATGCAAAAAGAAAAAAGGAAAAAAATCAGCCATGGCCTTGCAGATATGAGGCAGACAATTACGTTCTCTTCCAAAAATTACCTAGAGCTTTCCCGCAACATGCCATGAATTATTATCACACTAATACTGAACATTTAGAGAAGCTCCAGGCTAACGGATTCATCTCGCAAGCACTCCAGTTTACAAATAAGATGAATGGGAATATCAAAAGGTATGTCTTCAGAATTTATTTTTTTAAACTAGTGGCACATCTTGAGCGATAAAAGGGCAGCCCTGCAGTCAGTCTGAAACACAGTTCACTTTTCCCTCCATACTTCTTGCATTACACCTATCTATGCACCTCAAGTTTCCTGTCAATTTTAAAGGTATTCAGGAACCTAATGCCCTGAGGGAGACTATCAATACTTATGGATATCTAGATAAGCGATTCCAGCACTTTGGGAGAGACAGATCATAACTCCACCTCAAGACTGGAGAGGAAGAGATAAAAGAAGAGTCACCACTGGTGCAAAGTTTACACTGGGGCTTCAGCCAAACCCTTTGAGACACCTTGGAATGAGGGTGAGAATGGGTAAGGACACCGAGCAAGAAAATCTGTAAACACAAATACATTTAAAGGGGGGGAAAAAACCCCAAAACCACAAGGCTGACGTACAAAAAAATAAGCCAACAATTCCTAAACCTAAACCTGAGACAGAGCACTGCTGTCCTCAAACAAAGAAACTCAGTTCTTTCCACTGTATTTTCGTAAGTGAGCTCCTCAGTTGCGCTACCAGTGCTAGTGCTGGAAGAAGCCTCAGCACGGGAAATTCTCTGGCGGCTGCAGCACATTTCCCACTGGTCACACCAACACCAGCTCTTCCTGCCCACTAAAGCCCAGCTCACAGGGGTTCCTATTTAACTGGCTTTTATCCCTCCCGCAACAAAGTCCAGGTGGGGGGGAGCGGCCTGCACGCAGAATTCCCACGAAGAATTCGACTTCTGCCGCTGCGGACGCTGCTGAAAGACAACCTCCTCCTTCCACACAAAGGTAACAGCGGATTGTTCAGGAAATAGCAGAAAAAGCACCAACTATGCAGTCAGCTCTTTGTGTACACACCTTAACAAAATGAAAGGACACGCACGCACACACCCCCACCGACAAATCTGCCACAGAGTCCACCAGGACAGTATGAAAGATAATTAACCGAAAATAAAACAAGTCTGAAAAGCGGCTCTGGGTTTCACGCTGGGCAAGCAGAGCTTTCCCGGATGGAAAGCGGTCCACGGATTTCCAGAGATTCCACAACTATCAGCATTTTTAACAGCCCGGTGGTTATTCACCGCCCTCCCTTCAGCCGCACGGAGCGCG
>NW_005054365.1:2314770-2317958 GCF_000277835.1 Geospiza fortis
CGGGAAGGGCGGCAGGGAGGGGCGGGGGGACCTGAGGGGAAACTGGGCTAGAGGGGTACAGACGCATCGGGAACCCTGGGGGGAGACTGGGCTGGAGTGGTACTGACACACCGGCCACCCTGGGGGGAAACTGGGCTACAGTGGTACAGACACACTGGCAACCCTAAGGGAAAGTGGGCTAGAGTGGTACTGACACACCGGGAACCCTGAGGGGAAACTGGGCTAGAGTGGTACAGACACACCGGGAACCCTGGGGGGAAACTGCGGTGGTACAGACTGGGAACTGAGAGGGAAAACTAGTCCAGCTGCATACACACAGGCCGGTAGGTACCGGCCCCAATTACACGCTACTCCTGCAGCAGCTCCAGGGTGTGAAGAATTCAAGTGGCCCTGGAAATGATCTTGGAGGGATCACAGAATCACAAAATAAAGATGATCTCTGGAGATCACCTAGACCAAACCCCGACAAGGCAGGGTCACACAGAGCAGGTAGCATAGGAACTCCAGGTGGGTGTGAAATGTCTCACAGAGGGGCACTCCCCGACCTCACTGGAACCCCTCTACCAGAGCTATGCCACCTTCAACATAAAGAATTTCTTCCAATGCTGAAGTGAAACTTCCTGTATTTCTGTTGTGGCCATTGCTCCTCATTTGGTCGCTGGACACCACTGAAAGAGTCCAACACCATTCTCTGGACGCCTGCCTTTGAGATGTTTATCTGCATTAATGAGATCCCCTCTCAGTCTCGTCTAGGCTAATCATGCCCAGGTCTTTCAATCTTTCATCACAAGGGATGCTCCAGACCCCTCATAATCCTTGTGCCCTCCACTGGACGTTCTGCATTAGCTCCTTGTCTTTCCTGTTCTGAGGAGCTGGACACACCTGCCATGTTTCTTGCCCTCCAGAATTAACACTCCACTCTTTAACTAAGTTGTTCTATTGAAAACCAACCAAACAAAAATAAAAAAGAAAAGCCAACCAAACCAGCAAATCATAGAATAAAATAAATAGAACATATTCCAGTTTGCAATTGAAGTGGATTAAATAGAAAGCTTGTGATTTTACAGCCCAGTTTATCCACCCAATCAAGAGCACTCATAATTTGTGTTATAATGATGATGCAGCATGTTTTAGTAATAAAAAATGAAGGGAAAATGTCACCAGCAGTAAGCTTCAAAAACTGGATAATGGGTTTCCTGCTGTAAGGAATGTAAATGTTGAGACATTTACAGAAAAATAAACATCGAGGTGCAGCCGAGAATATTGTTTTCAAAAGCAGCCAGAGATCATTACCTAGTCACAATAATTACCTACTCACAATATTCAGTTTCATCAGCAACTTGGCTGTAAAACCAAACAACCGATTTATTGCAATAAAAAACAGGAAAGACTCAGCCAACAAACAGGCGAGCAGCCAGCACAACCCAAACAAGAAGATAAAGACACACTGGAAAAGAAAAGAGGCCTGAAATGCAAAACATATTTGATTGTATTAACCAAAAGGCAGCTAGTTTTGCATGACTGACGCATCCAGAGCAGCAACTACAACAGTAACTTACGGGCCAAGGGACAGGCCATGTCAGCAGCAGGCTCTGCGAGGAGGGGTGCTGGCAGGTAATTTTGGGAACAAACAGCTGACCTTTTCTACAGGATACTGATCCCTGCCATACACACTACCTGTGAGCACTTAATGCTGCTGTAAGACGTGGACACCAAGGAACTCAATAACTAACATAATTTGTTGTAATTTTGCAACAGCTTGCTGAGACAGGCTTTCCTTTTTATTTACTATTTACTCCAAGATAAACCCTTAAATGTGCTGAAGTTTTCCACTACAGGCACAGATATCTAGTCCTCTGCACTAACAGCTTTTGTGCTTGCTCCTGTGACACACCTTTCCCTGAAGATTTAAACATAAGGACTTCATTAATTTCAAACCCCTTCTGTAAGTAAAACCAAAAATCGACAGGCTAATAAAACACGCCACCTGCCACACCACTGCATGAGTTCAACTCCTAAGTCCATCAAATGCTTATTCTCCCCTCCAATTCAATACCAGACTAAAGGGGCAAGCTGTAGGTTAGACTCCCTTAGATCATTAAAGCATGACCAGACCAAAGCCTTCTTTTGTTCTTTTAACAAACCCTCAAGTGTTCTTTCCTTCAAACACACCGGGAAGGACATCAGTGTTCAAGCTCACATCAGAGCAAGGCAGGTCTTTTCTAGTGTATACTCACCTCTCACTTCATAACCACATCTTTCAACAATTCCATTCATCTTATCCCCAGTATCTGTGGGGATAAGAACAAATGCTATTTTTATTTATCTCACATGCATATGATAACAAGAGTTTACATAGTAGCTTTCTATAATATTTTACTGAAGTGTTCCTCCATCGTATCTTGTTTTCCTCCATCTTTCCCTCACAGCCTTTCTACTACACATCTCTGGGGCCCTATCCTTAAAAAAAAAAAGGACTTTTGGTCCTCCTCAAATTTTTTCTAGTTCTTCAAAATCCTGCTGTTTTATCATAACTTCTCACAAACACATCAACTTCAGGCTTATACTCCACAGCTACCAAGTCATCTTTACTAAATTTCAACATTTCCAATATTGCTCTTTCCACCAAACTTTTAAGAAACCTACCTCAAATGTCAGAAATTCTTCCGGGATCTGAAACTTCTGCTTCTTCTTGGACCTCCATCTCCGATACCCCTTTCTTCTTCTCTTCCTCTTCCTTCTCACTAAACCTGATGCTGCAGCTCCTGAATCAGTTCCCAGGCTCTTCTCTTGGGCATTTTCTGAATTTTCAGTGTTAGT
Source organism: Geospiza fortis (assembly GCF_000277835.1). Classification (NCBI taxonomy): domain Eukaryota; kingdom Metazoa; phylum Chordata; class Aves; order Passeriformes; family Thraupidae; genus Geospiza; species Geospiza fortis. The sequence continues at coordinate 2,317,591 of NW_005054365.1, forward strand.
GTTAAAACTCAGCCCAGCATCAGCCATTGGACGAGGAGACCTTCCTCTAGGCAGCTAGTGCATACTACTATCTCCCAGAAAGATCACTGAATTAGCCACTGGGGTTTTTGTCTTCCCCAGCAGGCTCTAATTAGGGTAAGGAACAAGCCTATAGGTGCTAAGCAACCTGCCCCCTAAATTGAGGCTTGTTAGGGGGAAAAGCCCCATCTGGTTTCAACCTTTTCTAGTATTCTAGGTACAGTATGTCTGTATAAGCACTGCCTGTTCCCACAGCTGTGTTAACTACAGAAAGACATCTGAACATCCAAATAAACCCTCCCAGCCTTCCACAAACACTGCAGTTTAAAAAAAAAAAAAAAAACAAAATA
>NW_005054365.1:2318043-2321467 GCF_000277835.1 Geospiza fortis
AAAAAAAAAAAAAAAGCAAAATAAAAAAAAAGCCCAGAACAACAAACAAAACCACTCTACAGCTGCTCGCAAGACTGCAACAATTGCTTTTATCAGCATTATACCTCATCAAACCCCTCCTGTGCAGCTTAACCAGCTGCTAATAACCTACAGAGTGGAACTGCAGGCGGGGCTGGGGTGACTGGGTGGAAAGTAGATTTGTTTTGGGTGTACTGTGTTTAAAGGAAGGAATTTTATGAGGTCAGCCTTAACCTTCTCCATCATCTCTCATATCCCATAGTCATGTACTTTTTAAAGTAACATTAAAAGTGAATGGCAAAAATATTTAAGTGGTGGTCAGTGCCTACAACCCTCTTGTGTGAGGTCTAGAGCTGTCAAAGCAGAGAGGCTGAAAGACACCCTTAATCATGCTGCTAACAAAAAATATGTGTGCTCTGGCTATAAGTCAAAATACTCTAAGTTGGATTCTCAGGTTGGACAGGGCTTGGAGTAACCTGGGCTAGTGGAAGGTGTCCCTGTGCAAGGCAGGGCATTGGAACTGGATGGTCTTCAAAGTCCCTTCCAATTCCAACTATCCTGTGGTTCTCTGAGTCTGCTTATTGGAAAGAAATCATTTATGTGCCTGCATTTTATCTGCACTTTCTATGCAGCTGTTTGACAAAACAGAGTTTGGATGGGACATAATCTTCTGTCAAGGTGATGCTGTTTGGGTTTTGCCTTTTTTTTTTACATGTTCTCTGCATTCTTCACACGCCTATTTGTAACTCTTGTCACTTATTGTACTAATAGCTACTTTTCCATGGCCTTTCCCTAAGCAGAAAGACAAAACAAATTCCAGAGCTCCAAGCCCTGGGAGGTACAAGGCTCCCTGCTGTCTTGGTTCTTCCTGGGAGCCAAGGCTGAGAACAGCCCTTCAAGACACATTTTCATGGGCAAAGTACAGCTAGTGCTGAAGGGGGGACTGCAGAGAAGGGGCTTGGCCTGAGGTGGGGGGGAATTGTATCACCACTTGTCCTCCTAATAGGTGCTTTTTATCAATTATGCTTATTTCCTAAAACCTATTAAAATGCACTCACCCCTGAGGGGGAGTGGGCTTTTGTGGACATCTTTCCATAACTGCCCCTGAAGGCCTTCATTAAAGATCCTTTTTTATATTACCTACCTCCTTACTAAAATGATCCCAAGTTTCATTTCCAGGTTGGGACAAAGGCAACAAAGGGACCTGATGAATATAGTTATATATAACTTCATTGACAATAGATATATTAAAGTTTAGAAAATTAGAAACCTAATGTAATCATATATATATATATATATATTCTAATCAGTTTTGATAATGAAATATTAATTTTGCCTGCCCATCTTAACATACCACAGCGATACACCTATATTTTGGTAATAGGATTAACAGCAAAATATTCAAATTTTGTTTTGAAGTTGCTTACTTGATCATTACTATTTTTATTAAATTATGTCTATTTACATAGGCCTGGATTTCACAGTCTTGAACACAGCCTCCCTGACTGTGGGTGAGCATTTGCCTCTATGGACAGTTTTTGTTTAAATTACCCTCAACTTTTGTTCAAAGGATTTGAAGAGTTCTCTTTATTCATCAAAACTATAGGAAACCACGTATTAAGGTAGCATTACCCCTTTAGCAGTACTTGTGGAAAACTCTCCAGTCAAGCACAGCCCTGAACCTAGGCTATTCTCACAACAGTGACAAACCTGGGATGGTTTGAATTCTAACTGCAATTACAGGAATTTCTCTTTCAGAGCCATAAAAAAAGAAGTCCATGGTAATGGAAAAACAAATGCATTACCATTCTACTACCACATTAAGGCCACAAAATTAAGCACACACTCTAATAGGAGGGGACATAAGTTAATTAGTAAAACATTAATCTGATCCACTTTGAAAAAACTCCATGGTTTATGGGACAAATGTAACAAAAAAAGTGTATTAAATTGCATCCATGACAGGATGAATGTATTTATGTTTACAGCACAACTACTGAGCTGTGAACACACACTGCAGCCTGTGTTGGCATGTACCAGATTGGGAATGTTTTAGAAAAGGGCTGGCGAAACATTCCAGAGTGGGAACAGAGTGACACCAAAAGGACAAAGCCATAATGGAGTATTGACAGTTATACTGGGGAGTATTTTTGGAAGAAGATCTGGGTGTCTGGAAAAAACATATTTTTGAGGATTTGATGCTAAGCAAGTGTGGCAGCAGCTCTCTGGCCACAGAAAGCAATGCACAACTTTTCCAGGCGTTGTGCTGGGAAATGCTGTGAGAAGATCAGAGAAAAGAATTACAGACAATTCTTATCTTCACTTGCTGCACATGCTGTTGTGAACATGTGGAATGTGTTATGGAGATTTGTTTACCAAAGGGTGGTTTCTTGATGGGCAATGGTGATGGTGTTTTGGCTGAAGGACCAGTTGGGCCCACCTGTATCATGACTTTCTATAACGGCGATGGGTTTCTTAATAAGTATAGCATAATAAAGTGATTGACCAGCCTTCTGAGAATCATGGAGTCAATGCTAATTATTACCCAGCTGGAGGCCTGTGATGACAAGCAAGTGTGGTATAGAGTCCCAGAATGTTTTGGGTTGGAAGGGACCTTAAAACTCATCCACTTCCATCTCCCTGCCGTGGTCAGGGGCACCTTCCATTAGACCAGGTTGTGTTCCGTGATGTGAGAACCTGGTCATTACCCTGTCCAAGAACTGAGCCGCTGTTGGATTTGGGAACAGGGATAACAAAAGCCCTTCGCACAAAGCTGTGCATGTCCATCAATTCATCTTCCCACTGTGTGAGAAAAGCATAGGATTCCTCATGCAAGAAGAGTTTTGGTAGAGGTCCTGAGACTGACCTTTAGGTTTCATCTCGCCCGATCATAGATTCTCCTCCAGCTGGACTGAAGCTGGACCACATCCAACAGGCACAATTCACCTCTCCAATAATTTGCACCCTGAACCCCAGGATGCTGCAGCAACCAGGTGACGTGGTTTTGACTGGAAGTAGGTTTTCTGGGATATGCTGTGGTCAGGCCAGAGGCCAATAGGTGTTCAGATTCTGAAATTGGCACCTGTTTTGGCCACTTATTGATACGTATTTGATACGTATTTGGCCACTTATTGATACGTATTTGATACGTATTTGGCCACTTATTGATACGTATTTGATACGTATTTGGCCACTTATTGATACGTATTTGATACGTATTTGGCCACTTATTGATACGTATTTGATACGTATTTGGCCACTTATTGATACGTATTTGATACACCTCTGAGAATACAGGAGTTAAAAGCAGAGCTGTCCCTTGGGAGCTTCCTCTCTGATTTCTGGTGGGAAGAGTTTCGGATCTCTCTCTCTCCCTGTCCCAGCTGCTGCCGGCTGGGGCGGGGGG
>NW_005054365.1:2321996-2365467 GCF_000277835.1 Geospiza fortis
TGTGTGTGTGTGTGTGTGTGTGTCCTTTTTTTGTAGTTTAGTTAATAAACTTTTTTTTCCCTCTATTCCTAAGTAGGCTGCTTAGCTTATTTCCTGGTCACATCTCACAGCAAACACCAGGGAAGGTGTATTTTCATGGAGCACTGGCATGGTGCCAGTGTTGAACCATGACACCAGGCAGCCAAGTTGTGCTCCAAGGAGACCATTTCTCACAGCCTTGTGCTCCCTCACAGCCGTGGTCTCCATTTTAATATCCCTTGATGTGAAAGGCAAACTGCACTCTGCTGCTTCCCAGGCACACCTCAGCTGTGTGGGTGAGATGGGCATGTCGAACAATGGAGTGAACTGAGCTGCGCTCGTTCGGGTTGTTTTGGCTTGATTTGGCTTGTTTGGGGTGGGCTTTGGTTGGATTTGCTTTGGTTAGATGGTTTGGGTTGGTTTGGCATGTTTGGGGTTGGTTTGGCTTGGATTGGCATATTTTTGGTTGATTTTTCTTGTTTTTTGTTGGTTTGGCTTGTTCTGGGTAGTTTTGGATTGTTTAGGGGTCCGTCCCCTCAGCCCGACCCCCCGCCTAACCGCCCCGCACCACACAGGCGAGCCCGGCGCCCATTGGCTAGCGCCGCCTTCCACCCGCTCTCCTCTACTCGTCATTGGGCAGATCTTCAGTCAATCTTTCACCTTCCGACGTTCCGATTGGCTGTGCTAGGGAGGCGGGGCACGCCTGTTCCCCTCGGGGGTCGGCGGGGTGCGGGTCCGGGCGCTCGGTGCGCTATTCCCGGCGGCGTTCCCGGTAACATTCCCGACAGCACCCCTTGCCGCCATGGAGCTCGCCTGCCAGGCGCTGGCGTCGCGGTTGCCTTGTCAACGGGGAGCGGGGAGCTCTGCGCATGCGCGGGGGTTGGTGGTGTCATGGCGGTGGGGACGGGGTGGGGACGGGGATGGGTCCCGTGGGCCGGGGCGGGTGTGGATCCCTCACACCGTCTGTCTGCGTGATTCTGGAGCAGTAGGCACGGCCAAAGGAGACAGTCCGTGTCCCTTCCTCCATTCATTCTTGTTTCAAAAAGTCACGGCTGTATTGCCCCATCCCAGGTCGGGTTGGACGGGGTTTGGAGCAATCTGGGATACTGGAAGGTGCCCCTGGCCATGGCAGGGTTTGGAATTGGATGATCTTAAGGTCACTTCCAATCCAAACCATCTTGTAATTCAATGATTCTATGGTTCTTACTCTAGAAAGCCAAGAAACAGCAAGATTTTGCTGAATTTCATAACCTGTTCTTCTGCTTCCATCTGCTGGTTAAATTACACCAGAGGGAGAGAGGCTGCAGGGATTCTAAAAGCCTTTCCCATACAGCTGTTGGGTGCTGTGCATGCATACACCAATCCCTCTTCTTACTTACGAATGAAAAGTACAGAATTTTTCACAAAAGAGATGTTTTGGGAGGAGTCCTGAGACTGAGCTTTAGATGTTATATCAACTTCTTATAGAATCATAGAATGTTCTGGGCTGGAAGGTCCCCACAAGGATCATCACGTTCTTGCTCTTGGCCTTGCACAGCACAGCTCCAAAACTCACACCATGTTCTTGAGAGCATTGTCAAAACACTCCTGGAGCTCTGGCAGCCTTGGACTACTCCTCGGGGAGCCTGTTGAGTGCCTGACCACCCTCTGGGGGGAAAAACCTTTTCTTGATATCCAGCCTAAATCTCCCCTAACCCAGTTACATTAAATTCCCTTGGATCATGTAGCTGGTCACCAGAGAGAAGAGATTGATGCCTGCCCTCAATATCATCTCCTCAGGAAGTGTTAATAGGATAGATATGTTTACCGAGGAATGGGAACCTCTAGCATGGTCTCCTTCTGAGCCCTAAAGTGAATTCGGATCTCAAACACTGCAAATGGATCCTGAGGGTGTGGTATTGAAACAGCATCAACACACAGGAGGAGAGGAGAAAGGGGTACCTGATTTTTAACTTTACCAGTGGGGATTTGCACGGCCTTTGTCCCAAAGATGGTGCTGGATACTAAATGCAGAAACATTTGTGGGACTGAGAACTGGAGCTCAAGAGCTCTGTCAGCTGTGCCACAGGATTTGATTTGATGTGTTCTTGGTAAACTGGCTTCTCCATAGCCTTTTGAAGGTAACAGTCAATATTTTGGGTACAGAGACGAGGGAGTTGTTTGTGTTTCTCAGAAGAGCAGAAGTTTGGAGCCTCTTTTTTTGATTAGTTACTTGAAGAACCACCTGAAGCTGCCAAGTGGATTTTTTCCTTCTTGTTTCCAGTCATAAGGTCTGTGGTGAGCTCCGTGTATGTCTTTAATTATGAAAGCTCATTGTAATCCTTGAAAAACTTTGGCAACTCTATTGTTTGCAGCAGCCTCATATTATTTGGAGGAGAGAGGAGGGCGAAGCGCCCTTTCTTTGTCCTGGGAAATTCTATTCAATGGCAGCCAAGTTATACATTGTTTAAAACTCACCAGTTCCATTTTCTGCTTGTGTTTCTCAGAAAGTGCGGTCAGCAAGCCAGACAAGAACTGAACATTCAGCCTTCTGAAAAGCCTGCCAAGGGTGCAAATATCCAAAGGGCTGCAAAGCTGTGGGAATACAGGGTGGTGGAGGGAGGGAGGAGGAAAACTAGGGGAGCCCATCAGGCCTCTCTGTCCTGGCACATGGTGCCAGCTTCATTTTGAGGAACTCCATACTTGTCAGCATCCTGGGATCCCAGAGACAAAGAGGGAAGGGTGTATTACAATTAGTGCTTTCCCTGTGTGATTGCACAGCCACCTGGCTGCCTATTGCCCGAGTTCCTAATCAGAGATCTTTCTGAACACATCCTGACTGCCCCAGTTGTTTGCCCTTAGAGTGCATGCACTGAAGCAGGGCAGTTCTTATTCCCTAGCTCCCCAGATGATGACTTACTCTTGTAGCTCTTTATTTTTCATCCCAACAAACACGTGAAATTCATGCAGAATATATAGGGTCAAATGATAATGAAATGGTAGAGTTAAATTAATCTTTTAGTAGGTCCATTAATTTTAGGAAATTGCACAAGAGACTTGGTTCATTACTTGAATGTAAATGCATTTTAGTGAAAGGTGTGGAAATGACTAAACAAACAATTGCACCTAAGATGCACAACTCTAATAGAGTTTAATTCAAAATGACTCAAAAAAAAGGAATATGTGCCACTCTTTTGTTAAGCTAGAAATAAAGAAAATAACACTATAAGTGTTGAAGCTAATTAGTTTAGTGCTCAACTATTTAGTTTTTAAAACAAGATCACATTTAAGTGCCTTAAGGTTTTATTAATTTCATGGACTCCGAAACCCCCTATAGTAATTGAAAATTTAATTACATATGTTTTTCTTTTCTTTTAAGAATGGAAGCTTATTAAACTTTAAACGTTTAAATATCTATTGAAATACCAGTGGCTATAAACAACATGCAATTCTAAATACTAATTAAAGAGGAAGGCTAGATCACTATAAAGCTAAACTGAATTTTAAGTAACTTTGCACTTGTAAGTACTCCTGTTTTTTCATGCTGTGTAAGATCTGCCATTTCCTCCCTAAGCACAGCAGAAGCCTTGGGCAGTGTTAGTATCAGCCTGGACTGTGGCAGGGAGGTTTTTTTTGAACATAAGTGCAGTGGGTCAGTCCTAGAGGACAAATTGGGGCTCAGGACAGCAGACCAGGGCAGACGCAGAGGTCTTTTAAGGGGACAGGTAAAACTCCTGATGGCACTGACACAGACAGAGGCTCATCTGCCTTGTGGAAAGGGTGTGTGCTAAAATAGTGGTGAAATAGTAATGTGCTAAAATAATGGTGAAATGCAGGAAAGGGATTGGTGGGACTGGTCAGGCAATAATCCACATGCCACTAGTTCACCAGATTCATGACTTGGCAGCAGATGCATCTTGAAAGGTCCTTGGTTTTTCTTTGGTTTATAGAATTCTCACAGAACTGGGCTACCAGAGATACCTCAGTTCTGTTTTTCAGGTCCAACCTAATACAAGTCATTGTCAGTTGATTAACTGATTAACAGCTTAGTTAATTTTCTTTGGACGCATCTGATTCTCACAATCAGCCATTGCTTGGTGTTTGCATTCTTCTTAACAAAGGTTAAAGACAGAATTAACCTCTCAGTCTAAACCCTCTTCTCATTTTTAGGTGGGGCTCTTTTGGGATATAAAGGTTCATTTTTCCTTCTGCTTGGTCAGCACAACCTGAAGAACATTGCCATGTCAAGGCTGAAGTAGGTGGCTTACACATCTGTACAAGTCTGTACTTAAATTATTTGAGATGCTGCCAATCACTGTATCACTATTTTACTAGAACTTAAAATGCTTTAGGGATATAAGAAGTAACAAAAGGGGATGAACAGCAGCACATGACATGCCAGAGCACAAATTCTTTTAAAGGGAAGTTCCAACCATGGATCATGAACCCTGTTAGTCCATCGGGCAGAGGTAATTCCTCTCTTGTCAGAATATCCACGTTTATTCCATGAAACACTTGATGTGTTTGTCTTCTGTGGTGGCCACTCTGTTTGCATAATGTATTTTAAATATTCAGATGTAGCTGTAACCTTGCCCTTTGATACATTAGCAAACACAACAGTTAATCTTTCTCAGTATAAACCTTCAGGAGCAGTTGCATTTCAAAGGATGTACAGGTGGGATTCTCAGCAAGTGATGACTCCAGCTTCCTTCTTGCATCTCCAGATGTGTTTCAGAATTTCAGGTCATCCAGGAGAAATGGTAAAAAGGCAGCAATTCAAAATCTGTTTTCCAAGCACCAGCATATCAAAAGATTAAGAAGGAAAAGACTCTTTCATCTCAGTGTGTGTATGTTCTCTCTTTGCTCATGGCAATTCTCAGAATTGGTTCATTTCTTGTTGCAGCACCTCCCAGGAACCAGTCTGCTTCATTCAAGAGTTACCAATCTACAAAGCATTTACACAGCACTCCTTTCTCCCCAGAATGGTTCAGAAAAATTGTCTTTGTACCACCACTGAAGTTGTAACTTCTTTTGGAAACATGTTCTCAGGAGGGTATCAAAGGTAGAAAGGGGTTATGATTTTTTCCCTTTTCCCCAGCCAGTTTTAGCCTTCATTCCAGAAAACCAGAATGAACATTCTACGAATCTTATTTGCAATGTGTGAAATGCCAATTCACGTTGACTCTGCAGGAAACGTTAAGAGCAAACCCCAGCTCTTCCTTAGTCGTGACACTAGATGGCTCCACGACTGAAGCAAACGTCCCAGGAAATACCTGCTGGACTGGGATACTTTTTCCCAGTTCTATCCAGTACATTTTACAGGCTGGCAGATTTTATTTTAAAGTAAAACAGTAGCTGATGATGCTATCTCAAGTGTTGAAATTAGCAGTGGAGTGCCATGTGATACCCAGCGCTGTGTGCAGAGCAGAGGGAGGTCTAACCTTGCAAAGGAATGGTGTATAAGGAGGTAAATTGGTTTTGCACCGCCCGAAAAACACCTTTGATTTTTGAAATAAGTGATTCTCTACTGTCAGAAGTCTGCTGTGGTTGCTCCCTCTTCCAAGAGACCAGAAAGAATAGAGTAATGGTCTTTATGTATAAATATTTATTTTGCACATCTTGTGGGGTTTAAAAGCATCAGCCTTGTTCAGTAGTAGTTCCTTGGCATCTCTGTGTGCCAGACATGGGCAGAGAGCAGCCCAAGTCCTTGATACAGGTGGTGGGGCTCTGTCTGCAATATGAAGAGGACAGAAATCTGCGTTTGTCACCCACAGGCAGTGGGTGACACTTGGGCTGGGCTTTTCCTTGGGGGTGAATGGGGATGCTGCTCAGTTGGGATAGAAGGGAGGGAAACTGGGGATGGAGGCAGGAGCCTGTTTAGCTTTACTGTGCAGTGTGATCAAGGATGTGTGTGTGCTGTGCAGTCAACAGAAATCGTTGCTCTTTCCCCATCCATTAAGTGCCACTCCTTCCTGTTCACGCTGGGTCCTCACAAGTAATCACAGAATCAGAGGAAAGACACAATACCTCAGTTGGAGGGGACACATGAGGATCATCAAGTCCAACTCCCAATGCCTCCCAACCTGAAAATGAAGGGAAGCCATTAATTTACCTAAATGCATGTTTGGCCTTACCTACTTCCCCTGTGGTCGCAGTTTCAAGTTCCAGTGAAGCAGACCAAAGGCAATGTGCTGATTTCTAGAGCTTTCATTGTAGCACTTTGTGTTATGACCCAAAAATCTCAGTTTTCTGCAGACACTGAGCATATACGGCATGTTTCATCAGAGTAAGGCTTTATTCCATCATCTTGAATGATTCTGTTTCTACTGTGCCTTTTCCTCTACCTGATATTGCATCTGATACTCTCTCCACTGAAGCTTCACTGGGTGAAGAAAAGGATGTTTTATGCTGCCTTTTTTTTATTGCTGAACCATTTGTGAATGACTTTGGGTTCTCCAGTCTGTGCCAAGACATCCATGGGACTCATTCCATATTGAATTTCTTAATGTTGAGTCCTGATTTTGTTCATTCCTGTGTGAGAATCGTGCAAGTTTCGTGTTACCCAATCCACTAATTTATCCAGTGTCTGTTTCACTTGTTGTGTTTATACATCAAGGCCTATGAAATGGGAGGTGTCAGCAAGTGTTACAGCTGGTCTTTGTAATAGGGTCATGCAAATCCCAGACCTGTTCACCAGCCCCCCTTCTCCAGGCACTCAGAGAACAGGTTTCTGGTTCCAAGGGAAGGACACAGTCAGGATGGAGCACAAGGTTTCCTTGCACAGTCCCTGAAGCATTGAGGTCTGCAAGAGTCCTGCCCTGAAATTCACAGCAGTCTGAACATGAACATGTTGGGAGCCATAACTATAGTAAGGGAAGTAAATTATTTGTTCAACCCTAAAATAATTTTCTCTTCTCTAGGAAAAGGTTTCTACCCATCCAGTAGCCCTGATAATGTGTAAGAAAAATTAGATTGAAAACCACTTTCATTGTGTTTATTAACAGTGAGTTGTTTTACAGTTCTTACATGCTGTTGTGCTAATTTGTTTGTTTCCAGAGGCTACATTTAGATGTTGTTAACAGCAATAAAGAGAATATTACATTTGATCTTGAGTTCTGTCTTAATTCACAGGAGGAGATGCGAACAGAAGCTCGTCGGAAAAATCTCCTCATTCTAATTTTGCATTATTTAATGGAGGAAGGGTATGTTTTTTAAATAATATTGTTCTACCCTTGTGGGATTGTGTGTATCTGACCTGCTGTACTGCATCTTTCTGTCCTCTGTTGGCTGAATGGGCAGTGTGGGCCTTGGGTTGATGTGAGGAAGTGGCAAACTACTATGAGGTGTCCTCGCAGTTTGCTTTGCTAAATTGTTTCAGTTTCTGAAACAAAAATTCTCTATATAATTTAAAAATACTTTGTATCAACCAACAAAGCTTATTAAAATAGAGTTCATACTTCTATAAAAATAGGGTTAAAGGGTGGACCGGTTAAAGATACCATATGCTTTCTAGTGCCATTGTTTGCTTCTTCTTTCAGAAATCAGAGTAAGATGATGACCCTCAGTTTTTGATCCTTGTTTGTTTTGTTTTTAAATTGCCAGATATGTTGATGCTGCAAATGCTTTGGAACAAGAGACAAAATTAGGTTTACGTGGCTTTGAAGTTTGTGACAACATTGATCTTGAGACAATTTTGATGGAATATGAAAGCTACTATTTTGTAAAATTTCAAAAGTATCCTAGAATTACCAAAAAGGTCCTGGACACTGGTATGTGGCTCTGTTCCAAAAAGAAAGCTTTTGTTTACAAAGTCTAAAATGTTTATTTCCCTGCTGTGCTCATAGCCCTTGTCATGTATGTCAGCATTTAATGTTCAGTTTAATGTAATGTTGAATTTAATGTACAGTTACACATCTGAAGTTCTAGCACACAAGACACCAGAATTAAAAGAGGCGCCTTGAGCCTTTCTGTTTTTCCTCCTTTCTTTGTATAAAGGAACTAGAAGGTGGCATTTTTCTGTCTTTTGAAAGCTGCTTTGGTATCGGAAAATGTCAGCTAAGCACAGAGCATTATGGCAGAGATATATTTATCCACTTTCTTCTCATGGTTAGAAAATAGTGGATGAATGATACAGAATGAGGCAAATCAGAATATGAGCATTCTGTTATGACCCTGAATGGTTTTGCACTTGAGCGCAAAATGTAACTTGGAGAAGCCATAGTAACAACTGTATGAGAATAAGTGAGAGCTTGAAGGATTTAAGTTTGGATTAGACATTAGGAAAAATTTCCTCATGAAAATGATTGTCAAACCCTGGCACAGAATGCGTAAGGAAGTGGTGGAGCAGAAGGGTTCAAAACACATGTGGATGTGGCACTTGGGGACATGGGTCAGTGGTGGCCACTGCAGGGATTGGGGAGTGATTGGACTGGATGGTCTTAGAGGTGTTTTCCAGCTTAAAGGGTTTAGTAATTGAAATTATCCTGAAATTTGCTTGAAAAAGGCATGTACATCTAGAACCGATGGATTGGTGTTAATACAAACAGGAAGAACAGCCCTACAGGACAAAACAAAAAGGATTTGTTAAGAGGCAAGAGTGAAAAAATATTATAAAGCACTTTTTCACATCATAGTCAGAGCAGTAGGCAAGACTGAATCAATGATCTAAGTAAAAAAGAATTCCCAAAAGGCCACTCTTGGACACTTAAAAGCTCTCATTATGCATTTTTTGGTCAGTAAAGCTTCTCAGGCATGGAGTAGTCTGCTATTACCTAAGCTCAGATTGGTGACCATGCTGGCAGGGAGGCATCATCCTTTTTCCCTAAAGCATAAGCAGCCTCTTCTCCTGCACTGCATCCAGTTTTCACCATGCCCTAAATTGTGCCTGTTGCCAGACTTGGATATCTAAATAAAACCCTTGGTGTGGTGCTCCTTCCAACTGAATTCTTTGCAGCACTCTTGGCAAGTCCTACAGAAACAGGTTGATCATTTCCATGCTCATTTCCAATGAGTTGGAAATGTTGTAGATATACCTGCAAGATTACAGGTTGCTCCATGAGCTCTGCTGCCCCTAAACACACCATGTTCCCAAGCTCCTTCAGGGAAATAACTGTTTGGGAAGGATTATTTTATTGTGTGAGAATCATGAGTGGAAAGCATTGTACAGAGAACACGGAAAGGTGTTTTGGAGCAACCAGGGGCATGCTGGTAGCATCATACAAATCCTTGGCTTTATGAGTTCACATCTGGGCTTTGCAAGTTGGACATTTTGTGAAAAAAAGCTCTCCTTTGACAGAAGTTGTTTAAAATTATAATAATGCAAAAGATAACGTAGTTTGATAACCGCTATTGCAATGTGACATTCATTCTGTCTTGTTATGCTGAACTTGATTCCTCTTCAGAGGAATAAGGCAAATTCAGATTTCCCAATTCAGCAACGAAAAAATTATTAGCATTAAATAAGCATTCTGTGTGCTATATTAAATTATTGTACTTAATCTAATTTCTGGTGGTGTCCATTTTACTGTGAACATGATACTGATTTTAAAATGTAAGCAGAGAAACCAAAGACTGAATGAGCTAAAATGTAAAAAAATTGAAGCAAAAGCACTCTCACCAACACCTCTTTGTTTTCCTGTTCCTGTTTATGCATTATTATTTCCAAGGTCATTATTGTGCGCTTAAAAATATTTTTAAAGGGGAAAAAGGGTTTAAATTGCCCTTTTTAGATCCTTAATTATTTTCCATTTTAATATTAATTTTGCCTCAGCAGAAAATAAACAACAGCTGAGAAGTGGAGGAAGAGCAAGAAGGTGAGATATATGTGTGGGGCGTTTTTCTGGGCAGAAAATTTTCCTAGTAAAAGCAAATATGCACAGTGGTTAAGATAATGCTGTGATACCAGAGAAGCACCAAAGCCTAGAGCCATGCTCCTGACTGTGTGGTGCATTTTTTCTGTGTGTGCTGGAGGAAATTAGAGTCTTGTTTCCCAAATGGAGAGGCAGACAATTTACAGAGTTTCTGCAGTGTGGTTAAAGTGGGGTGGGGTGTTTGAAAAAAGTAAGCATTGAACTCTGCTGTGATTGAGATTAACACCATAACTTCAGTGGAAGAGAAGTTAGCCTAAAATTGCTTTATTTGGAAGCTTGGAGTCTTTTGGTATTTTGATATTTTGAAGGAAAAAAAAGTCATGGAAGTCTTGCATTTTTTTTTCTTTATTCTAGGACAGCAGCTTCTTCTCAGAATGTGCCAAGGGTCAAACAACAGACAGTGCAACGATCAGTATCAAAAACTTCAGCTGGGAGTACAGCAGAACCTAAATCCTCCACCAAGGAGAGCCCCAGACAGGTTTAAACATGCTTTATCTTGGCAGCAGTACAATTGAAATTAATAGGATTTTGTCTGGGGAGTCTGTAGGCAGCAAGAGGATGGGAGTTGCACAATTAATAATTGTGCACTAATGGGTCTTACTGATTTTGTCACTTATGGATTATAGGTGCAAAACCTTGAGAGAATTTCTGGCCATGAGTTTAGGGGCAGTCACAGGCAAAAATTAGAGGAAAAGGAGGTATATAATCCAGCCTATACTGAAAGTAATCAGAGGTTTGTTTCCATTAATACCAATATATTAATCATTTAGTGCCAGAAAACAAAACAAACAAATAAAGAATGAAGTGGTATCAGTTGTAAGCATCTTCACAGTGCATAAGTTACTTGAGACTGGGAGAGTAATTTGGGTCTGTAATGTTTAGGTTTGAGAGTCTCATTTTGGTGAGATTGCTGTGAAATCTACTTTATTATCATCCCTGTACAGAAGGTGGACAGGAACAGCAGGTTGGTGGGCAAGCACTGTGTCTATTGCAGCCTTTTTTTTAAGGGCCTGGCTATATTTCTGCATCCAGAGGAACTCTTCTCTGACCTATTGCTACCCCTAAAAATACCCCAAAACTTTGCCTTTTGGATTTTACAGCAGTAACTGCCGTGAAGTTACTGAAATAGCTCCTAAAATAGCTCCTCATTTCTGAGTTGACATGCTGTGCCTTTTACTTGGCCTGTCATTTCCACTGTTCATAAGAGCTGCTTCTTATGTAAAATGCAGTTTTCTGCTCAGTACATGGAATAACTTCACTGCTGAGCTCCAGAGCTGTGGCTTTCACTGCTGTCACCAGTTAGGTGAAGTCCAGTTAAATCTGCAGTGGTGTTTAAATGATCATTATTTCTCTTGGAACTTCATCTGGGCCTGTGTGAAGAGAGGGAATGATACCTATCCTGTAATACCTTCAGTCCATTTACTTGGCAACACATCTGTTTTAAAAGGCATTTTTCTTTAGGATAGTGATGGTGCAGATACTCTGGATCAATCTGATTTTGGCTTAAGCATCTCAGGAATCAGCAAAAGTGGAGGAGACGGCTCTCACCCAAGAAAGGTTGGTGGAAACCTGGTCTGTGGTTTCTCAGAGAAATATGTATGTGGGGGGAAAAAAAAAGCACAGAGGTTTTAACAAATATCAAATGGTAGGCTTTTTTCTCCATTTTTATATAAAAATGTTTCTGTATAGTCAGCTATAGAGTCCATTTTGTAATTTTTTATAAAAAAATTATAATTCTTTGCATAGGAGGCACTTTTTGCATTAAATACTATTTCAAACATACTCAGAGAGGAATATTTCTATTTTTAAAGCCTGGTGGTAAATAACTAAGATTGAAGATAAATTTTGAATTCCTGAATGAAATAATGAAAGGCTCTGCAGTTAAATTATTGAATTGACTGAGTTGTGTGTTCTATCCCCATTGCTACCACAGTTTTTGGGGTCAATTTTTGCCATAATTAGGACTGTATATGCAGTAAGTAAACACACTGTTGTAAATGCAAGCAAAATTTGGTCCAGTGTATTTTTGAGAGTAGTGCTACCACTGTGTTAAAGCCCACAGCAACATTTGTTTCTTCTTTAGGGCCAAATAATTGACTACCACAAGATGATTCAGGATGCTGTCAGAGTGTCACCAGATGGAATTCCCTTGAACAGCCTTAACTGTGATCCAGATCCATCAGTAAGTGTTTCTGTTTCTATTTCCATCCAATCAATATGAACTTGAGTTTTGTACAACCAGGAACAAAGCAAAATACTGCAACAATGTTGGTTTTGTTCCCAAGTGCTAAGAAAGGCCTTGGATTTCTGAGAGGTGTATTTCCTCCCTGAAGGGACAGCCATACTTGATAGTGGTCTAATTTGATGACAGTTGTTTATTCTGAATATGAAAGCAGGCAACAAATAAAAATGAGGCCTTAAGATGAAAAAAAAAATACAGACACCTGCAGAACTTCTGGGAGTGAAATCCTGGTTCCTTTCAGCTCAGTATGTATCTAGCATTTGCCTCAGCTGAGACAACAACAGAATTTTGATGGTTGAGATAAATTTTCTGTAAGCAGTCCACACACAAGCCAGAACTTCTCAGATAGTGCATCCAGCTTTCCTGGTGCTTGTCTGCCTGGCAACTTGCTACACTGGAAGAAGCTATCAAAAAGGAGAATGTGACAAAACTGTGACCTACAGTTATATTTTTCACTCCTCTTCATCTATGTAGGTCATATTTAGGACTATAAATGCAGTAAGAAAGCTGCTCATTTTAATGTAGATTAGGGGTTAGATTCTGTTAGAGGAAAATATGACACTGCAAATATGTTTTACTTTAAAATTTGTATTATTACACATATTTCTACAACTTTAAAAGTCGATAATTACTACAATGTATCTGTTTTTTAAAAAATATGTAATAGTTTGCCTAAAAATACCTGCAATCTGACAAAAACTTTTGGTTTTCTCTTTTAGGAACGATTATTGAAACCTCTTAGTGCTTTTACTGGCATGACTGGTGAGATGAGAGAACTTGCTGTGGTTGTAAGCAAAGTAAGAGCAGATCTCCATGTCAGTTGTAGAGAGATGTTGGTTATATTTGTCATATAGGAATGCTGTTTGCTTCTTTTTGCTGTCACTGATGGTGCTCATTCTTGAATGTGCAAGTTATTTTTCCCTCCACATAGCTCCCCAACAACTCATTTCTTTACGTGTAGTGATGCTTCTTTCTGATGCACGGTGGGAGGAAATCATTAAGTCCATTCCTTTCTAATGGGGAACAGGTAATTTAATCATGCTGTGCAGACTGTCATGGATTTCCTTTCTGCTACACAAAAAAGTGCAATACTTCACTGGAAAGAGAGATTTAAATATATTAGCTAAAACCAACTATTATCTAATGTTTTATCTAGCTGTGATCAGATGGTGGGAGAAACCTTGATTCCGCCCTTTGGGAGCAGTTTCCATTCCAGGCACAGGGCTGTAATCACTGTGGGCAGTGTGCCAGTATCACAGCAATATCTCAATTCTGAATGTATCTACTAGATGACATCTACCAAAATTACTATTAAACCCTGGTATTGCTGCATGGTTTTGAATCAGAGAATGATTTAGGTTGGAAAAGCCATCTAAGGTCATCAGGTCAGCACTGCCAAGCACTGCCAAGGCCACCACTAACCCGTGTCCCCAGGTGCCACATCAACATGGCTTTTAAACTGCAGGGATGAGGATTCCACCGCTGCCCTAGGCAGCTGTGTCAAGGCTTGATAAACCTTTCCATGAAGGAATTGCTCCTGAGGTACACCCTGACCCTCCCCTGGCCCAGCCTGAGGCCGTTCCCTCTCCTCCTGTCCCTGTTCCCTGGGAGCACAGCCCGACCCCCCGGCTGTCCCCTCCTGTCAGGAGCTGTGCAGAGCCACAGGGTCCCCCCTGAGCCTCCTTTGCTCCAGGCTCAGCCCCTTCCCAGCTCCCTCAGCCTCTCCTGGGGCTCCAGCCCCTTCCCCAGCTCCGTTCCCTGCCCTGGACACGCTCCAGCCCCTCAGTGTCTCTCTTGTCCTGAGGGCCCAGAGCTGTCCCCAGCACTGGAGGTGCCTCAGCATCGCCGGCACAGGGACAGGCCCTGCCCTGGGGCTGTGTCACAGCCTGGCTGGGACAGCCCAGGGGCCATTGGGTTAGTACTTGCCTGAGCCTTGCTTTGTGCAGCCTGTGCACAAAGGATCTGCACTCCCTGTGCTTTCTCCCTGGTGCAGTGGAGAGATGCTGCGACTGTGAGCTCTGCAAGCAGTGCCCTTATCCCAGCACTGCCAGAGCAGCATCAATAATGCACCATGTCCTAGGCTTGGGGATTCCTCCAGGATGGGCAGCTTGACCCCTGGAGGGAACCACAGCAGCATTTCATTTCACTCCTGGGTTGAGGTGTAGCCTAACAAACAAGCCCTGGTCTGCTGGGGATCTGTGGCTACAGCTCACACAAGTGCTTAGCATCCACCACTTTTGGATGAGTCACTCATCAGGAAGGATTCACAGCACCACTGTGTTTGGTAGTGTTACGACTTTCTGGATATAAATATCATGAGTGGTAACATCTTGGGCAAACCTGCTTAAAATCATCTTTATAAAAATCATGGAAGACTTTTGCTGACTGATTTTTATATCTGTGTATGGCTCAAATTCTTGGTCCACAAGTTTTGTATTTGACGTTGAGTAGAACTTAAGAAATGTCTTAGGAAATTTCCAACCTTAAATAAGAAAATTTTCATTTGTTTCAATTCCTGTCTGGTCTTTTATTTATGGTAGACCTTTAAAATAATATTGTTCTTGCTGCTACAGTAACAAAAAATGCAATAAAAAATTGCTTTCCATTTGTTATAGTGTGTTTTTTGAATTGTGCTCCATTATGGTATGTTCTTAGTTGCTATGGTAATCAACACTGTATAAATCTATACAAATAAATAGCATGTTATATCTATTTCATTACACAATCTAATTTAATTTGGAAACAGTTATGTAAGTCTCTACTTAATGGCAGAAATCTGATTCATCTTAATTCACTGTTAATAGACAGGGAAAGTGTAATCTATTCTATATAAATAATTTTTTCTAATTGTATTAACTTTTCCCCTTGGATGCAACCACATAATTTTTCTTCAGTCTGTGTGGACTATTTTTGTTGGAGAGCAGAATTTATCTTGAGTATTTGTACTGAGGGTGCGATATCTTTTGCAATTAGCCCCTGGAACACAAAGCCACAAAATATTATAAAGGCAAATGGAAAGATTCATAGAAGATTTGGAAAGTTTGATGAATTAAATGAAATCAATTTAGTGAGTGTTTCAGGGCATAGACTAATTACCATCTATCTTTTGATAGATTCTTAGGGGAAAAATTTCTGCCTGTTGCAGTTTCTCACAGCTTTTCTTGCAGCATATAAAATCTTGCATTGAGTGGAGTAAATAGAAATTTTTTGCTGTTACTTACAACGCAAGAAATAACATAAATAATAGATATTAACATTGTAATAGGTAATAACGTAAGTAATAGGTGCAGCCATACAGTTACTGAGCATCAAGTTTAAAAAAAAAACCCAAAAAGTAAGTAATACGTCCAGCCATAAAGTTACTAAGCATCAAGTTAAAAAAAAATATTTTCACATTGCACATGAGTGAACTGTGGAACTTGTGACTATGAAATAAACATGTTTAAAAGAGGGAAGAAAAATTCACTGAGGAATGAGTGTCAAAAGGTGTTTCAGCTCAAAGATTGAGATGTAATTTGAATTACTGAAGTCCATTCGTGGTGTAAACTTGAACCAATGTGTCACTATGATTACTTTCACTTCTTTTTTTAAACACCCAATACTTGCATCAGTAGAGACAAAATATTCAGGTTGGTGAACCTTCTCATCCCAGTTGCTCTTGATATGTTGGTTGGTTCCTAAATCAAACTAAGAGAAAACAGATCTGAGGAAGATCTGCTCAGCATCTACATTTGCTAGGAATACATTAGGGACACTGGGGCCTGGAGGGGAAGTGATTGCTGTGTGTGCTTCCCTCCTGGGAGGTCCCTGGTACCTAGGGTTAAATAACACAGCCTGTATCACTTAACAGCACCACTATTTTATCCCTCAGTCGATCCTTTTACTTTGCCAGAGTCATTATCTGACTGCAGAAGGAGTTTTGCTAACAAGATGTGATGTGTGTTGCAGGACATTTATCTCCATAAGCCAAATGTGAAGTGGGATGATATTATAGGACTGAATGCAGCTAAAAGGCTGGTCAAGGAAGCAGTTGTTTACCCCATAAAGGTAAGGTGCTAAATAGTTTTGACAAAACCAGTGTTGGGCTTGTTTCCTTGCAGTTAAAGTGGTGTTTTAGAGTTCCCAGTATTTCTGTGCCTTGGTAAGCCATTTTTGTTAGAGCTGTTGGTGTTCTTGTTTCATGCCGGAGCTATTCCTGTTCTATCTAAAATGGCACCTGCATTCTTCTACAGGAAAATTACCTTTCAGTACTAATATTGTATGAGTTAGGTTCAATTCTTTGGCACCTTTGGCATTGTAAGAAGAGCTGGGTTTGATATTAATTATATATTATATTGATATATATTAATTCCATGAAAAATTACTTGCAGAAGAGAATGTCACATCAATTGCACTTGAAAACAAAAACCAACACTGAAAGCAGATTTCAAATAAGAAATACAGCATTTTTTCTCAGTACTCAGGTCATACATGTCGCATTGTTTTGGTGTGGTTTTATGCCTCTCTTCAAATTTCTTATGTTTCTTGAATGTGCTAGGAGCTGTGAAGGTGAGGACTACAATCCCTTGCAGTTTGTTTTTGATGATACGTTTTTAATCCCTAAATTACTTTCCTACAGTATCCAGAGCTGTTTACTGGCATTCTGTCCCCTTGGAAAGGATTATTGCTCTATGGACCACCAGGTATGGAGAGCTTTTTACTGCATCTTTGTGTTTGTCACTGCTTTTTGTTTTGTCCTGTGGATAAATCATCAATGTTAATTAGATCAGATTGTTAAGAAAGAGCATGTTCTGTACATAAATTAAAAGGAGAGAATGTTGGATGGTTATGTCCATCTCTGACACTCAAACCTGCCCTTCCTTGTGAGCCTTGGCTATTTTTATAGTGGAATCTTCCAGAGACATTACTTACACTAGCAGTTCAGGGGAATGAAAACTCAGATCTCTGTTTTACTCAGCTTGGACCATTTTAATCAAGATTGGCATGATCCTATGATACGTCAATAAATCTGCCATGGATTTACTCCTTTCTTCTGTTTTAGGGGTTGTTTTGGGAATGGGGTGGAAGCTTTGCCTTCTTCTAGCTGGGTGTTTTCCTTGTTAGTGCAGCTTCCCTCCTCTCATTGCTCCATTTTGACACCAGGATGTGGCTGGAAGGGGGCAGAGGGCACAAGAACCACCTGAGTCAGGTTGCAAGGCCTCTCTCTGCAATGAAATCCATTTTTTCCTGCAAATGTTTAGGTGTTTCTGCCACAGAAGGCATCTGACCATTTCAGCATGCGCTACTTCAGGATCTGGAGAATCTGCATTTGCAGTTCTGTATTACCCGAGTTTCTCCAAACAATCCTGAAAGGGCCGCAAAATATTCTGAGGGCTGGAGCCCCTCTGCTCTGGAGCCAGCCTGGCACAGCTGGGGCTGCTCAGCTGCACAAGAGAAGGCTCCAGGGACACCTCAGAGCCCCTGCCAGGGCCTCCAGGGGCTCCAGGAGAGCTGCACAGCCACTGGGGACAAGGCATGCAGGGACAGCAGCCAGGCAATGGCTTCCCAGGGCCAGAGGGCAGGGGAGCAGCCTGGGACAGTGGGAGGTGTCTCTGGTCATTGCAGGGTGTTGGACTCAATGGCATTTAAAGGTCCCTTTCAACCCAAACCATCCTATGAGTTTTTTACTGGTTTTACCTGACTGGTAGTAGGATGAGGGGAAATTGTTCAAACATTCACATTTTATTACTTTGGAGAGTGATTTTCTCAAACACTGTTGTTTGTAGGTACTGGAAAAACTTTGCTTGCTAAGGCTGTTGCCACAGAATGCAATACAACCTTTTTCAACATATCAGCCTCCACCATTGTCAGCAAATGGAGGGGTGATTCAGAAAAACTTGTCCGGGTAAGAATTCCTCTCTCATGCATTATACTTTAGCAAACATCATATTCCCCCTTGAAGAACTTGGGTTCAGCACAGAACTGGAAACAAGTGTTCCTCTGATATTCATAATCTTTTCTGATTTAGACAAAACATGGCTTTGTTTATACCTAGTTCTGAAAGCAGGAACAACTAATCACTTCTGTAGAAATCTCATAATGGATTCTTGCTGTGGGACTTCAGTACTGTAATGTAAGATGGAGCAGATGTTTTGAAGGCAGCAAAGATCTTTGACTGCCTGATCAGGAGTCAGACCATCAGAGTTCCAAACTAGTGTGTGCTTAGTGACCTCTTCAGAGCACTTCACATCCATTTTTCAGGGGTTGGCTCCTAGGCAAAATGAAATTTAGATTCCCAAATTCCTAATTGTTCTTTGTGGCACAAAATGCTGCACATGAACCCCTGAACCTTTTGTACCACAGCTGAGCCATGCAGAGTCCTTGCTAGTTTATACACAAAAATGCATTTACCCACTTGCCAGCAAACTACCTTCCTTGAAACAACATTACATCTGCACTTGACTGGAAGATCTTTGTGACAAGGGAGTTCTTTGCCCATCTGAATCTCTCCATAACATCCACTAGCTCAGTGGAAATCCACAAGCCCTTAACCTGCCTTACCCTCATCTCTTGAGCTGCACTTCAGGTAAATGCAGAGCTCTTGGAAACAGATAACCACAGCAAACTATTCTCTGGAAATGGCATTGTTTGTCTTTCTTGAAATGTAGGCAGTCGCTACAGCACACTTACTCATCCTGCCTCCTTTGTCCTTTAAAGTTGCATATTTTTCTCCTGACATTCCCTTTCTCTCTTACTAATTCTCTTGACATCTGTCTAAGTAGCTTCCTGGAATTTTCTTTTCTGGCAGGACTGTGTGGGGACAATCTGGTTTCTGCCACCATGATACAGAAGGCTTTTGTGAACATGCTGCATCACATGCATTGATACTGAATTTGTGGCTTTTTACCCTTAATTAAAGTTACAGCAGAATCAAAAAATGCAGTAAGATTGTCGATCAAGAGAGCTCTAAGAAAAGTATTGTGTGAATTTATATCCTAAAATCACATGTGTGTGGTGAAGGGGAAGTATGTATGGGGTTTGTGGTCATTTGGAGGCATGTCCTCTCATCCTGTTTTACTTAGTTCTACATGTTATTTCTGTATTTTATATATTATGTATTTTATATATTATATTTCTAGTAAAATTGTATCCTGGTCATAGTCTACTTGTTACTCTGGGCAAATGACTTAAAACCCTGTGTTTCATGCTCAAAGTGATGAAAATAATACGCATCTTTTAAAATTCGATTTTTCAAGTGTTCAGATTTAAAAGTGCTGGACTAATATACTGTTAGTGATACTTATCTAAAAACTCAAAACACACTTTATTCAAGAACTGACAATGTTTTCTTACTCCTAACACAGGCCTCTTCATGTTTACAGAAAATTAGATGAAACTTCGTTCTCCAAAGAGCAGATCCACATTTTTTGTTTCAGCTTTCCGTCCATTTTTTAAATTGTGATTGTTCAAGCAATTTATGTTTGTTTTGATCATGAAAAAAATGAGTGCTTGATTCTTATCAAAAGAATCAGTGCATTTTCTTTCATTATGCTTCAGCTGACCTGCATTTTTTTTTCCACAAATCCTTATTAAAAAAAAAAAAAAGTACAAATGGAGCAACAACAAAAGACACATGTTTAATCTCAGTAACAATTTAGGAGTTCCCAGAATCCTCTGATGGATCATTTTCTTCTATCCCATTATTCTCAGAGTACTCTGATAGGATTTAGACAGAAAGATTTACACATAAAGACAGGATTACAAGGCTGTGTTCTTTATATCTCCTTTACAAACCTCTCAGATTTTGAGAGGATTCAGGGACCCTCAGCCTATCCAGAGCTTTTTTCCAGCAGATATCCCCTGGGATGTGGGTGCTGTTAATTTATCTTCCATGCCAGTTCACTTTAGTGCCTTCTTGTGTCAGTTTCACATTTACTCTTCTCTCTGGCAGGTGTTGTTTGAGCTCGCCCGGTACCACGCTCCTTCCACAATTTTCCTGGATGAGCTGGAGTCAGTTATGAGTCAAAGAGGCACTGTTCCTGGGTAACTGGTGGGACCGCTTTGGGATGAAAAGAGAGAGGTGCTGTGCTTGTGTCAGTCACAGCAGAGAAGCAAGAGAGCTTCTTTGGGAATCAGCAAGGGGTTACAGGGACAGCAAGAGGGAGGGAGGTGCAGGGCTTTATAACCAGTTGTGCTGTACTTTAAAGGGGTTTAAAATGGAAATAAAGGGCAGTTGTGAGGGAAACAACAGGGGAATTGTTAGAGGTAAGTAAGAGGTAGCTTGTTTTGTGACGCTTTGAACACAGGCATGGCAGAGTAATAGGGAGTGTACACAGTGGAATGGCATTTCCATTAGTGACAGATTTTGGTGGCATTGTCAGGACTTCCCATTGCAGGACTGTAAGTATGTTGTTACTTAAATCCAAGATACAAGAGAATTTTTAGTTAAAAACATATTAAAAAAAGGTTAGGGATGGGAAAGAAGCCAGAGAAATATAAAAATATTGTTACAACCATTAGGAACCCATTACAGGGGATTTTATGTACAGTGAATTACATGATCATTTTATATATATCTTGTATTGTATGTCTGTATTGTATGCTTACTGTTTGTAAATAGAGTATGTCCTATTGTAAAGATGATATTTCTAGTCATTCTCACTTAATAGATGCAAATTATGAGCCAGATTTGTTCTTCATATGTACATTTAAAAGCTCTCATTAACATCACTGGGTTATATATTCTAATAAGGACTTTTATCCTAGATGCTGTACTTATTTTTACATGGAGTTATTAAATACTGACTTGGCACTGATATTTGAATGCCTTTGCAGAAATAAGTCATTAAACCTGAACTGCAGCCCTTACCATCTAATGTCCCGATGTTTTCCCTGGGCTTGATCCAGGAGTTTCCGAGAGCTTCACATCTGGAACCAAGAGTTCCAGCTGGTTTTCTGCAAAACAGATTACCTGTATTGGGGCCAGAGTTCTTAGCACTTTGCTTAAGTTCTCCTTTTTTGAAGAAGGATCCTTTCTGTGTGGTCTCTGCCCCTTGTCTAAATTCATATCAGTACAGTGTATTTTTCTGTTTTCTTTTGATAGAACATTTTGCAAAATGTTGAATTCAGTAGTAGTTTTATTTTCTTATGGCCATTTCACATTCAGTCACGGAAAAATGCTACTCTGAAGAGGAGGGTGTACCAGTTATTTAATGGCAACTATCACTATATAAGAATTACAAGAATTCCCTGCTGTAGATCAATCTGTCAATCAATCAATTGGAGCCCTAGGTATTTTGCAGTAAATATTGGTCTTGCATGGAGATTAACATGAAGAAAAAACCAAATAAATATTTTCTTTGGATTCAGTAAGAGTGAATTCTCCTCATTTTAATGCACTAAAAAGAGTCCATTTAAGTAATCATTAGAAAGCTTGATTTTAATGCTTAGATGTTAGCTAATGGAGCTTAATCATGCTTTGAACTGGGGCAAAACTGTGACAAGGGCTCAGTTGCTGTGAATGACACTGTATAAATAGAGATGATTAATGCACTGAGCAAATACCGTTTCTCTGAATCTTGGTAGTGGTGAACATGAAGGAAGTCGGCGGATGAAAACGGAATTACTGGTGCAGATGGATGGCCTGGCCCGATCTGATGATCTTGTATTTGTTTTAGCAGCTTCCAATCTGCCATGGTAAGAGATCCAGAGAGTACATTTTGAATACATTTTCATGAGCTTCTAAGCACAGATAAAGATTTTATTTAGACTTCTGCAGAAAAAGCCTTGATATTTGGTTAAAGCATTTAAAGATTAATTTTGAGCTTTTACTTTTAAACTCTTCAATTCTTGCTATTTGTGTCACATGAGAATAATCCATAATAAAGTCAACATATGCTGGTTGTACCAGCTGCTAATATTTAAAATGGAGTATTTGACTTTATAGGCAAGTTATTTACTATGTTTAAGCTAAGAAGGGTTTTCAGCCTGGAACTGTAAGGTGCTTAAAACATCTGGTGCTTAGAAGGATACTCCGTAAATAGGAATGTTGGATTTTATTAGTATCAAATGTGACTTTGAAAAGTTGAGGGACAAAATTCTCCAGTTTCTTCACACAATTTAGTATAGAAGAAAAAACAGTCTAAGATTTGAACTGTGGAATTTCATCAAGCTGGGCAGGATGTGTATTGGGAACAAGACAAGTTGGAGAGGAGAAGGAAGGGAGGTAACATTTGTAGTGTAACAACTGTGAGTGCTCAGGAGAGGAGATGCTGATCCTCACAGCACTGAGATCTTTCTGGATGCTCTTGTCACTAAAGGCACATGGAGAACAGTGGATCTGTTCCCCTCTCACATGGAGAACAGTGGATCTGTTTCCCTCTCACATGGGTCAGAACAGGAGAAGACAGCAGCCCTGTTTCCAGGGGACTTCAAGCCATAGTCTGGGAGTTATTTGTTGGAGCCCAATGGGACATGTTTGTGGAATGACCTCATGTGAGCAGCAGTTCAGCTGCATTTCAAGTGGCAAAACTTGAAATTTGACTTAGAGGTGCTTTGTTTAGTGAGATGACACCTGCCCAGCTCTTCAGCATGACAGACACAGAGCAGGGCACCTAAAACCAGCTGGGAGCCAGAGAGGACTCTGCACCCACAAAGCTACAGGCTTCATTTATGGATTGTTTTTCAAGATCAGTGATTTCTGGCTGAATCTTACGAAGTTGCCATGGGTACAAATGTTGGAAGAGCCTCTCTTTGTGACTGGAGAGCTCCAGGTTGTGATCAGCAGACTGTTGGGAGTATCTTGAGTCTGAATGTCACTGGGTGTGTAACCACAGCTGCTTTCTTTTAAGTACTTATAAAGAAGTCTAAAGTCCTAAAGCGTGTGTTATTTTGAACATACAAATGCACATTTTGGTTGTGCATATCACCAAATGTTCTCTCACAAAGTCTGTGGTAATGTTTTATTCCTCTTGTCAGCTGATCCCTTTTTTGTCAGGCCTGGCTGAAAAGGTCCAGGGAACAGGCAGATAGAATTAAACAACAGAAGTTTTTTTTGGAGTTTTTGACTGAGAATTGAGGCTCAAAGGTATTATTTTCAATCAGTTCCATGTGGCAGGTAAGCCTAGCTTGTTTTGTCCAGGGTTTTCAGGCTCTTTAAATGAAAGAATGGCTGTGTGAACACCTAAAATTTGCATAGAAGTTAACTGTACTAAGTGAGGCTGGTCCCTACTCTGGCCCAAAAGTGTGAGTACAGAGCTACAATGGGTTCCTTTTTATAGCCATAATAGCAAAGTCTGTGTGTTGGTTTCAGGGATTTATGTCTTGGACAAACTCATGAATTTAAATCAGTGCAAAATCTTCCCCATTTTGTTACAATATCTATGTAAAAGGAACTGAGCTGAATGAGATTTAATTGTATTCTAGTTGTGTAAGAAAATGGTGAAAAAAATAACTGTTCTCTTTGTGGACAGTTAAGTTTGAAAGAGAATTAATACAGTATTAATACATTTGTCTGTCTGTTGGTAATACAATATAAATGTTTATGTTCCTGCAGCATTGTTGCCCTTTCTGAAGAAGCTCTGAGCAGTGCATTGCACGTGTGATCTCTTAAATTATCCTGTGAGATAATAATCCATGCAGAGAGATTTTTGCATGTGTTTTGTTACCCTGTATCTGCCTTATACAATCAATAAGCTTTCTGGGAAGTTGTGTAAAATACACAGAATTCAGTTTTAAGTATTTTATGTATTTGATTTTTGATCATTTTATAATACTGAAGTTCTAATTTCTGCAAAATTGCTTCCTTGAAACATCCAAAATGACAGCCTTTTTTTAAGGTTGAGACAAAATGACAAGGTTTCTGTTTTGAGGGACCTGCCCAGAAAGAAAGCAGTCAGTCTGTGTTGGAACAAGAGTGACAGCTGGGGTGTTCACTTTTGAAAGTTTTATATCTGAGACTTTAGAACTTCCTTCTGGACTTTCTCTCTTGTGTGGTGGAAATGTTCCTACCACAGAGAAAATGCTTTAAGAAGGAGCTGGGCAAATGCTTAGAAAGGTGTTTGAGGAGGATGGAAAGCCTGGTGAAAGCCTGAGCTTTCACGTCACTGGGGTTCTCCAGCCTTGAGGAATTTGGGATTATCTGCCTCCAGAGAGGTCGGCAGGTTTTAAACCTCTTTTAGGATCCCAACTATATATTTACAGATTATTTTTATGAGCATTAGGTGACATTTAGCTCCTACTGTCAGACCTAGACTTCATCTCCACGGGAATATTTCACAACAAAATATCAAAAGACCTACTGCCACCTAAGCTGTGGCTTCACAGCACTGGCCTGTGCTCTTGCAAACATTTGTTGTTAAGCTGGATTTCAAGAGATTTGTTTAACATAGATATTTATTGATCAGGAAAAAAAATTAGTACCAAGCTGCTTTTAGAAGAATGAAAAGAAGCCTAAACAAAGCTCTTTACAGTGTCCTAAGCTGCACTGCAGCTATTGATCTTCCTCTTCGGCCTGTGCTTGCTGCCCAGCCCTGCTTTCTGCTGCTCATCTGCAAGGTGTTTCTATTAACAAATTACTTGTTGAAATGGTTGAATGTAATTAAATAAAATAAAGGCCTTGCTAGTAAAGGAATAAAGAGATCCTTAATCATGGAGTGAATGTTTCCTACTGTATCAGCACATTTAATTCAGTTTTCATTGCAGTGCTGTTTTCTTCTCACCCTTACCCTCAGGATGGGTGAAGTTGTGGTGCACACGGATAGATTCTTACCTTCCAACCCAAACCATTTTGTGAATCTGTGATGCCTCCTAATGTTAATTGCAAAAAGCCATCCATCTTATGGATCTGTAGAGCTTTGTTTATCTTTTCTTGAGCATCTCTCAGTACTCCCATTGGCTGTTGTTTCAGAGAATATTTAGGTTGGCTCAGTGCTTTGTATTCTGCTCTGGTTAATGTCACTTAACCTTGCATTTGATCACTGACAAAACAATTCAGCAACAACCTAAACACTCAAGATAGCAAAAACATTGTTTCTTTATTTCCCTCTTCAGCCAACAGGTCAGCGTAACCTTCTGGATAAACAGAATCACAGAATCACAGAGTGGTTTGTGTTGGCAGGCACTTTAGAGCACATCTAGTTCCA
Organism: Geospiza fortis; assembly: GCF_000277835.1. Lineage (NCBI taxonomy): Eukaryota > Metazoa > Chordata > Aves > Passeriformes > Thraupidae > Geospiza > Geospiza fortis. The sequence goes on from NW_005054365.1 coordinate 2,347,226, forward strand.
CTCTCCTGCCACGGGCAGGGACACCTTCCACTGACCAGGTTGTTCAAGCACCCTGGTTTTGAACACTCTGGGGATGGCACAGCCACAGAGCAGCTGTGGCAGAGCTCCTCTGGGCAGAGCAGAGACTTCTGTTGGAGACTTATTTACAGAACATGGCTGAGGGTGCTTGTGAAACTGTGTTCTTGGGGGCCTGAAGCAGAAGGAGTGATGAAAATGTCATTTGGAGGATTTGCAGACTATTTGCAGAGGCTGGCTGTGGTTGTCCTTCACCTGCAAAGGCTTTTTAGAATACCTGTGTGGGCACCTCTAAAACCCTGAGAACTTTTGCTGATGATGTTAATGTGGGTATTAATATGGGTAAAAAACAGCAAAGGGTAATCAGCCAGAGTAATTATTTCCATCCAAGCAAGGCAATTTTAAGAAGTTGAGCTGAAAAATACATTTGGAAGATGAAAGGAGACTAACATGGTTCTTTGTCTATGCTGGGTGGGACCCTCTGCAAGAGGCATTGCACTGAACATTGGACAGCACCTGAAGCAGCATAAAAATAATAATATCAATATAGCAATAATAATATTGTCAATATAGCAACAGCTGTTGATTAACAAATTCTGGTATTTACTTCTGAGGCCTTGATTACAAGCACAAGGGTGGATCTGAGTGAATTCCTGTTGTCCTCTGAGCTCCTGGTTTTCTGATTTTCATGTTCATTGTTTGGATCAGTGCATGTGGAACAAGGCCTCCCAAACCAAGACATTGTGGGGAGAGGGACACTTCTGTTCCTGCAGAGCTGACAGCCAGGCATGCTAAGGTCGGGCAGACACCTGTGTGGGGATTTGGAAGCCCATTTTTGGGTTTTTTTATCATGTGCTATGCCATAGAAACTTGCTGTTAAAAAAAATAAGGATAAGTCAACAATGGTGACAGAAATCAGCTCTGGCGTTGGGCTACAAATCCATCTTGAGCTGGCTTTGAACTCCCTGTGAACTAAAAGGGGGTTTCCTTTTAGAAGGAAACAAGAAACTCCATTTGTTGCTTTAAAATTGACTTTGCTGGGAAAAATATTTCACCCAGGAAATTGGAGATAGGGGGAGATTTATTTAAGTGTAACTGCAGTCCCAGGTTGCAGGTACAACCGTCCAGCAGCTGGTTCCTTGTGCTCAGCCAGCACAGGTGGAAATGATGCTTAGAGCTTCTGTTCTTCTGCCTGTACAAGAAACTTTGAAGTGGGTTTCCCGTGGACGAGATTTTCTTGCCAGGTATGAGGACTAAATAATATTTTAAACTGGAATAATGAGTCTGTGACTGAATGGGGCCAGTAGAGAAAGACTGGTAGAGGACGTTTTTCTTATCTTTTTTTTTTTAGACAAAACATCATAACCAGTGTTGACATTGACAGAATCAGAGTTTTTGGCTCACTGACACATTTATCCAGTATGTTCACCCTGCACATGGTATTTTTCATAATGTGGCTGTTTATTCATAACAATAAAAATATAAATAAAAACAAATAAAAATAGTAATAACATAAACAATTATTTGTAATTTGCATAGCAGGAGGAGTCTCAGTTTGGTGTTCTGTTCTGCCATAATACACAGCCTCACATGCAAGACCTTCAGTCTGGATTTTATACCTACTGAGCATCCCTTATTAAGTAGCAATTAATTAGTCCTGAGAGTGCCCCAGACAGGCAATTTGTAGTGACTCCTTAATAGCAGAGGGGGAAAGGGAAATGTTGCTGATGAGACATGCTGCAGATGAGTACCAGGGCAAAGGATGGAAACTGCGACTTCTGGTTGTTATTGTTAGCATCGCTGTCACAAGTAGCATATCACTGAACAGGAATGCACTGGATAATTAACCCTTTTTTTTTTCTTTTGGCACAGCTAGCCGAGGGTGTTGCTGTCAAAGCCAAGTCTCCACGCTGAGATGCTCCCTGTTGTCCTGTGCTTGCAGGGAGCTGGACTCTGCCATGCTGCGGCGGCTGGAGAAGAGGATCCTGGTGGCCCTGCCGAGCGAGGAGGCACGGCGGGTGATGATCCAGCACTGGCTGCCCCCTCTGAGCAACAGCGGCGGCGTGAAGCTCAGGACGGATCTGGACTACAGCCTGCTGAGCCAGGTGGGCAGGGCTGCAGCTGCTCCTGGGCACGGCTGGGACAGCACCTCCAGGGCTGGGACAGCACCTCGGTGTGCAGCCACTGCCACACAGGGAGCTGGGCACCTCCTCAATTCACCTGGGAACCAGCCAGAGGGGCACTGGTGGGATGTGGGGCTGGGCACGGCACACACAGACACACAGACAGACAGACACACACACACAGACACACGCAGAAATCGCTGTCTTCACGCAGCACGGTGTGTGCTGGCCCTCTCTGCTGGGCCAGCTTTTCAGCCTTAAATACAGGGAGACATCCAGCAACAGCAGATTTTATCACTGCTCTCACCAAGCTGGGAGCACTTCCAATTCATCAGGGTAATGAACAGTTAATTGTGTAGGGAGGGTTTGTCACAGCTCCACTGCTGTGGCAGAAAAGAGCATTTGGCAGCGAAGAGATTCACTAGGTACCCCAGCTTCCTTCGTGTAGCCCTTTGTCACATCCTGGATTCTTTGGAAACAGAATCCTAAAATGGTTTGGGCTGTAAGGGACTTCAGAGATAATCTTGTTCCAACCTCCAGCCATAAGCAGGAGCACCTTCAATTAGCCCAAGTTGCTCAAGGTCCCAGCCCTTAAATATTTTACTTTACCCAGCTGAGATTCTTACATCTGTTTACAGACAATACTGCTCATTTCTGGGCTCATAAGGAAATACATTTATTTTATGAACTGGAAAGCTGAGGATGGACTCAGAAAGGTGGGTTTTATTTCACCTACAGAAAACTGGCGTTTAGTAAAAAAATGCCCAGTATTTTCCTTGGTCCTATGAGCTATTCATAGCAGGCATTCAAAGCAGGCATTCAAAGAATAACAACCTACATAATTTTGAGTGAACAGTACAAAAAAAAAATATTTGTGTGTGTTTCTGCGTGTATATAAACGTGCATTTCAGACAGCAATAGACTTCACGAATATTTATATAAATAAATACACAATATATATGCCTGCAAATTCCATTTATGTCTGATTCGTGAACTGTAATGTATCATTCTGATCCCCTCACAGGAAACAAATGGATACTCTGGCTCAGACATAAAACTCGTGTGCAAGGAGGCAGCCATGAGACCAGTGAGGAAAATTTTCGATGCTCTTGAAAATCATCAGCCAGGTACCTCAGCTCTGAGCAGAGAACCTGGCCTGGGAAATGCTGATTTCCTGCTGTAACTCTTGGAATGAACATTCTAACTCCAGCAGGTGGAGCTCTGATATCTGCCTGGGAAAGTTTTTAAATCTACAGTTCCAAACCCTGTTAAATTTCTAAAAATCAGGGCTTCTTTTAAAGCTGTCATTATCTGTGCTCTCAGCACAAATGCAATTTTTAATTTATCTCACTACATTTAGTCTGTTGTTTTCCTACATTAAGTGTTGGACTAGGCATGGATATAAAAAAGTGTATTTTGGTAAATAGTAACAGAATTTATTCAATTCTCTTGTCTTTAGGTAACAGTAACTTGCCCATGATCCAGCTGGACACAATCACAACCGAGGATTTCCTGGATGTGATCACCCACACCAAGCCATCAGCAAAGAATCTGAGCCAGAAGTACACGGCTTGGCAGAGGGAATTTGAGTCTGTCTGACAGGAAAAATCAAAAACCTCCAAGCCATTTGCCATCCAAAGTGGCCTCCAAAGGGTCAAATGGTCATGGGGAAGGGTTGTTTCAAGGAACAAAATGCAGCGACAAGTGTCAGAGGGAAATCTTTACTTTCAAAATGCAGGGGTGGGTGAAGGTGTTGTGGTTATTCTTTATTCAAAAAAGTTCTTGGAGTTAGTGTGATGGTACAATCCTATGCAACAAAGCCTGCAGCCTTAATTTTATGTATAAAGACTTAAAAGATTGATTGATTGATTGATTGATTCTCAGTCTTTATTCATTACAGATTTTAGGTAGAACTGGAGCAAAGTTTAAAAGCAGATACACAATTAGTGTAATTCTCCATTTCTGACACTCTGTAGAACATCACAGTCAGTGTAGCTTTCCCAGCAGAGAACTGCACCCTTCTTAATGAAACACAAAATAGGAGCTTTCAGTGAAATTCAGGACCTTAGCAGGGCATGTAAATTTGGCTAGTTTGTCACTATTTTCAGCTGAGTTCAAAGCCTTGAAGCATGTTATTGTACTGTTGGTTTGGGGTATTGCCAAGGTGAAAAAGGCAAGGAATTAGAGAAAAACTGCAGAAAATCAGCAAATTTAGGATAATTAACTAAAAACTGTATTTGTGGCTACTCAATGCTGGTTTGCAGCCAGCCATAAAGCAGAATTGCAGAAACCCAGGATGGGCCATGTTGGAAGGGACCAGAGGGGATCACAGTTGGTGCCACCTCCCTGCTCCAGCAGGGCCATCCCAGAGCACAGGACGCAGCATTGTGTCCAGAGGGCTCTGGAATATCCCTGGTGAGGGACACTCCTCCCCTGTCTGGTCTCTGTTCAGGGCAGAAGTTGTGCCTCCTGTGCAGGGGAATTGCTGGGCTCAGTCCCTGCTGGTGGCTCTGGTGCCATTGCTGGGCATGGAGCAGATCCTGGGCCCTGCTCTGACCCTCCTTGCACACAGGGACAGCCAGGGACAGCCAGGGCTGAGAGCCCTCTCACAGCCCTGAACAGCCCCAGCTCCCTCAGCCTGTCCTCCTTGGAGGGATGCTGCAGTTCCTTCCCCAGGTGTGCCAGCCTGCCCTGCCCGTGGGGGCTGCAGTGAGCTGTGCAGGGCTGTGCCAAATGTCCCCCACGCGGGACTGTCCTGCTCACACATGTGGCCAGGTGCAGCCAGCACTGCCACGTGTCCTGCACTCTTCCCATCAGAAATTCCAACATTTTTTCATTTTTTGTCTTTTTTCAGGCTCCAGGTCCTATCACTGCCCTCTCTCATCCTGCTTCCTTCACAGCAAGACACTTCCCCTCCATGCAGTTCTCCCTCTGTTTTCCTTGGGCTGGTGTGTGTCTGCATTCCAAGCACCAGGGTTGTGCAAACTTTCCAGCACATTCCAGGACCTCTGAGGCACTGACAGTTCCTTTTAGTTCCCGCATCAGTCACACATTATTGGAAGTCTCCAAGGGAAATACCTTCACAGGATTTTGCTGCTACATCTCCCACCTCCTGCACCTGACTGTGACCCCAGGCCACAGACCTCTCTCACATCCATCCTTGCAAGCAGAAACCAACAGGTTCAGAATGGCTGGCACAAAACCCAGACGTGTGAATTTATACAAAAAATGAAGCTGGCAGTACAAGGGCCCAAGTCCCTATCTAAAGACGGCTTCTGTTCCTCAGAGGTCTCTTCTCCCAGGCAGAAAGTGTCATGATGAGAGGAAACAACCTCAGGTTGCACCAGGGAAGGTTCAGGTTGGATATTTGGAATTATTTTTTCCTGGGAAAGATTGTCCAGGCCTGGCACAGCTGCCCAGGGCAGTGGTGCAGTCCCCATACCTGGAGGGATTTAAAAGCCATGTGGATGTGGCACCTGAGGACATGGGTCACTGCTGGCCTTGGCTGTGCTGGGGAATGGTTGGACTCAATGATATTAGATAACTTTTGCAGCCTATATGATTCCGAGATTCTGTGATTTATTCTTGTGTTTTTACTGCAAAATCTCCTCCACACACCCATTCTGTTCCTGGCAGAGCCTAAATCTGAACGTAGTAACCACCCACCAGGGGAGGCTGCAGAGAGACACTGTCACATGTGAGGAATTCATTCATCACCATGGTTTTGTTTAACAAGAACGAGCATGGCTCATTAACACAAAACTATTTTCAATAAGGTTAATACTCCAGTAATGCATAATTACAATCTAATAATTTAACACACAGGAGCACTGTAAAACAACTGTAAAGGACTTTGATTATTACAGTTTGCAAATGGACCAGAAAAGCCATTTACCATCATTACAAAGTTGGTTCAAATTGGAGGATGTAGTGCATAGGAAAAGCATTGCACACTACAGAATTAAATTTCATTTTACAGCTCTGCTAACCAACTGTAAAAACTGGAATCTGTCCCCATGGCTTGTGAAGGATTTTTTCCATAACATTAAAAAGAAACAAAAAAATCCCCAACAAAAGTGAAATTTTGCAACTGTAGCATTAATAGGACCCTGCTGAAGCCTAATTTTAAAAAGTCACAGTCTCTAAGGCATTTAATACCAGAGTTTTGTTTCTGTATCATTCTTTTTAATAACAGGATCTAATTAAAACATCTGTAAAATGCTGACAGTTTTTAATTTTATGTAAAATTTGAAAAGCAAATAACAGGATCTCTAATGAAAGACAGCCACAGTAGTTATTATTAAGCAATGGTGATATTTTCATTTAAGAGTCACTTCTAAATGAGCATAATCTCTACCTTTAAGTCAGAGCAGAGCAGAGACATCAGTGAAATCACTACAGGCCACTGAGGCTCTTAGGCTCTGTTTGATCTTTATTTACTCAAGTGTTTTCAGTGCATGTTTTCAGTTTAGCTTATTCTGGAGAAGGTGACACTTCCCTGACAGTGCCTTTCATCAGGTATTCTTTGAAAAGTGAAAATAAGAAAACATTGCCCTGTGTGTGTGCCTGTGCTGGGCGCACATGGATCCCCTGCCCCTCACAGCCCAGGGTGGTTTCTGATGGATGCCACACATACACTGATCTTGGGACCTTAATTTTCGAAGCAAGAATGAAGGAAATGGTGTGAAGCAGATGTTTCTTCAAGCTACCTGTTCCCTTTCTCACAACATCTGCTTCAGGATATGTTCCACTGCCTCTGGGAAATTCTCACAGGTTAAGTAGGGACCTGGGTTGATTTTGTTTTCATCTGCTGGACGGTATTTACCTGTAACAGATTAACACAAAGTCACTTTACCAAACTCCTCCAAGTACTTTTTTTCTCCCCCCCACCTCCTGAAAATTACAGCCTTGCCATAGCAGTAGCAACCAGGAAAATGCCCATCTGGGCAAAAAACATCCCACAAGGCTTCCATAAACAAATGCTGAGCCCTCCTTCACTTCTGGGAACAGGGTGAGACCACTGAAGGCGCCACTGTCCCCTGAAATAATCAATCCATCAAGTACTTACCTGTCCTTACCAAAATCCCACGCATGCCTGCCTGCTGGGCACCACCAACATCATCCCTGCAGTCCTGGGACACAGCAGGAGAGCAGTGGGTTAGTGGGCACAGACACTTCCATAACCTTCTCTGCTTTACACTTCACTTAGAAGCAGTGACACAGAGTCAGATCTTTCAGTCACACTGTCACAGCAGTGGTTTTCTGTGTGCTCTCTGCCTGATCAAATAGTGACTGAAGTAAGAGAGAAAACCCCATGGATTACACACTAAATCCTGTGAACTTTCATGGAATTGCTTAGGTTGGAAAGGTCCTCTAAGACTATTGAGGCCAACCATTCCCCCAGCACTGTGCAGTCCACCACTAACCCATGTCCCACACATGCACACAGCTTTTAAACCCCTCCAGGGATAGGGACTCCACCAGTGCTCTAGGCAGCCTGTGCCAGTGCTCAAAGTCTTATTTCATGAAGATTTTTCTCTAACATGCCATCTAAACTTCCCCTGACCCAACTTGAGGCCGTTCCCTCTCCTCCTGTCCCTGTTCCCTGGGAGCAAAGCCCAACTTCCCTGGCTGTCCCCTCCTGTCAGGAGCTGTGCAGAGCCACAAGGTCCCCCCTGAGCCTCCTTTTCTGCAGGCTGACCCCCTTTCCAGCTCCCTTAGCTGCTCCTGGGTCCTTCCCCAGCTCTGTTTTCTCTCTAGAAATGACAGTTCCATGCTCTGGAGCCCCCCTCTAAGGCGCTGCCCACCCCCGAGGGCACCACTGCAGGCTGGGCAGTGAGGAGGGGTTTGTGCCCACTTACATCTCCGATCATGACGGCCTCCTCGGGGGCACAGCCAGTGCCCCGCAGAGCCTCCAGGAAGAAGGTCTTCTCTGGCTTCCCCACCACGGTGGCTTTGGTGTCTGTTGCATACTCCAGCCCTGTCACAAAAGGTCCAGGTCCCAGACACAGGCCATCCTTCTTTTTGAAATACCTGGCTTTATGGATCGCTATGAGAGGCGCCCCATCCAAAATCAACCTAAAGAATGAATGAATGAAGAAGAGAGTACAAAAACTATATTAAAGCAACTATATTTACAACTGAAGGCCTCAAGTGACTCACACACAATCCCAGAATAGTTTGGGTTGGAAGGGACCTTAAAGCTCATCCAGTGTCACCCCCTGCCATGGGCAGGGACACCTTCCATTGTCCCAGGTTGCTCCAAGCCCTGTCCAGCCTGGCCTTGGACACTTCCAGGGATCCAGGGGCAGTCACAGCTGCTCTGGGCACCCTGTGCCAGGGCTTCTCCACCCTCATAGGGAACAATTTCTTACAAATACAGCATGAATAATTTGACCTTTATATTTTAGCATTGAAGGAATTACAGTAACAAGTTACATTAAAAAAACCTCAAAGACATTTGAGGCATTCATGTCCCTCTGAATTTCCCTGTTAACTCTGGGAGTTTGAGCAGGCTCAGTTCCACAGAACCTGCAACTCATTTCTGTTATGTGCTCTGCAGATTTTCCTTACAGCAGACACTGCATCCCCCTGTCCTGCAGTAAAGGGATGCTGTGTAGGTGCTGCACTACAGGAATGATCCTTGTGCACCAAGCACAGCAATATTATTGCAGTCCTCCCCTCCCAAGTTTCAGTGCAACAAGCACTGAACTGCCATCTGGACTGCCAAACATTTTCCCTTTGATTTTACACTTTCTCCAGGTAATGCAGGTCATTCCAATCTTTATCACAACAGCGTAGAACACTGGCTGTTACTGTCAGGGCAGAAAGGAGGATTAATTTTTCCCTCAACCCCTGATTTTCAAAACAAAACAAAACAAAACAAAACAAAACAAAACAAAACAGAACAAAACAAAACAAAAGCCTTTAAGAAAACAAAGTCTTGCTTTGCCCCTGTTGTAGGAGGCTGGCTGAGGTGAGCTGGATTCTCCTTGGAGGATGTCTGCAGAGCAGTCTGGAAGCTCTGAGCAGGGCATAAATGATATTTCATTTCACTTAATTATCACAAAACACTCCTATTGAATCAATGCATTCCAAAGCAAGCTGAACAAGAAGAGAGCTGGGTTGTGTTTCTGTGAGCAGCCAGACATGTTCATGATGGGAGGATGCCTCTAGGACACAGTAAAATTTAATTTGACAGCATCACCACAACCACTATGTTCAGCAGTTTGCAGGAGAGATCTCACCTGAGAGAATTCTTTCAAACATGGCATCAAAATCCCACTTAAAAAGGACGAGAAATTTAGTCTCAGTCATTTCAAGTGGTGCCTGGAGAACGGCCAGACTCTGTGTATCTCATTTTGGGACTCGTGTTGGGTTAGATTTACCTAAGTTAATGTTGGGTGTCAGTGGAATAGTTGCCTACCACATAATTAGTCAGCCTGGGCTCCTCACAGTTGGTGCAGAGGAAAAGGCACTCCTAGGGCACAGTTCAACTGTCCTATTTTAAGCACTATTAAGTAAAAAAATGCCCTGAAGTGCCTCCCTTATCCCTCCAGAGCCCAGATCACCAGCACAGACACAGGAACCTGCGCTTAGATATCTGCATTTAATCAGATTCACCTCAGAGTTCTGCAATCCCGATGCAATTCCATTTTCAATGCAAATCCCAAGTGACTTAATTATCTGAGCAGTAAAAGAGAAGGAATAGGGAAAGGCTCGACAAGAAGAGAATGTGCCAGTGCCCAGTGTTGCCATCAGGCCTAACAGAACTGAGACCAGCAAAAGTTTATCCCCCATAGAGAATGGGGGGAAACACCCAGAACAAATCAGTGAGGTGTTACAGGCCAGACAGAGCCCCTCCTGGCTTTTTTAAGTGTCTTGGTCTTCAGCCCGAAGGAAACTATGTATATTATTCAACAATTAATATATTTAGGACAGAAATACAAATCAATAAAATGATGTAAGCATTGGGATACTCAATAGGTTAACCTCATGCAGTTGTGAAATTAAGAGTCCACTCATGACCCAAAATAAAATTCCAAAATCAATGCCTTTGGAAAGGCTCACTATTGAGGCAGACAGGGTCAGTATGGGTTAACATCTGTTGATGTAATACAGAACAGGCAGCAGATGAGGACAGCACTGGCCTCTCACTCCAAGAAACCTCCCTAAGACACTGGTGGGCAGATACACTTTTATGGTTACAAAGAGAGGTTAAGGTGTTTGGTATGAGGGTTTTCACTGGATTTCAAGGTGCAGAACTGTGGTAGCCCCCATCCAGTGAGCAAAGATGGGGAAGGGCTCATCCCACACATCACCAGGGCTCAGCAACAGGCTCACATCCAGTGTCTGAAAGCTGAAGGCTTTTCAAGTTAAAATACAGTGTGGAGTCAAGCCAGAACCAGTGAGAAGGACACATGGCTCTGCACTCATGGATGGTCACAGACGAAGTGTGGATCTGACTTACCCCTCAGCCTAGAGGCAAAAAGAGCATTAAAAATAAAACACTCAAGATCAGCTCCATAGCCCACCTGGTCCAACAGGTTCTGCTGGCCACGCCTGAACAGAAGATACTGCTGGATATCCTGCATTAGGCAGGTAACGAATAATCTGCCCTAAACACTGGATTCGTTCCCTACAGCACACAGGCTCTGAAGGCTGGGCTGTGAACACAGAGTCTGCCTCTCCTCTTGGAGAAGAGGAAACAGCCTCAGGCTGTGCCAGGGCAGGCACAGGTTGGACATCAGGAGGAATTTCCCCAGGGAAAGGCTGGCCAGGTATTGGAAGGAGATGCCCAGGGAGGTGTTGGAGTCCCCATCCCTGGAGGTGTCCAGGAAGGCCTGGACATGGCACTCAGTGCTCTGGGCTGGTGACACAGTGGGGATTGGTCACAGGTTGGACTCTATGGGATGGGGGTCTTTTCCAACACAAGTAATTCTGTGAATGCTTCCCCACATCCCTAGTTTTGTGTATTTCCCCTTGATGAATTGCTCCTCTCAGTGACAGAAGTGACTGTACTTCTGCAGTTTATTTAGACTGAAAGCTGTAAAACTGAGGTCTGGACTGACTGAATTCCTGGTGGAGAGCCCAAATCCCACAAGATTAGTGGCTCCCTCACAAGCTGCATAATGTGTGATATTCCTACCACCCTTTTCTTCCCAGAAAGAGCAGAGAGCCCAGCAGAAGAGAGCTCCCCCTCCAGCCCCTGCCAGGGGCTGCCTTACCGAAAGGCTCTGTTCATCATCTCGTAGTGGAAGTGCTCAGGAGCCAGTCCCACCACCACAGCATTGGGGTTATCCGTGCCAATCCCTAGGAAAGACAGGAGTTAATTCACTCTTAGCAGCCCACAGTCATTTAATCACTTTAAGGCAAAAACAAGCATTTTCTGACACAGTCGTAGCACAGAGACTGCTTTTATGTCTTTTATAGCTGAAGAAAGCATATGTGGAAAAAGGTGCTGGTCTATCCAGACTGTTTCATCCTCTAGGATCTGGACAGTCTTAACAGCAGCTGTGGGATGATTCTGCTACTGCTCCCACTGAAATGCAGCAGGACACAAAAATCTCTCTTTTAATTGAGTGACTGCTTGCCATCTGAGAGTCTCTCTCTACATATATTTATGTGCTCTGTAAGACAGTAAAGCAGGAATTCAAGTGAATCCCATCCAGTTTTTCTATTCCCTCTAGCCACAGGAAATTCCACTGACTGTTCTTCCATGCATCAGTCTGATTCTGACAATAAAGACAGTACTGCAACACAGCCCAAAAGCTGTTATCCTAAATAAGTCTGGGCTTTTCTGGAAGGTATTTTTTCAAGGTGGATTAGTGCCCTTGTGAACAGTTCCACTGCAGTCCCACCCCTGGACAGAACCAGCAGTGGAAGCAGAGTAGCACCAGCAGGAGGGTTTTACTAATGGCATATTATCAGCTGAGGATTTTGTTCCACCTTCAGACACACCCTCTGCACCTTTAGCAGGACAAACAGAGCGACTGGCTGGCTGAGGTCCCCTGCTGCATGCCCCTCAGGTGGCTCAGCCAGCAGAACATCCACTCAGAGGTGCCACAGTGGATTTGTGACATCACCCAGAAGCATCTGAGCCCTTAAGCCAGGAAAGAATTCCTTCATCTGCCTGTGACCAACTTCAACAGAGAGATTAGCCAAGAATGGCTCAATAACAGCCATTAACTGGAATTTAAAGCACTCTCCACTGTACTTACATGTTCCAAAAGCAGTACTGAGGATATGTGAGCCAAAGCCCTTGTAGCAAAAACAAATCAAACAACCCATTCCAGACCCCAGTAGTACAGATGATACACCAATGTGCCCCCATGTTACCTCTGTCTCTACCATCTTTTATAAAATTAGCATCAGGTCCTGAAAAACTCATGGAAAGATCCCAAAACCATGGAGACTGAGCTGATTTAAATGCTGTTGGTGAAAGAGCTGCTGCCTCTGCTGTTTCTCACCCAGGAAAGCCTTCCTGGAGCACAAATATTGCTGAATATTGCTGGGGGCACATTTCTCTGGATATGCTGTTAGGTAGAACAGATTATCAGGTTTCACTACTCTCACAGAGGCTTTTCTCCTGAACATTGACCTCTTTGAAAATTTCTGACCAGACTATGGCACCAAAATTTAACAGAAAACTCCTTGATCCTGGCAAGATTAGAACCTACTTAAATTACACAGCCAACATATTTCAGTTTGTAAGGCACGGACAAGGCAAGCCATCCATACTTCTGCTGCCTTGACTTTAAATAAAAAAATTTCGAGTGTACAGTATACAGTTTTCAACTCTACGTATGCCAGAAATGGGGGTACCTTTGCTACTCTTGATGTCCAAGTGAGAACACATAATTTTCTGCTCCCCCGATTACTGAGGGAGGGAAATGGGAGCATCTGACAGCAAAGCAGATCTTAAGCAAGTCTTTAGGGATGACAATTTAGAAGACTCAGGCTGATGAACCTTCTGTCACCAGTGAAGATATCCAAGTACATGGAGTGAAACCTAAATGTTCAATATAAGATAAGCAATAATTGCCTGGAGATTTTGCATTTAATAATGATCTATTAACAGAGAAACAGCCTGCTCTGTGTGCCTACACACTGGTTTTTAAGGTCTTAATGAGTAAAACCTCTGCTGGAAGTCAGGTATTCCATGAATTGACACATCTTTGCTACAAAAAAATCAGCACTGGTAGGTCCAGCAAAGCACCAATGACCTGGTGATAACTATTACTTCATATTTTACACTGGAAATGAATGGAAAGCACTGAGTTTTACCTGAATTCCTGACTATCTGAAGGCCTTGGCTGCCATTCTCATTGCTCCTCAAGAAGATAGAACTTCAGGCTGTTTGATGTGTGATTTAAAAGAAGAAAGGACCTTTATGACCCTGCAGAGTTCCACATTTCAGGCTCCACCATGGCTGGTGGTCTGTAGACAATTGAGAGCACAACGCCTCGTTAAGTGCTGTTCATTAATTAGCTGCTTCCGGAGCACCTCACCTGTGAAATCAGGCAGGGCCTTGTCGTCCACCAGGAGCAGGGGCCGCACCTGCTGCTGCTCCAGGAGGTTCCTGGCTGCTGTCAGGGAGGTGAAGATCTCGTGCTCGGCGATGTCGAAGCCCAGCCGCGTCAGCCGCTCCAGCAGGGCCCTCTTGCTCTCCTTGGTGGTGTTGGTCACAAACCGGACAGTCAGCGGGGCACTGCGCAGCCTGAGGGGGACACAGGGACAAACTGGACACAGGCTCCTCCTGTTCCCACACCTCTCCTTCTCTTCGGGGCTAAAAACAGCCCCAAAAGGCTGCAGATGTGTCAGAACCCAGGAAATTCTTCTTCTCGAGCCCCTGCCCAGGGGGCTCAGAGACCCTGGCACAGAGCCCAAGACCCCTGCGCCTTTGATCTTGACCCATGGACAAAACAATTACCAACCTTATATGAGGATTTAAAAGCCATGAAAGTTTAAGTAGAATGATAGTGAATTCATCACAGGGTGAAAAATAGATTTTTGGGGTTTTTAAAATGGGGGCTCGGGGTCCCAAGATGGAGGAATTTGGGCGTGCCTTGTCCTTTTTCCTTCTTCTTCCTAGTCTCCATCTTCTGGGGGATGTTGGCACTTTAAGATTGCTTTAGGGTAGAAGCTCACTGTCTAACATAGGTGATAGGTATTGGGAAGTTATTGTAAATAGTGTACACATAGTTTTTAGTATAAAAAGACAACACTGCCCCAAGGATGGGCACTGTGCCTCAACCCAACCTGCCAGACAAACCTCGGCAGGTCAGAGAAAGAATTTTATAGATAAGATACAATAAACAACCTTGAGACCAAGAATAGAAGAGTTCTGACTCCTTTGACTGCTAGGCTGGGAAAAGAGACTTCCTAACACATCTCAGGGTCACTCTGAGCAGCAGAGATTCCGAGACAGATGCAAAGAGTACATGTGTGACTGGTGCCACACAAAAACTTGTGTGATGTGGAACAGACAGCAGAATTACACCCCCCAGACAAGACAAATCATCCTCGCCTCCTCTTCTTCATCTACCACAAAGGTTCCTGAGGAAAACAGTGATTGCAACTCCCTCTTCACAGGAGCAGCCAGCACATCCATGATAACTAATCTGAAAAGCCTTTTTATTCAAACTACATAATAAATAAGCCAGTCCCACTTCTTGATCAAAATAGGCAAACAAAAGAAGCTTGTTGCTGAATTAATATACTGAACTCCACTGCTGGGTGAATTTCCCAGCAGCTGTGGCTCCTGCAGGAGGCTCCAGGAGCCTGTGTTACCTTGGTGGTGGTTTTATGCCAGCTTCTGCAGCCATTTCCCCCTTTCCTAAGGAACACCAGTATCACATAAAACCACATTATTGCCCTGTGCTGACAGTAAATGCTACCAAACAATCAAATAATTTTAAGTGACAGTTTCAACAGCATTCCCTTTAATTATTCCCCCACCATCACTTTCTCTGTTGCTATAGGTGTGTTATTTTGGTGGTGGTTTTATGCCAGCTTCTGCAGCCATTTCCCCCTTTCCTAAGGAACACCAGTATCACATAAAACCACATTATTGCCCTGTGCTGACAGTAAATGCTACCAAACAATCAAATAATTTTAAGTGACAGTTTCAACAGCATTCCCTTTAATTATTCCCCCACCATCACTTTCTCTGTTGCTATAGGAACAAACACAGGCATCAGGACTGTGTGGAGAACATCAGAATAAAAGTTGGAGACTTGCTTCCACCTGCCACTTCTTCTCCTGTTTATCTCTTGTTTTACACTGACCATTCACAGGTATGAGCTAATAAAAGAGTCCCCTGGTTGATAATAAAATAAATTAATATGATTTTTCCCTCTGGATCTCAATAGGGCACTGTGAATGTAGTAACCCTAAAATAGGCACCTCTCCATTTGTTCCCTAAGCAAGCTGCATGCCATTCCTTCCAGCTTCTCTTTGAGAAGGACAGGAATGTGGACTGGCAGAAAAGAGAGTATGATAATTTTTTTCAAACCTCTGAGCCAAAAGACTTGGCTGTTTTCTCTGCCGCCTGCCCTCCATACCTGTGACAGCACATATACATTATATGGAATTTCAGGAACATTGACTCTCATTTCTCCCACAGCAGGAAACAGTGCAGTGAGCGAAACAGCAATGAATCAGTACCCAGTGTTTCAGCAGTTTTTACTTCCTTGCAATTTTACATCTTAAGGACATGATCATTTCCACAGTACTACCTGTGGGAAATGCAGCTTTTTCAACCCTCTGTGAACTTTTCCTCTGAGCTACAGTTCAGGTGTATAAAACTCTTAGCAGCCTATTCAGCTCCAGTAGAGAGTTCAGTTCTGCTCCCATATCCTGATTAATCCTTAGTGCCCCAGAATACTAAAGTGTCCCCCTTCATTCACCACAATATCACCTGTAACTCTGGGATTTTTTCTCGTCCATTGCAAGATGTGTTCTCCAGAAAAATACCACAAATATTCCTGGGATTGTGTGTCCTATTTCACCACTTGGTCAGAATCAATCACTTTGCTGTGCCTCAGTGTCTTTAGGCACCCTTTAACCACAAGAGAAGGAGTTAATTTGACTGCCCTGTTTATTAATGTCTTGAAATTCCTACAAAAGAAAAAACAAATGGCATAGCCTACCTAGCAGAAAGAAACTTTAAAAACAGTAATAACTGAGAAAAGTGTTGTCTGAATGAAATAAAAGCTCTGCAGAGGTTGCCTTGCTCCCTAGACCAAGCTTTTCTGTTATCCCACTTTATCTCAGCACAGATCTAAAAGATCTGACAGAGGATCAGAGCCCTGAGGAACAGCTCAGCTGAACTGATTTTGGGGTTAATTCACCAGAACTCAACTTCAGTGGTGGCTGTCTCACCTGAATCAGTGGAGACACCTTGAATATTGAGGGTTTTATCTTTAAAAAAAGGCTTAGAAAATACAGGAAGAGCCACTGAGGAAAGCAGTAGGGGCTCAGGTGACACCAGTATCTCCGACCACCCTTTGCTCAGCTCTCCTGGCACGAACACAGCGCAAAGGATTCGGCCACATGCTCACCCCACTCACCCACCCCTTTATGCAAACAGCACTGACACAACCTCCCAGAGAGGGGAAGAGAGGGGAAACTTGCCTTTTGAGGGCCTCCTGGGCACCGGGCACGGCCGAGTCCTCGATGTGGAGGGTGCCATTGAGATCCACCAGCACGGCCTTCAGCGCGCGCCGCGCCGCCATCGTGCCCGGGGACAGGCTGAGGAGTTAAAACAAAAACCCACATAATTGATATGGAGGGGGGTGTTTTTCCTCACAAAGACTCTGTGGAAATCGGGTGCAGTTTGTTCTTTAAGTGCATCAAAATAAAATAAAGCTCTCTGAAGGACTCAAGGGTTCTGGGGAGAGAGGGCCATTAGGCCTGGGATTGCTGGCGCAAGGCCTCAGCAAGAATATTTCAGCAAGTCCCACCAACACCAACTGTGAAAATAAAGACATAGCACTCTAAAGCTGTGTCTCTAAAGCTGCATTTTGGCCGTAAAGCTCAAAATGCTCGGCCAAAGTGGAAATTGCTGATTTTATTTTTTGTAAGAGTGATGCAGCCCACACCACAGCCACTCTGAGGCTGCTCAGTGGTGACAGTGAGGTTTTTTGCAGATTTTTAGCCTGAAAGCTCTCAGGGCTCAGGTAAATCCAGCACCTTGAAGGGTCATTCCATGCTCTTGAAAAAGGGCAGTTTTTCTGGTTCCACATACTCAGCCCAAAATAAAAGCCAGGATTTGAAGGGTAAAGGCACCAGGGGAGGAACAGAGAGGTGATGTTTGAGTCCCCTGGCTAAAGATCTTTCGCCAGAAACAAACATCTCCCCTCATGTGGGCTGCAAGCACTGCATTTTACTCCATGAACAAGTCTGAGGAGCTGTTTCTAAGAAAATGTCCAATACAGCTCCAATACAGCACAGTTTTCTCCAGTTCATTAGACAACAATCATCTGAAAAGGCTGAAAGAGTTGGCATAATATAAGAGAAGCTTTGGGGTGATCTGATTTTGGCTTTTCAGTACCTGAGGGACAACTTCCAAGTGATGGAGGGACAGCACCCAGGCAATGGCTTCCCAGGGCCAGAGGGCAGGGACAGATTTTGGGCTATTGGGAATTAGGAATTGCTGGCTGGGAGGGTGGGCAGGCCCTGGCCCAGGGTGCCCAGAGCAGCTGTGGCTGCCCCTGGATCCCTGGCAGTGCCCAAGGCCAGGCTGGATGGGGCTTGGAGCAGCCTGGGACAGTGGGAAGTGTCCCTGCCATGGCAGGGGGTGGCACTGGATGAGATTTAAGGTCCTCTTCTACCCAAACCACTCTGGGATCTGCCAAGCCTACGAGTGACCACAGTTTTGTGTTCAGCTGGTTTGGTTACACACAGCATGTAGCATGTCTGTACTTTTAAAAAGGCACACAAAGTAGTCAACACCATGACTGGAACCTGCCCTAATAAATTTCTGTCAGTTTTATCTTTGCAGACAGTTTTATAAATGGTCATGTGTGCCTGGGGTCTGAGGTACATGGCACACACACACACACACAACAGGAAACTTTGATATTCCACTATCCTTATTCC
>NW_005054365.1:2365512-2365924 GCF_000277835.1 Geospiza fortis
GTATACCTGTTGATACGAAAGCCAAAGTTAAATGTTAAAGACACACAGCTGAAAACAGAACTCCTAAAGAAGCTTCATCAATTTCAATGGAAAATGCTACTATCATTATTATTATTACTACCATTACTAGTGTTACTGTTTTAATTTCACTGTTACTATTTTATTTTTACCCTACATTTCCATCGGTTCTGCTGTTCACAATGCATTTATTTGGGAAATATGGAAGTTATCAGCAGAGCCATTTTCAGCACACCCTGATTTTAAGGAAAAAGCTTATGGACTGCCAAGAAGTCCTAAAAAGCCTCCAGAACCTCAGTTTTTCTAATCACATCCCAAGGAAAACTCACCTTGTCAGGACAAAGAGACACCCCAACCCCGCTCTCTGGGACAAGGACACGAGGAACACAAGACA
>NW_005054365.1:2366464-2367313 GCF_000277835.1 Geospiza fortis
CGGGCAGCCCGCAGGGCCCTGAGGGCGCGGGGCGCGCCGTGACGTGGGTGTGGTCATAAATGATATAAATTTCACCCGTTCTATCCATTATATCCCTATTGTTATGCCTGCTACAGCCTCTTTATCCTATAGATGCAATATGTAATCATACTCTATGAAGATATGATCATAAATAATGTAAATTATATCCTTTATATGCTATATGGACGTTTGTATCCATAGCCATGCACTATGGATATCCATAAACTATCAATAATATACCAATAATCTCTATATTATGGATATATTATTCCCTATATGGATATTATACATAATAATATATTCATATGTTGATATTATGATATTTATACATATATATATATGGGATATTTGGAAGAAATTATTCTCATTATACATCTACAATTTAATGACATCCATAGTATGTCCATAGTGATAATGTAACATAACATATTTATTATAATCCACTTACTATATCGATATATGAATATACGAATAGATTTTATACCTATAATTCCACATTTATATGTTTATATATTTTTGTAACATGAATTTTAACCTACAAATGCATGAATTTTATATATAGTTTTACAAGCTATTACTAAGGTGCATGGACATGCAATAACTTTATGTTGCATGGTTCCTTGTTTTTGCAGTTTCAGCCGCAGTGCTGTTCGAGAGGTGCTGAAGCCACACGAGGCGATGGCAGCAGTGTTGTTATTCCCTGGCTGTCCTTGGATTCCCTGCGCATTCCCTGCACACCTGATCCTCAGATGCTGCCCCACTTCGAATCCTGATTTTTCACCTGTCAGGTCAAGCTCGTCCCAGTTTTGCCTCCAGCGCGGGATTCCT
>NW_005054365.1:2367323-2371845 GCF_000277835.1 Geospiza fortis
CCTTGCCCATGTGCCTGCAGCCCCTCTGGAAGCACAGCAAGGAGAACATCACTTTTCACCTGTGTTATTTTAAAGCTGCTGCTTGCAATCTTTAGTGCTGGCCTTCATTTCGGTAAGGATGAATCAAGTTTGGATGCAGAAATGGGGTTACAGCCTCGCTGTGCCTCAAATCGTTCAGCACTCACTCCCAGTGCCACAGCCACGGAAACATCCACCACCGCTTTTCTTTCCAAAAGCATTTCATAGGAATACAAAACGTTCCACACACACATTGCCCCATTTCCACCAAAGACAGACCTGTGAGAACAGCTGAGCCTCGAGGCTGTACCCTCGTCACCTCTGACTGACACAAAGATTACCATAGAGAAATTACTTCTAACAGATCCACAGGTTTTAATCCTGTTCTGCCTCAGGACAGCTCTGCCACGTCTCATTGGGTTTGCTACATAAACCAAAATACAGCTCCACAGCGGAGATGATACTGCCACGTGCCACAGGGATGAGGAAAAAGTTACACATGTCATAGAAGAGCAGCAACTCTGGTATATGGAACAGGATGGAGCAAAGTTTTGAGATATCCCCACTGTACAGAGAGAGAGAGGGAGAGAGTTGGGAAAGAGAGTGCTTAACTTGGAAATTCAGGATTTATTTACAAAAATCACAAGAAAAAAGGAAACAACATAAACCTCTCCTCCTGGATGTACTTTACTCTGCAAAAAACCTGTGACTGAAGATCACATTAAATGCATTTACATGTTTTACAGATTCTTCTTCATATACAACAGCATATACTTTAGTCATCAAGACATTGGGAGAAAAGATGATTGGCTAAGCTGCTTTAAAATAATGAAACTGCCAGGTTTCCCTTGGCCTCCCCTCTTTAAAATTAAAGTCAAACACTTTAGCAGAAGAACAGACAAAGGATTCTAACTTCTCTAAAGATACATGAGAATCACCTTTTCCAATTCAGACCTAACTCAGCAGTCTTAATTGAGACAAGACCGGTAGGAAAGCAATTAGGAGCATTCTCTTCCACAGAACTGCAAAGTCACACACACAGTTGCACTTTCAAAGCTGTTAATTTAACAAATGATGATGATGATGATGATGGAGGGCAGGGGAAGGAGCAGTTGCAGAAGAGGCTGCAAATTCGGGGTTTTCCCAAAGAAATGCATTTGCAAAGCGCAGGGTATTCACCTCCCATGGTATTCCCCTCCCACGTTTCCCAGGAAATTCAGAATACAAACGGTTCCCCACTTTGACCACAGTGATCACCACGCAGAGTTTAATACATATTTTAAAAAGTATAATAACAATTCTTGACAGAAAAGTAACAAATACTAATCACTAATATCCCCGAAGTTAACACAGAGTTACTCAGCTTTAAGTACAGCTTTTTTTTCCTTAAAATTTTTCATTTTTTTCTTTTAATTCTGCACTGCAATTGCACCCATTTTCTACTGACTTCACCATCAGTATAAAACACTGATTTGAAGACAAAAATCCCCAATCAAAGCAGAAAAATGCAGCTTTCAATGTTGACCTGAATCAGGACTTTACCCAGCTGATTTAATCTCACCCCGTATCACAGCTGGACTTCAAACCTTTATAACAAGTATTCTTTATGACAGGCTTTCAGAGCCTAACTCATATTCTCTTAAACAGTTCTGTGGTAGTAATTGAAATGGAAACAAACACGTTGTTTTCCTCAATTTAAAAACAAATTGGAGAGCGTACTGAAGGAAATTCATCCCTGAGTAACAAAGCATTTAAAAGCTGCATCCCATTGCCAGTCATTGCAACATCCTATGACATTTACTCTAATAATTAATCAACACTATGAACAGGCAGCAACAGAACTGGTCACAGTCCAATGTGTTTGCAGCGTTGTTGTATTGATCCCGTGATCCTGCTTAATGAAAGTGCAAGGGAATATTAGGAAATGGGAGAGTGTCTTTTATTATTTTAAGTTGAATGTCAGATTGACAGCTAAACCGTGCTGGATCCCAGGGAACTCAGAGCAGTGGTGGTCAGCAACTGGCTTCTTTGGATGTCCAAAGGGTTTCCATGGGGTGTCTTCAGCCGAACAGCAGGAGGAGAACGATTGTGATGGAGTTCAGGGCTATTAATGGCACTGCAGGGGGGGAAAAAAGGAAAATAGTGAAAATTTTGCTTTCCACATCACAAAATGACAGAGCTTCATATAACCTTGAGAGAAGGAGCAAAACCAGTCAAAATTTTAAAAATACATTTCATTTTCCTATGTAAAGTAGGAACCAGTGGAAGGAGCCAGGCTCAAAGACATTAGTAGAAAGCAACAGCAGAAATGTTTTCCACAGCGTGTTTTAACTTTAACCCAGAGCCTTTACTTCTGTTTTAACTTCAACACAAATAACTCTTTCTCCAAAAGAAAGTAAACCATCTAAAATTCAGCTTATATCCTTGGCTTTACTGTGCTTTAGAATAAATGTTTTGGGTTTTACTCAGTGATAGGCAAGACAGGTTAAGATTTGTTACTCCCTCTCTACCATCTACAAAATGAATTTTTGGTGTCCTTCATAATGAAGAACTATCAGTAACTTACAAATTAAGTATATTTTTCTCCCCATCTTTTGAGGCACATAAGCCTGGCTTGCCTTTCAGAAACCCCAGAATTACATTTCCCTCACAAGTACTTGTCGTAAAGTTGGATTTAGACAAAGTGATTGACACTAACTGCACACTTTGGTTGATCACCAAACTTCCTCCCAGCAGCCAAACCCCAAGCGAAGGCAAAAGCTCAGCAGGAGAAACACAAGCCAGAGCCAGGGAATGTTTTTGCACTTTTACCAGAATTAGGGCGCTTTAGGTGAGGCCTTCACCCTCTCACAGAGAGTCCAGGCCCGGATGAAGTATAGATTAGTGCAGAAACAAGACATTACAGATTGTAATAATAATCATCATAATCATAATGATAATAGTAAATATTGTGCCCTTACCTCTCATAACGGTTCGTATTGATCGAATGAGGTTTGTCAGCTGTGCTTTAATTCCTGGTTCCTCTCCAAATCCTCCAATCCCTTGATCGCTTCCCCAGCCAACTGGGTCACATAAAAACAGACACACACTTTAGGAAAAAAAACCCCAAAACCACACAATAAATGCTGCAATTTTAGCAAGCAATCTATCCTGAATGTAGTTTATACTAACACAGCCCAATTAGCCTTTTTTCACAAGCATATTTAGTACAGTAGGCTGAAAGCTGTTAAACCTCACGTTAAGCAATGACAAATCCGTGTTTCTGCAAAGAAAACCTTCACCTTTTTAATACACCACTGTTCCCTGCACGCCCAGACTAACAGGTGAGTTCATCTGGCTGTCAAAATAAACCCTAAACCAACTGCAACCTGTTCATAGTACTGAGAACAAAATAGCAAATAATTGCTGGGTGTGAAGTGGTGATGCTTCAGCACTGAAAAAGGGGCCACACGAGAGAAAAACGGCCAGCACAAATTCCAAAATCGGGGTGATGATTTTTGCAACTGCTGTAATAAAAAGCTAGAACTTCTGAGGAAAAAAAAATTGGGAATTTTTCTGAGCATAGCAGAAGTCCTGAAGTTTTACAATGCCCAGACACAGCATGATGGGTCCAGGGATGTGTCCAGGGATTTCTAAGACCTGCTGGCTGCAGCCCTTACCATTTTGGGAAAGAGCAGAGCAAGGAGCAGCTCTCAATACACCAAGCTCCATTGCCCAAGCTATGCATTTCTTTCTCCAAAGGCCACTTTTGAGTGATTTTTGTTCTCTCGTTCTCATCTCCCTGGCACCAAACTGAGGGTGGTGGGTGAGTCCTCTTCCTGACCGGCCTTGCCAGCTGCTGCTTCCCACTGGGATGAGCCTGGAACTGTACTCCCAAATCTCACGAGACTGACAAGTGGCTTCACCCATCCCACTAGTCCCATCTCCCTTTCTTAATTCCAGCTGCTCGTCAGGAGAGCCAAAGAAAAGGCCAAACCCAAACTGAGTAGATCCCCTGAAACAAATCCAGCAGGGGAAAGGGATGCCCTTCTGCACTCCTGCCAACAATCCTGGCTCAGCCTGACGTGGAAAAGTCAGGATTCTCCACACCAGTGAACTGGGAAACCGTGGATCGTTGGCCTTTTTTTTTTTCCATGGCTTTGCAGATCTTTGTCGGTGGATTTTCTCTGCTTTGCAGGGCTTTGGCTTCTTTTGAAGGGCAAGGATGCCCAGCCCTAGGAATCCCACAGACCGAGAGTCGCCATCTCATCAAGAACCAGGCACGGCAAGAAAAAGGAAACCTTTGTAAGACACCAAACACTCCGAGGCGCGGCACGAAGGGCCGTGAAACAGTTAAAAATGAACAGGGAAAAAGGACAATTATAGGGAAAAAAAAAAAAAGAGAGAGACAAAGGTAACGACGAAAGCGGCTGGGAATTCATCCCCAAAGCCCAAACCCACCCCGATTCCTAAAGCCCTCCCCCGTGCGCTGCTGCTCCCACTGGCAGGGAGCGGCGGCGAGGCC
>NW_005054365.1:2372200-2407200 GCF_000277835.1 Geospiza fortis
GTCCGGGCTCGCCCGCGGATCCCTCGGGACCCCGAACCCCTCGGAGCCCCTCGGGTCCGACCGAACCCTGTGGACCTCGCAGAGCCCCGTGGATCCCTCGGCGCCCCCGGGATTCCTTGGAGCCTCTTGAGTCCGTTGGATCTATGGATCCCTCTGGTCAATGGATCACTTGGATGCCTGTGGATCCCTCGACTCCGTGGATCTCTCGGAACCCCGTGGGTCCCATGGAGCCCGTTGGGTCCATTAGGTCCGTGGATCCCTCGCGCCCATGGATCCTTTGGAGCCCCGTGGAGCCCTCGAGTCCGTGGACCCCTCAGAACCATGCGGGTCCCTCAGAACTCCTTGGGTCTGTCGGGACCGTGGATCCCTCGGGTTCATGGATGCCTCGGAGCCCTTTGGTTCCATCAGAGCCCCTTGGGTCCATCGGATCCATGGATCCCTCGGGTCCATGGATCCCTCAGAGCCCCGTGGTTTTCTCAGGTCCGTGGGTCCTTTGGAGCCCCCTGGATTTCCCAGGTCCGTGGATCTCTCGGAGCCCCATGGACCTCACAGCGCAGGCTGTGACGTGGGGAGCTCCGCTCGCTGTGCAGCAAGTGGCCTTTGGATTCGGAGCGGGAGTAAGGCTCATCCTCATCCTCCTCCTCCTCCTCCTCCGTCGGTGACGGGGTAACGTGGTGTCTGCCGGCTGTGGGAGCTGGCAGGGAGACACTGCCCGGCGTGGGGCAGCCCCCGTGGCCATCCCTCATCAGCAACCCAACACAAGTAGAAATTAATAAAAAACATAAACACTGCACATGCAAAAATACATGAGTTTATACTTATATTTAGCCTTATGGACAGCGGGGTTTTTCTGTGAGTTTTCTTCCTTCTGTCCTGACTGAGGTTTCCAGCAGGAAGTCAGCCCAGATCCCAGGTGCTGTTTGTCCAGCACGTAATGCTGCAGAATCCAAAGCAAGCTCCAAAAGAAAACAATTACCTTTTATAGCGGATTGATCACGGCTTGTCCAGTCAAATTACAAAATTACCACAACTGGAGCTCAGGGATACTGTATCTCTGTTATAACTTCTGTAGTTACACCCTTATCCCTGTACTGTAGTTACACAGTTATCCCAGTGTAGCTATTGATGCACAAATAGACATTTTTTCCCCTTTGCCTCTTTCAGTCCCATTGGCTGAAGGGGGTGATTTGCATAACTCCCCCCGATTTTATTTCCCCTATTGTAATTTCATAGTATACAAGCCCCTTAACTCTGGATGGTTGGTGCTTTTATGGCTCAATCAGGGCACAATGATTTGCATGATCCCTTTGCCATGGTGGTTATTGGACCCCTCTGCTGCAATAGAGGTGACAGCTTTGTGCTCGATGTGGTGGACAGCAGAGACCCCATCTCGATTCCCTGCCCTGCCACAGACTTCTGACACAATCTGGACAAATTATTCACCACTTGTCAATATCGTGTCCCCACGTTCTGTGTGAAGATCAGCAGCAAGTGATGACCTGATACTTCAATTAATCAATCAATTGTCATGAGTATGTAATCAATAGATGCTCAGACACCACGTGAATCAGCTGAGAAGAAACCCACACCTCAGCTTCTTCTTGTGTTCATCTTTCCTTCCCAAAACACCCACTTTGGTACAGTCAGTGTCACAATATTGTGCATTTTAATAGTCACTACTATTAAATAACATTACGTTTTAATACTGGAATGAGGATAAAGCACCCCGCCACCAGAAACAGAACATATTTTCTTTACAATTTACTACCAAAATTACTGCTATTGTACAAGGGAGATAGAGAATCAAGGATGTTCATGAGAGTTCTGTCATCTGGTCAAAAGCATTTGTCATTTCAGCCTCAAAAAGGAATATAGTTTCAATTCAGGGTAGTGACTAAAACATCTGTTGCAGTTGCAGTGAGCTCAATATTTTTGAAGCCTGTACTGAAGTGTTTACTTACATGAAAACTCATTGTTTTACCCAGATGCTGGCTTTGGTTCTGAAAACTCTCATGTGTATGATTAACTTCGTAAGCCGGCGGTTAGTGGGAGCACTTGAGTGTAGTGGCACATGTGAGCGCACACTTGCAGGCTCAGGAGCTCCAGCACAGCTTCTCTCTTTCTCATCTAGGTGTTTTAAATTTGCTATGACTGCAAAACTCCTAAAACCCACCATTTAAACATTTTTAAATGCAGCTGTTTCTAATTGCAACAAAAAATAAAAAAGCTTTTCTTGCATGTATCAAACTCCATACAGGCAGAGAAAGTCAATATTGGCCTGAAGAATTTCATCCCGCAGGTCACTACAAATTTTTAAGAAGTTCTGAGTGGTGACATGTGATGGTCTCACAAACAGAGCTGTCTTTTGTCCTCAGACATAACTTAGGGCATTCTGGCAGTGATTCTATAATTAAATACAGATGAATATGAGGCTCACTAAGATAGATATCTAATAATCACCATGATCAAGCGGCATTTCCTGGGCTACCTCCTTATGGTATACAAGCTATAAATAAATAAATGCTAACCTCAGTGAAGAGCTAATGCTTAGAGTTATGGCCCTGAAAAAAAAACCCCGAGGTTTTTGCAATAGGTACACAAGTTATGGCTTAGTATTTTTACCCATAATTAAGATGTATTTCGAAAGAGCAGCTGCCATGAAGCTGACATAAACTTGACATGATTTTCCCCTTAATGAAATCCATCATGGCAACTTAGCAACCACAGGAGTCTTATCTCTGAATCATGTTACGTGGTTGAAGGGAAAACCAGATAAAGTTGCTTGCATTAGAAGGAAAGGGGCTTTTTTTTATTTTTGTTTCATTAAGGTGTCATGTTTCAGTATAGTAAATTCCCCTGGTGTCATCTGCAGGGCGCATTCAATCACCATAAAGGAGAATTTTAAACCACCTTACAGATGTCAAAGGATTAAACTTCAGGCTGGTGAAGTATTGTGAAGGCACTGGTGTTTTTCACTCTCAGTTTCTCATTCAATATTTTCAGGCAGAGCACATCTGCCCGGGTCTCACTGTCCCCTACACTTAATGAGAACCAAGCTTGTTGCATGGGAGATTTTGAGGTTAACTGAGTCTAATCCTGATGAGAAAATACCAGGACAAAGGAAAACCTGTTATGACTTCAGGTCATATACCCTTCACCTCACTTGCCACCACCATCTTCTGGCTTTATTTTCTGAACTGGCTTTAACCATTTCCTTCTTTGGACACTGTACATACCCAGATACACACACATCAGTGAGAAAATTTTGGGGGCCCAGAAAAGTCTGGAAATTGGGCCCAACGATCCCAAGAAGTGAAGAAATGGATTTTGTTTGTGGCAGCTTTTTTACCGACTCCTACCATAAGTAACTTCATTAACTGAAATACTTTTTGTAGGTGAAAAAAATTGGGTTCTGTGTCTCGGCCAGGTGCTATAAATAAATCCAATAGCTAAATTTCACAGTTAGACTAAAGCCTTTGTCATCCCTCACTCATCACACCTATAGCACTGTCGACGAGCTGTAAAGTTAATGGCGCATCCGGCTGATGCAACACGTCCCTGGTAAGCACAAACTGAGTGACTGGTTTAATGTCCAGATGGTTTTATTTTTTAAACCACCAAAGCTGGGAATGCAGTAAGATTTTGTACATGTGGGAGAATGTGTGTCTGGTCCTCACCTGTCAGCAGCTGTGTACAGAAAGGAGCCTTTCCTTATCCATGCTTCATGGGTCACCTCTGCCCTTGCTTGTTTGAGAACAGCCATCCCTCCAAAAACACAGCCTGACAGCCTTCCTGAGGCCTGAGAGGACATTAATAGGGCTTCATGCACAAAAGGACTGTCCGGGGATTGAGGAACAAAATGGAAAACCATACACAATTCTGGATTTACACCTGGATTTATTGATGCTGTTTCCCTAAGTTACCTGACTCAGTAACCATAACAGCCTTTAAGTGCCGTTTGTTGCCTGGTTCTCTCTCTCTCACAGACACAGAAACAGACACACACACACACACATGCTGTTCCTTATCTTGCTACCACCAAGAGTACAGAATGGTTATAGAATCAGGGAATGGTTTGAGCTGGAAGGGAGCTTAAAGATCATCTCTGTGGCACAACATCGTTCTATTATTATTGGCACTGTTTGTGTTGCTTTTGCGCTGGAATACACCAGTCCAGACCCAAATCCTGTCATGCTTGGTGCCATGTGGATATTTTTCAGAGTCAGGCATAGGGATTTTCCAATCCATGTCTGAGATGGAAGACAGTGGATATCTAAAGCAGGCCAATGTGGGGAGCGGGGCAGCGAGGAAACAAATGGATTTTTTCAGGGAATTACAAGTCTCTGCTTAGCCCTGCCTCACTGCTGACAGACGGGCAGGATTTTCAGGCATGGAGGCAGCAGAGAGTCTTAGGGAGGGATTTAGAGGATGGGGAAACAGCTCCATGAATTTTGAAAGGTGGGGGATTTAGTCTCTGTGCAGTGAGCAGCATGAGGAAAAGGCAGAGGGATTAAAGAGAGCGAAGAGAAGGGTGTCTGAGGCTGCTGCTACAGCAGAGGACAGGCAGGAGCAGCTCACTACATGGGAAGAGGGAGGGATACCCAGGGGGCACAAACCCCTACAGGCACAGAGTTGGTGTTTGCCCCCAGGGACTTGCACGGATTTGTTTTTCTGTTGGACCCGGGAAAATGGTGCCAGCAGAACATTCTGAGTGTGACTACAGCTGACATCAAAGGACAAGGGACGGCTGACACATGCCCACAGCTTTGGAATCGGGCCTGGCTTACACCTCTGCTAACAGAAAAGTCACTCAAAGAGCCCTCTTGGGGACAAGCACGAGGAGCTGCAGTGGTGACTGAAGTCTGATGCCCTTTGTGGCACAGATTTTCCCTCAGGGCTACGAAATGTGGATTTGGTGAGGCAGCCTCACCTTCCTGTGCCTGCCCCAAGTCTCTCTTTTGGTAGGTGTCATGTAGAGGAGGTGACACGAGGATTTTGGTGTTCTGGTGTGTCCCAACGGGGCCAGGCCTTCCACCAGCAGCTTCCTCAAGGGGATGGTGGCCCCACCTAAGCCTGGAGAAGGAGGAGGCTCACAGGCTGCAGCCCAGGGGCTCCCAAAGGCAGTTAGCAAAGGGCATGAAGCTGGAACAGGCTGGCCAGATCCAGGGATCCCACTGATCCCTCTGGGACCCAGATCCCAGCCCAGCCTGATCCCTGGAGCCACCACCTGAACGAGGAGGACAGCCAGGCGAGCTGGTGTCACACCAGACGTCATCAGTGCCCCAAAAGCCACAGCACTCAGCTTAAAGATGAATAGATGGTCTCTTTCTCCAGGCTGTAAAAGTGAGTGGGTGAAAACCAAATCACAGGCCTGGAGGCTCTGGAGGCTGCATCCTGTCCAATAATGTCAGCATTAGCGGGCTGGGGTCATGCAGATAATAGGGAGCCATGTGCAGAAGGTGAGGTCTCAGCATAAGGCCTGGGATTCTGAGTGAGTCAGAGGGATTGGGAAATCTTTGTAAAAATAACCAGAATTCCCCCTCCTGTGTTTTTTCCCCATGACTCACCCCGCAGAAAAGAGGCAATATAAAACAGACGTAAATCTCTGCAGTAAATTTTTAACACAACAACGTCACAGAGAAAAGGTACATGTATCTGTGCTTTTTCTCCACTTCCATTAAAAAACTCAATTTTCCTGCATTTTCTAATACTTTTGTGGTATGAGTTCACAGTCCAGCACTTTGGTGGAGAAAATGGAGTGCAACATGTCAGTCCATCCGCTCAGCTAGCACACATCCCCTGAGTCCTTTATCCCCTTTTCTCTCCAGAAGGAAGCTGCAAATGGAAGAAGCTGTGGGCTGTCATTGTTCTGGTGCTGAATTGGGGGGTGTTGTCAAAGGAGAAGCATCAGAAATGGAAATTGTCTCTTCAGAGATGGCAGACTGTGGCTGGGCACGCATTTTGCTTGTAAGAAATGTAATTTATGCACATCGGGCCAGTCAAATCCACTGTGTAATTTATGCACATCGGGCCAGTCAAATCCACTGTTGAAATCCTGTCAGAGCTGCAGTTTCCCACTGTAACTTTTTCCACCACCACAGGTGTTCTGAGGTCTTTGGAGGAATAATTTGATGTGCAACGCCTGGCACAACAGAAACGGAGAAAATACAAATAACTGGGCGTCTGATCAGCATGAGGAGCTGTTGGTATCTTGAAGCCAAGTCAGTTAATAACAGAATGTAATTTATGGCAGCACAGAGCTGATAGCTGGGGCAGAGCTGATTTAATTAACTATGGAGGTGACATATTCCTTTTTTCTTTAATCTCCTGCCCTTTGTAAAACCACATCCTATGACCTCGTCACCCTGCTCCATTTGGCTAGATGCATCCATCATGTTACGTGGTTGAAGGGAAAACATGAGATAGTGAAGATGCATTCAAACTAAAACTGAACAAATAATTTTGCTTGAAGAGACTCCTCAAAACATATGATTTACCCTCTCTTTATAGAAACAGATGCCACAAGGAAAGTGCTTCCTTTTGTGACTTCAGGTGATTGAAAACAATGAAAACATTGGCATTATTGAGGAATCGGGCGCTTGGGTGTCTTGATTCTCCTCTATAAAATTTAAATACATATCTATAAAATTACACCTATATATGTATATATTTATATCTCTCTACATATAAGTAAGCAGATACAGATATAGGTATGGATATAGATAAAGGTATAGATATAGATACAGATATAGACATATATATTTTGATATCTATATATAAATATATGCATAGATATAGATATAGATATACATATAGATGTACATATAGATATACATATAGATATAGACATATATATATACATACACACACACACACACACACACAACTGCTCTTCCATCCAGCTCTGGGTTGAGGGAGGAGCCTGGGAAGACCCCAAGAAGCCCCATTAGGGCTTGGCAGGCTGTTCCCACAGGCTGATGACTCTTGGCTGGAACAGGAATTCATCCCTGCACACATTCCCATGGCAACCCTGGTTTCCCTCTCCTCCCCTGACACTCACCTCCGGAGAACACTTACTGCCATGCTGATGGCAACCAGCAGCAGGAGGCTCCCACTGAGAGACACCATGACAATGGCATAGGTGGAGGGTGGTGAGCCTTGGAGAGAAACCATAGGTGAATTTTGGCAACAAACAGCTTCAGGGAACACAGCTTTCTGTGAAATTACAGGTTGCTACAGGCTGAAAATACTAACAGTCCTCCTACTCAAATAATGAGTGGAAGGGGGTGACCAGCTCTGTATTAGAGGGATGTTTCTGGAACCAGTTTTTCTTCAAAAATCTCACAGCCCAGTTAAATAACTTGTGTGTCTTTATCTACCAAAGAGCAAAGCAAAACTGCTTTTCGGGACTGAGACTGAAATGCAGCCCTGTGGATCTCAGGCTGCAATGTTAGACCACAAAGTCTTTTCACATATTATCCACCTATTTATAGTAAAGCAGGATCCTGAATCTTACTGCCTGTCTAGCCAGCACTTTCCATTCACTTCCACCCTTTCCAATCTGTTTCCATCCTTTTTTCACTCTTGTATATAATTCCAAACTTAAAGAAATGAACAGTGGCTTATGCCCCTGCCTCCAAGGCTCCCACTCTTTTCTGCTGCAACTCCTCCCTTCAGTTCCACCATTCTTCCCACCCTAAACCCCAACAGAAGCATGTCTAACGTGTGTCTGATTCATCCACTCCTTTTGAGCCCACTCAACACCATGTATCTGTAACCTGACAGACTTGGTAACACACTCAGCAGTGTCACCACACTGCAAAACTGATTTTAAATGCTGATGGAAACAAACAGGAGAGTAAAACACCTTCTTCCTGGACAATCACAGAGTTGTACAAATCTTCACCACCAGCATGGGCCATCCTGAAAAATTAGGTAAAGAGACAATCAGATCCCAACTTAATGTTCAAAACCAGCACATTTAGTTCAGATTCCTTTATTACACCTGAGTGTTTCACTATCTCTAATGTGAATTATCCTTAACTGGAGATTAAAGTGAGATGTGTTAAGGGATAGATCCAAAAGACAGAAGTTAATCCAACTCAAAACCCTGAATGCTTTTGTTAAGGCAATGAGCGTCTACTGTCTTGAGCTTGACTTCATTTTTCTCCATGGCATTTAATCTTTATAGAATCTCAGAATCCCAGAATGGCTTGTGTTGGAAGGGACCTCAAAGCCCATCCAGTGCTACTCCGTGCCATGGACAAGGACACTTTCCACTATCCCATGTTACTCCAAGCCCCATCCAACCTGGCCTTGGACACTTCCAGGGATGGAATTTTGGCATGGACAAACAACCCAACAACACGCTTTGACATATCTAGCCAATACTTTTATCTAATCCTGGCCAATTTTCCCCAGGACACAGGTCCTTTTCTTTTACTGCCTCCAGAAGTGGTAGCTAAGTGATGTGCCCAGGCTTTTCCTCTTGTCTTTTAGTGCATGTGAGTAAAATGAAATGTCAGCCCAGAATCTGCTCCAGGATGTCATGTGAAATTTCCCCTGGGGAAATTCTCCCTCTCCCCAGGGAGAGCTGGGCTGAGTGTTACTGAGAATGGAAAATCAACTTGCTTACTAGAGTCCTCCAACCCCCCAAGATACCAAATCTTTTTGTCCCATCTGTAAGATGTCCTAAGGAAAACCTCAGTGTCACCCTTGTTCTTAAAAAGAAGTCAAGAAAATACACCAAGGAAATTAAAATATAAAGCAGAATTAGATTACAAATCTGTGGATTACCTTGTGACTGCTGAAGATCCTTGTGTCAGCATCACACTGCTCAAACCTTGCCTGAAAGTAAAGCTGGTCCGAAGGGTTTCAGACTGATTGCTCGCTTCATTTGCCTCTGTTGATTGCTTCCTTCTCTCCGTGGCTTTTATAGGGCAGGGTAATCTCTTCCGTGTTTAGACAATCAATAAAGTGTGGGGGTGGATCAAACAAAGGCTTTACTCACCATCCTTTGGATAAGCAATTATTTCCACAGCCTTTCTGGTGGAGCAGGAGGCTCCACCCAGGAGCCTGACTGGGCTCCCACAGGGCACGGGACCCCTGTGCTGTGCATGAACTCCTCCAGCAAAGCCATCTCTGTGGCTGGTGCCCAGGACCTGCTGCAGAAGCGTGCTGAGTCCCAGGAGGGGTTTGGTGCCTTTGGGTCTTCTCCAGAAGGCTGGATGGAGAGGCCAGGTGTGGGTGCTCCCCAGGCAAGGGATGCCCACCCTCTGTGGCAAGTCTGAGCCCTGCCCTTGCTGTCTGGCTGTTCCACAGTCAGACCTGGCTCTCTGCACTGCAAGGAGCCAGGCAGGAGTTTAAGGAGCTGTTGTTGAGCTGTCAAAGAGAGATGGCCAGTTCAGGGCTTCAAAAGTGCTTCATTTTGGTGTTTCTTGCAGCCTGGCCTCACTGCACAGCGGGCAGGGGCAGAACACAACTTTATCCCCAAAGCACCTACCCCTTCCTGTTGGAAGCCAGGACATCTCTCTGGCTGTCTTGGATGGCTTGAGCCTCTGCACAGGGGGCTCAGAGACCTTGGCACAGAGCCCAAGACACCTGTGACTTTGATTTTGACCCATGGAAAAAAACAATTATCAACCTTTATATGAAGAATTACAAGTCAAGAGAGTTTCAGTAGAATGATGGTGAATTTATCACGGGGTGAAAAATTGATTTTTTGGGGTTTTTAGAATGGGGGTTCAGGAGGCAAGGTGGAGGAATCTGGGCTTGTCCAGCCTTTCTCCTTCTTCTTCTTGGCCTCCATCTTCTGCTGTGATGGTGGCACTTTTGGATTGGTTTAGAGGAGAGACAGACTGTCTAACATAGGTGATAGGTATTGGGAAGTTATTGTAAATAGTGTACACATGGTTTTTAGTGTAAAAAGACAACACCACCTCTGAGGCGGGCAGTGTGCCTCAATCTGACCTGCCAGACAGACCTTGGTGGGTTGGAGAAAGAATTTTACAGATAAGAAACAATAAACAACCTTGAGAATGAGAAGAGAAGAGAAGAGAAGAGAAGAGAAGAGAAGAGAAGAGAAGAGAAGAGAAGAGAAGAGAAGAGAAGAGAAGAGAAGAGAAGAGAAGAGAAGAGAAGAGAAGAGAAGAGAAGAGAAGAGCTCTGACTCATTCTTCAACCGCCAGGCTGGGAAAAGAGACTTTCTAACACATCTCGGGGGTCTCTCTGACCAGCAGAAGTCCCATGCCTCAGTTAGGGAGCCACATGTGCACAGCTCTGGGCCTCATTCTGCTCTGCAGGAGCCCCATTCCCTGTGCCAGGCTGGGGCTGAGCTGGCAGCTGCCCCGAGTTATCTCCTGAGAGGCTGCGGTTGCCTGTGCTCTGTGGTCAGAGAAGGAGTGGCGCTCCAGGGTGGAGACCCTTTCTTCGTTAATGCAGGCACAAAGAAAACATTAGTGAGATCCATATTGGCAGGTATTTCAAAACAATAGAGATAGACTGGTTTTTCTGCTGTGCCTAGGCAAATAGGTGCACAGCAAGTCCAGCTCCTCTTACGTCACAGTAACAAACAGGACCCAAGCACCTCTCCGAGTCCCCTGGAGATTGTTTGGAAGGGTTTCAGGCATCCACAGTCTGGAGAATTCTAAAGAATTCACAGTCAGCTAGAAGTCTAGTTGACCACAACAGTGAATTTTCCTCTGTGGTTCAAGAAAACAGCGAATTAACAACATTAAATGGATTTTACGGACAGGTGAACAGCAAAGAGCAGGCCTGTGGACATATGCAGGTGTTTTTTGTGTTGAAGCCACTCATCCACTCTTCCTTTTGTGTCATCCACAGAGGAGGACACTTGGTCTGTATGAACCTTCTCTCCCTCCTGCAGGGAATCACTGGTCTTGTGTTTGGCTTTAAGCCTGGGCAAGCCACAAAAGAGCTCCTGAGCAGGGAGGACTTTGTATTCAGGCAGGTGCCAGCACTTTCCTTCTTTATCAAACAAAGGGAAAGATAAAATCAAAGCTGAGATTGCTTTGTGGAACCCATTTGTGATTTTTGAGTCTGATCCAAAGGTCACTGAAGTTAATGGGAATCTCTGCTGATTTTTCTGGTATCCAGACTGTGTTTCTATAGAAAAAGCTGCTGAATACACAGCAGACATCACTCTTGAAAGACACTGACCATCTGCATGGTGGGTCCACATGTCTTGTGCATGTCCAGAGTGAAGATGTGGTGGAAGCAACTGGGACGTGTCCTTCCCTTGGGAATGGAAATTCAATTTTATTGAACTTTCAGAGACAATAAGAAAAAAAAAAGTGATAGATGCCCTCAGTATTCCTGAAGGTGAGTAGTTTTATTTTTTAAAAAATTAATATGTGAATAAATATTCCTTTTTTCTTTTTTATCCTGGTGTCACCTCACCCCAAACTCAGTTTTGTGGAGAAGCCTGAGATCACAGTGTGGGCAGCTGTGGTGGAGGAGGAGGGGGCAGCTCCTTCCTGCAGAAACACCTTATCTCACGTGGCTTGGGTGCACTTCCAGCACTGAGAACAGCCAGCACAGATAACAACAGCCCCAGTGAGACCAGGAGAGGCGGCCAAGTGTGCACAAGGCCACAGAGGCACACACCACAGGATGTGAGCTGTGTGCAAGGACAGAGCTTCTCTGCACCACCGTGGGTCTTTTACCTGCTCTGGGACTTATTAGTGAGTACTTGGCTACCACTTTGGAGATCAAAAACTTCACATGTGAGGGTGTGCATTGCATCAAGGACAATATTACTATAATGAAGAAAAAAGCCCTCTCAAAATTGTACTGAATAATCCAAGGCAGCTGGGTAAAACAGTGTCAAAATACATTTAGAATTATAGAATCACAGAATCATATGGGTTGGAAGGGATCTTAAAGCCTAGCTTGTTCCAGCCCCCTGCCATGCTCACCTGGGCATAAACTGCATGGACAAACCTCCTGGAGGAAAGAAAAGCTACAGGAGGTGATAGGAAAACAGTGGCATGTCCTAGAGGAGCTCTCCCAAGAGCTTTCTTAGCAGAGTGATTCTGCTTTAAAAGCCAGCAGGGTGAAAGTTTTTATCATAGAGGGTCAGAGAAAACACTTCACTTTGTTTTTGTTAATTCCTCAGTGATACAGTCTGAAAAACACAGGTTTTCTGAGGAGGAGCTATTTTTTTGTACACAAACCTTTGGCACAGCTGCCTCAAGGTTTTACACTACATAAAAATTATGGAATAGGAAAAATAACCCCGAGGAAATCTGAACTCTAAAAGGCACAGGGATTTACTTAATCAGTAATACAAAAGAAAAGGTGTAGCGATTTTTTTTTTGCTATTAATAAGCAGAGCCTTATCCTGCTTGCCATACCCAGCTCAGACAAAACTTCTTGATCTTTAACACCTCGAAGAAACCTTTTCTGTCAGAGATACCTGTTTTTTATAATCATCAAGGTATTTATTCCAAGGTACTTATTCATCAATGTGATCAATCTCAAAAGCAATAAATGCTCAGATATGCTGTCTGCTTCAGAAAACTTGTTCATGACTCACAGGGCCAGGTTGGACGTGGCTTGGAGCAGCATGAACTAGTGGAAAATGCCCTTGCTCATGGCAGGAGGTGGAACTGGATGAGCTTTAAGACCCCTTCCAGCCCAAACCATTCCAGAATTGTGCAGATTGCACCTTCCATTTTACAGCAAGGTCAGCAAAAGGCAGAAAGGGTCTTTGAGGGAGATGGCTTGAAGGCGCATAAAATTTTGGTCCTGAGAGAAGTCCTGTTCCCATTTCCTGGAATAAGGGAAAGCACATATCTTCATGCCTTTGCTTGGTGCACTTCTTCACCAACAAAGATAGCTGTGCTAAAGCATCTCAGAAGCCAACAATGCCAGCCCTAGGTCCTGGAGAAGCACCACCACATCTGGAGCACAGAGCCCACCTGGGAGGTCTTGTGGGCAGATCATGGACACACAGCCGTGGGGTAAAAATCAATACTCTCATTCCACTTGGGAATTCAAACCACAGCTCAGTGTGCAGCCTGTGCTGTGGGTTTTGCCGTGCTCAGGGGATTTTGGTATCCAGAAGGCTAAAACTGTGGGACTGCTGTTGCCCTTTGCCTCTCCTGTGATAGCGGCTGTGGAGGCGATATTTGGTCACTTACACAGGTTTCTTCAAGGTGCTGACAAGCTGCACGTCACATGTTAGAAAAGCTGAGTGTTTGTTTTCCACACCAACGCGTCATTCATTTTGTGCTAAGGGCAGCAGCAGGGCTGCTCTGTGTGAGAGAAAATTAACTGTGGCTGGGACAGTCCCCACGTGGGCCTGGGGAGCTGCAGCCACATCCAGACCTTCCAGCTCAGGCTTGCCACATCCAAAGTGCCACCAAAATTTTATGTGACCCCCCCAGCCACGCTGGGGTGTGCTCCCCAGTGGGATCCAGCACAGCCCTGCCAAGGCCACTGCAGAGAGGCAGCTGAGTGCAAGTCAGTTTGTGTAGACACAGGGCATGTGTGCTGCAGATACAACCATGCTGGGTCCTGGGAAAATCTTCCAGCATCATTTTTTTTAAACTTTTAGTTGTGGTGGAAAGGTTGAGTTGGTGAAACACAACAGTGTTTAATGGGATCCTTCTCACTTTAATGTGTACAAGCTTTGCCACAAGAGGAAAGCAATTAAAAAGCAACTGATGATTAGGAACTTTTCATGGATATTTATCCAAGTGATTTGTTTAGGTGGAGGCCTTCCTTTATTTGTTTTCTAGAATCACGTTCTTGACCTTTATCTGCATGAGGAATTATTTTTTAATTCAAAACACCTCATTCATGCTTAGTTCTGAGATATATGTTCCATCACAGCCTTTGCCATTGTGGTCTGTGAATCAGCTACCAACCAGGGAAATGGTGCTTCCATTTCCTGAGTGGGCATAAATAACCAAGTGGAAATTGGACATTTAAAGTCTGAGCGCTCAGTTTGAAGCGCATTTGTTGCCTGTAATTTAATGCACAGCTCCACAACTGCACCAGCACACACAGCTGTGGCTCTGGAAAGTCCCTGGGGAACACAACGGCCTGAGCTGGGAGCAGAAAACAAATAAATCTGCTTTAGGTGCTTTTTGTCTGCTCCAGGGCCTGGTTCTCAAATGGTGAGGGACAACGAGGGCTGCTCTGCACGCTCTGCAGGCTCTGACCACATCCAGGAGCCCTGGCACTCAGAAGCCATTAGGGAGGTAATTTCTTATTGAGCAGCGGGGTTACTTTATGTCTGGGCAAAACTTTTGATCTATAGAGGTAAGAGATTTTACCACCACCCTGCAGCTGGGCTCATTCATCACAGAAAGCAGCACAGCATCAGTCTGTGCAATAATCTGTAGAGTATCCTGTACCCTGAGTATTCCCAAGTGCAGCTCGTTCTGCATCTCATAAAGGATGCTCCTGATTGGGAAAAGAAACATGAGGACTACAGAGCTATGGGGCTGCTCATGTTGGAGGGATGACTACAACTTAGTCTGGAAAAAACACAGCCAAAAAGGCTTGATAGATGGCATGAAATCATGTCAGACAAGGGGAAAGCAGACAGGGATGGCCAGTAGTCAACAAGCCATTTGTCTCATCCAGTACAAGAAGCCCAGGGCATAAAATGAGACTAAATTTGGCAGCTAAAATCATCAGAAGATGGTTTTCTCTTTTTTCCCCACAAGCTGTATTTAAGCAGTGGAGTTTATTGCCACAGGATGCTGTAATCTGCTAAAAGTGTGCCTAGGTCTTAAAAAATCACTGGTTGTGTTCATGGAAGAAAAGAAAATCCATTGAGGGTTACTAAAAGCAAGACATCATGTCTATGTCAGAAAACCCATAAGCAGTAAATCATTACTAGCTAAAACAATATTCTGGGAACATATCTCTAATTGCTGATGTGCTTTCACAAAGTATCTGATTTCCTCTGTTCCTGGGAGCAGGCTACTGGTACAGGTGAAAATTTGAGCTGCCCTGGCCCAGCTTTTCTGGTGGTTTTGCTGCTTTTTTTTTTTTTCCCACGTGACAAAAGCCTTAATTCTGTTGGTTCTGTGAGTCCTGTCAGCTCACCTAACACCAGAGCAAACTGTGCAGGGTAGGGCATGAAAACAGGCTGTGCCCTTCCTCCCCTGCCTCCCAGCCCTGCCAGCTGCACCAAGGAACTGCAAAACAAGGTGATTTAATCTCACAGGAATTTGCTGGGAATTTGCTGGGAATATTGAGAGAGCAGCTCTGCTGGGCATGGCTGAATCCACTTTTGGATGCCGGTGGTGCTGTCCTGGTGTGGGAGATCCTTTGTGTTTGGGACCAAGCCCTTCAGCAGGGAGGTGGATTCACCAGGAAATCCCTGACAATCACAATGGTGCAGGTCACCAAGGAAAGACCTGGGGGAATACGGCTGCAGTCTTCAAAATCAACTGACTGCCTTTATTGCTGGGGATCCACAAGGCACGTCCTGAAATTGTACTAAATCTGCTTCTTCTGAGCGTTTTCAAAATAAACAGAGGCAGAAATTTCCACCATGAAACTCTTCAGCATATTATTTGTGAAATAAAATACTTCTAAAAAGGCATTACTGGGGATAGATTTCCCAGTTTTTTTCTTCAGTGGACTAAGCATGGCATTAAATTACAGGGAAGCTCAACTATTATCTCATACTTTTCTTTTTTTTTTTTATTATAGACTTTTTATCCACATGAATGATAAAGAAACTACAACAGAGTTAAATACCTTTTTTGATAACAGTGATTATATTCTTAATTACACTCAATATTAAATTGTAAAATATTTCCAGAGGAGTACAATCGTAATTCATACAGCAGGCAAAATACCAGAGGGGGGAAGGGACGAGGGAGAGGGGTGTGAGAATCTCCAGACTGCTTTTAAAAAGCACGGTGTATGGCTAACGCTGCTCTATCCGTCCATCCTTCTGTCCACCCGTCCATCCAAACGTGGTTCTGGCCCATCTGGTGAGACGTTCATTCCCTTCCATATAACAATCACTATTCCAAAGCAAGAGGTGAGCTGGCAGATGTTGTCAGTGCCTGTGGCATTGAAAGGACCAGCAGTTCCTTTCACAGCTTTTCTGCACGATTCAAAAGCTTTTTTTGTTCTCTATCAAGCTCAATAGTCCTTCTAAAAACACAAAGACTTAAACTTTGGTACCACCAAAAAAAAAAAAAAAGAAAAATATCAAGGACAGGCATTTTTTTTTGTTGTTTTGTGTTTACTAATAAATGGCTGCTACATTCTATTTGACATGGTTGTCCATGATACTATGAGGTCACTTGTCCTTAGGTTCAGAGGAACCTGATTTTTTTTTTTTATTTAGATCCCCAAACACTTCCATTTCACAGTCTATATACAAGTCAGGTTTCTGACTGGGTTATAACTTATAAGGTAACAGCTGCAAAAGCTCCTGTGCTTCTGGGAGTGGAAAAAAAAAGAAAAGAGAGGGACAAAAAGAGAGAGAGAGAAAGTGTTATCAACATTGAGCAAAAGTTCGAGACAGTGACAGAATTATGACATTTATTTACAACCCTTGGGAAAGGGACACACATGTAGGTCACCTGCTCTAGCAGCATCCCCTGAGA
Organism: Geospiza fortis; assembly: GCF_000277835.1. Classification (NCBI taxonomy): domain Eukaryota; kingdom Metazoa; phylum Chordata; class Aves; order Passeriformes; family Thraupidae; genus Geospiza; species Geospiza fortis. The sequence continues at coordinate 2,388,808 of NW_005054365.1, forward strand.
CTTTGACACTTTGATCATGGTTATCTGGTTACTCTGTACTTACTCCTACTGCTTTTATTTTTAAGAATCTGCTTCTTCTACAGCCCAGGCAAACCTCCATCATCTCTCCTATCAAGCCCTTCTCAGACTCTCTTAATACCTCTATTTTGTGCATTACTGAGAGCTCTGTGTATGAGTAGCTCTTCTTTTTCTAATCCCCCTACTTCTCCTTGGGGATTTTTTTAGTGAATCCCCAAGCCAGATTTTGTGGCATAACCCAGTGAGTACCTGTGGGGCCGCGTGGAAATATTGTCAATGAAGATGAAGTGCAAACTTTAACTAATTGCAGTGATATTAAACGCAGCCAGATCTGCTGTGGGGAGGAGCAGAGGGGCTCAGGGCAGGAACTGAGGGGTTGCTCTGCCAAACAGAGAGTCTGAAGCCCCCGGGAGCGCTGCGAGGGCAGGGATGTGCAAACACGCTTCCTCCTGAGGAGACTTTTCCTTCTCGGCGCATCAAGGACACGAAAGTGAACAGCACAGCCCTGGTTCTCCGCCTGGCTGGCTCAGCTTAGCACTTAAGCAACACCAAATCTTCAAAAGCACCGGGGCTGCGTGGAGACATCCCCGTTGCCCGCGGGGATGCGGGCAGAAGCAGCGTGAGGAGCGCATCCATCCTTCCCGCCCTCGCCAAAGGGAATGCTCGCTGCCGGGATGCCGCACCGGCCCTGCGGGGACCGGGAGCTGCTGGAAGCCCGGCGATGGGAGCAAACTGCTGCTTTCCTCCAGTGCTGCCTTCCTCAGGCAGGTTTTTATTGGGCATCAAGCTCTGCAGATGCGGCACTGGGGCAGGACCTGCTGCTCCTGACCTGCTGTTTTTCTTTGGTGTGTTAATGCCACTGAGTTGTTTTAAATCAGCGCTCAGATTGCTGTGGGCTCGATTGGAAAACGCTGGCAGTCAGTAAGGAAGTGAGCACCAAGCCAAAAGAGACCAGCTCGCTGCTCAGAATAATCTCCTTATCTCAGTGGGCAGAGCTCCGGGACACAGATCGTGGCTATCTGGTTACTCTGTACTTACTCTACTGCTTTTATTTTTAAGAATCTGCTTCTTCCACAGGCAAACCTCCATCATCTCTCCTATCAAGCCCTTCTTAGATGTCCCAGACTCTCTTGAATACCTCTATTTTGTGCATTACTGAGATCTCTGTGTATGAGTAGCCCTTCTTTTTCTTATCCCCCTACTTCTCCTTGGGGATTTTTTTAGTGAATCCACAAGCCAGATTTTGTGGCATAACACAGCAGGAGGGCTACCAGCTTTTGGCATCTGCCTCCAATCCCTAATCTTCTTGTTTTACTAGGAAAAAAAACCCAAGAGAATGTCATTTAAATGTTAAAACTTCAGCGCCCAAAACTGCAATCTCCCAGGCCACTGATGATGGAGGTGTTTCTACTAAATGAACCCTTCTAATAGACAGTCCTGAAAAATGTAGTGTTTGGTTTTGGAAGGCCCTGCACATGAGCAGCAGGAGAATTAACTTCTGTAGGACACTGAACTTCAGAACCACAGTCAGGGGTTCTGAGAGACTCCCAAAATATGCTGATGTACTGCTTTTTCCTGAAGCTAAAGCAGTTCCATTAAGGGCAGAAAAACTCCTCCCTACCTGGAGTGTGAACATTTTTTTTGCACTCTGAATGCCAAGGCATTTCCCTCCTTCCACTGAAGGTACATTGACCTTGATGACACTTTTTCAGGAAAAGCACAAGTTCAGGCAGTTAGAGCCATGGAATGGTTTGGGTTGAAAAAAACCTTAAAGATCCCCTCATCCTACCCCGGGCATGGGCAGGGACCCCTTCCACCATCTCAGGGTGCTCAAGCCCCATCCAGCCTGGCCTTGGGCACTGCCAGGGATCCAGGGGCAGCCACAGCTGCTCTGGGCACCCTGGGCCAGGGCCTGCCCGCCCTCACAGGGAAGAATTTCTTCCTAATATTTAATTTAAAGCTCCTTTAATATTTAATTTAAAGCTACTTCCAGTTTGAAGCCTTTCTCCTGTCACAGCAGGACCCAGGGTCAGCTCCCAGCACTACATCCCACCCCAGTGAAGCCTCATAATTCGTGCCACATGTGATTTATCAGCTTTAGACTGTAGCACAGCCCCTGCACAGAGAAGGCTTTGGGACCAGCACCAGCCACATCAAACAACAGGATGATCCTCTTAATTCCTGCAATGGCTGCAGGGGAACACAGGCAGCCAGGTCAAGTGGAATGAAGTCTCTTTCTCACAAGCTCACCTTTAGCTTTTGCTGAGGTGTGCACCGAGCTTTTCTTTCCTGATCAAGCTTGCTGCATAGGGAATCTGGAACGACACAGAAGCAGAGACACTGCTCAAGACAAGGTCTGGCTAATGAAACACCCAGGGAAATCCCTGTAAATGAAAGGTTTTGTTTTCCTTCCTGAAAACGGGGAAGAATTGTAGGAAGCAACACCTTAAATACAAAGGTTCAACTCTATGAAACCTCAGGGAGGTTGAAGCAGAAATAAAATAAAAAAAAAGCCAGAATTAAAACAACAGATAAAATCTTAAGATTCAGTGTAAAAGATGCATTCTGGTGCTTTGTTTATATCAGAGGCTGACAAAGGATAAAGCCACCTGTGAGATCATAAAAAGTCAGCTGTCTGTGACAGATCAGGCAATGCACACTGATCCCTGCACAGCCACAATACAGCAGGTTGGGAGCGTGAGACTTCGTGTATTTATATCCCCCTAATTAGGAAGTTCATAATAGTTATCTCCAACTTGCACCAATCTGAAGGGAAGCCACTGAAGTGGAACAAATAATTAAAGAAAAACAGAGAACATGGGCATATTAGGGAACACAGTTATATTTAGAAACAAAGTGGGATGATGTGCTCATTGGCCATTGGGAATACATTACAGAGCTGCTCTTCTTCAGTGCTGGGCCTTTAGAATGCAACAAAATGAAATTGCTCTGAGATTTCCCCATAGCTGGGAATGCAAGTGGCTACAAATTCTTAGATGATGACTTTTGGAGGGACTGCTGGAGGAATTCAGGCTGGGAGATCAAAAAATCCTGTGTCCCTGCACTCCTAGGTGCTGCTGCACACTGAGCTGACCTGCTTCTGCTGCCAGGCACTCCAGAATATGCTCACAAATAATGTCAAATATGTCACTGCAAGCTGACAATTATGTCACCTGAAGTCAGGATCAAGGCCTTAACCTGCACAAACAGCAGAAGAAACAGATGGGCAAAAGCAGAGAGTTCAAGCAACATGTCCCACATATCTAGACACAGTGAATGTGAATCTGTATTCACTGACCCCACATGTTCCTGTACATCCCTGTTTTGATTTTAAAAACACTATGCCCATAATTATTTTAAATACACTATGCCCATCCCCCATTATGAGGATGTCTGTGTGAATTGTGCCCAGCCACTGTGCCTCTGGGCTGGAGTAAAGCATTGTGCCTGCAAAGACATCGAGAGACTTATCCATCCCTGCCTACCTTAATCAGGAAAAAGAGGAGGGGATGATCAGGGTGAGAGGAGAGAGAGGGGCTTTTGAAGATCGAGAGATAACTCTTTCATGTCTTGGGAAAGGAGGTCAATCTGGCTGGAAGGAGCAGTGTCTGTGGCTGAATGAGAGCAGAAGCCTTTCACAGGGGCACGCTGCTTCCCCCCTGCACAGCCCTGGGAAAGGGGAGATGCGTGTGCACAAACCACTGATGGCCAGAAAAGACCAAGATTCCAGGTGTTTTGTCTGACTACTCTTATAACCCCTTCCCCTGACAGAAGATAATAGGAATCAGGAAGCTTGTGGCCAGATCCCCCCCAAGAAACAGAGCTGTCCCCTCCACCGTGTCCCCAGGCACAGCTGCCTGCAGGACACGGAGCTTGCAAAGGCTGCAAAACTCCTTCCCAAGCTGCAGCAGAGAGGGGGGTGCAGAGAAGCTGCTTCCCTGATCATCCCTTTGGCCATGGTTTGGGTGCAAAAGGGAGCCACAAACAAAGCGCACGAAAAGAATCAGCACGTTCCCGCTGGGACCTGTGGTGCCTCGCCAGCTGATTCCTGCCTCTCTCCCACTCACGAAGGCCAACTTGGGTTTGCATGGCCACAGATTATGTAGGACATCTCCCAAGCTGTACTGACCTAGATAATACAACGGGGTACATTCTGCCAGAAATTAACTGTTCTTAATCCACTTCTCCGCTATATTTGGCCTCTTTCTAACGTGTGTTGTTTTACCTGATCTCCTGGCAATTGATGGCAGTGGGAGAGGTGGGTGCTCAACAGGGAAATGACTGCTTTCTCCATGAGTTAAATCACCTACAATGTCATCTTCTATTTCTGTTGTTGTCAGAGCATTTGGTAACTCTGATGCTGTGGTGGAAGAGGATTTAGGGCTCTTCCTGGCAAAAACGTGGCCCTTTTCAAAGGGTGTATAGAAATAACAAAAGTGAAGGCACTTAGTTGGGTTTTAAGCAGCAAAAACCCCAGTTTTCACGACCAGGTCCCCATTAGTAGGAAACACAATGAGAGCAGATCTGAAGAGAAACTCCAAGAAAAATGCAATATGGTCACTATGGACATATTTTTATATATTTATAATATGGGTAATATTCCTACAGGCTGACTCCAGTCTAGTCCTGGTACCCTTTAGGAACTGGAGCGCAGTCCCCTGTGCATTCCTGGAGCACATTCCCATTTATTCTACCTGGAAGGAGCCCACTCAGCAAGCCTGGAGCCTGCCCCATGACTCAAACCAAAGCACAGGCAATGCATAGGATAGGGGAATCATTTATGAAGTTCCTGTCTGATCCCTGTTTACACACTCAGACATCAAAGAAGCTTCAGCACACCATCCTCTTTCAGAGGCTTCACCTCTGCATCCCATCTCTGCTGAGGTACACGATTTACATCACTCTCCCTTCTGTTGCCTAGAAAAAATATTTTGCACTCATGCGGCAGCTGAGGCTGGCTTGTGGCTCCCTGCACATCCACACCCATTTTTGATCAGAATTTCTGCACATTCTAAAGGAAAGGAAGATTTCTGCTTAAATTTCTACAAGGCATCATTTTCTTTAACATTTGAATTTACTGGAGAAAGAGGCATAGCTCCATCCTATGCAGCCAAGGCATATCCACATGTGGTGTCAGGATACAAGTTTTTCTCACCTGTCTCTGAAAAATAAAAACCAACCAAACAAACAAACAAAAAAAAAACACCTAAAAAACTGACAGCAAGAAATAAAATTCTGGTGAAAACAGCTCACTTTCCTGTGCACACTGAGGGATGAGCCTTTTGAGGACACAGGACACAGCGTTCCAGAAATGTTCTTTTACCTGTCATTATGTGTGTGCCTGTGAGCAGGCACTTCAGCACAAGATGCCACTCAAGAAATCCGAGAGCCATTCTGCTGAACAACTGTTTGCATTCTCTCCAAGGTCAATCATCTGAGCTGCACCACTTCAGGCCAAGCACAGAAATCACAAATGGCACTGAAGCGCTGCCATTTCCCATTTCCTGTTTTTGAGAACCCAGATCTCCCCACACAGAAATGTGGGTGCTTCTTGTTTGGATAATGAATACATGAGTTGTACAAAAGCTTTCCATTAGCAGTGTAAACTAGGAGTTAGAACTACTGGTGCTCTTCTGAAATACAGTGCAACCCAGAGGGACAGGCTCTCGTGGCTCTGAAGATTTACCAACATTAACCACATGGTGGATTTTTTTCCCCTTCTTTTAAACATTCCTTGTCAATCTCTAAGGATTGGGGTGAAAGATGATGCAGAGATGGAAATCAGTTTTGCAGAGAGATAGTTCCTGATTTATTTTATTGCCTGACTCCGAAGAACGGAGTTGATTTAAAGGAGCACTGAGAGCAGAAAGCCATAAAACACGGAGCAGTTCCAGATGGATCCAGTTCTCAGCTCTGAACATTATTATCACCCTGAAGTGAGGCTGGTAAGGAAGAATTCAGTTCATGGGAGCATAACCTAACTAAAATATCCCAAACAAAACCAAACCATCATTTTTCACCTAATCTGGAAAGACAAAGGCCTGCCTGAGTGTTTCACATTTCTAACACACCTCAGAAACCTGTCACCTTTTACCCCAATGTAAAATCAGTGGGATTGATCATCAGCTGATGATCTAAACCACCACGGGTGATGAACACCACCTGAGCTTTTCCTGATGGACAGGTCACCATGGAGAACCCAAAAACTACTTGTAAGGCACCTCTGAGGGAAAATTAAGAAGGGCTCCTCAGTTTGCAGGAGGCTTAAATTTCCTGCTTGGCATTCTACTTTCCTGTGGCCATGTTTGAGAGAGGTTAATGAAAACATTAAAGGAAAAAAAAAATGAAAATCATAATGCTGGCAATACTGCTTCTGATCTTTTTGTCTCGCCAGGCAGCTAGGAGGAAAGTTTGTGGTTTTAAAGTCTGTTCCACGAACACAGTTGCTCGGAAGACAATATCAGACAGATGCAGAGTCTCAGGCAGGAGGCGACTTGGTACTTGGTTACGGTGCTGGGCTGTCCCAGCAGATGAGTTCTGGTCTCATTGGACAGAAACTAAAAACTCTAAAGGCAGGTGAGCTCTTCTAAGGCTGCACCATGTCAGAATTTCCCTCATCCTGCTGGGCAGCAGTTCCTCCTCTCTGGCCCTTTCTGTTCAACTCATTAACAAAAGCCAGATGATCCTCAAAATCTCAGAATCTTCTAGGTTCAAAAAGATCTGTAAGATAATTGAGTCCAACCATGCCACCAATGCCCAGCTCACCACTGAGCCATGTCCCCAATTGTCACATCCACACAGCCTTTAAACCCCTCCAGGGGTGGGGACACCACCTCTGCCCTGAACAGCTGATCTCAGCGCTCGACAGTGAAGAATTTTTCCCTAATATCCAGTTTAAACCTTCCGTGGCACAACAGGATCCACATGCAAAATCCACATTTTATATATGATCTCCTTGTACACATCCTGTACTCAGCCAATTTGGGAGACAGCACTTTGCCAGAGGAGGAAGAGAAAAATGCATTCAGGGAGTCTAAGATCCATTTTCTTGTTAAATATGATGATTGGTTGTTTCCTAGCATTTGGCCAAGATCCTGGCACAAACAGGTTGCAAAACTTCCTGGTAGCTGCTTCAGACACTTGGAGAACTCTGAAAACTGAAACAAAGGAAATTCCACCTGGACATCAGGAAGAAATTCCTTACCGGAACAGTCTGCATGGAGAGGCTGTGGAGCCTTCCTCGCTGGAGGTGCTCAAAACCTGCCTGGAGAACTGTTCTGAGCAATGTGCTCTGCGGCACTCCACTCCAGCAGGGAGCTTGGACTCGGGGACCTCCAGTGGCCACTTGCAGCCTTACTCATTCTGTGATTCCCATCAAAACCAATGGCCACACACCAACCTGCTGCTCCAGCAGCCCTCTGAGCCAGGCTGCCTGCAAAGAATCCGGCTCCCACCAGTGAAGATTAACAGAACAGGGCCCACCCCGTTTTCCTAGCGACCTGAGCCTTGCTCCTGGCTTTCAGGAGACCCTGGAATATTATTATTTTTGAATTGCGGCTCTGGCAGAGCAGCAGGAGCAGCGGGGGCCGCTGATCCAGCCCCGCTTTAATTTAAGCCCGGCTCAATTCGCGGGGGGGTTTAGCGAAAAAGCGTCACGGCCAGTGCAGGGCACGAGCTTCACGGCAGTCTGCAGCGGGTGTTGGCGCTGGGAAGTTTTCAAATGCAATAAGGATTGGATGATTTTTTCGTGATCACGTTCAGCTTGTATTACAGATATTTCCGAAATAGCGAACGCGCTGGGTTAATTTATTTATAAGTCTGATTACTCAGTTCAGGGTGAGTGAAATGATCGTTCTGGAAAAACCTCTTTCTGGTACCTACAGTTACAGGGGATCAGGGGATGATAGAATCATTTAGGTTGGAAAAGCCCTCCAAGATATTCAAATCCAACCATTTCCCTTGCACTGCCCCAGCCCACACTAATCCGTGTCCCCGAGTGCCACATCCACACGGCTCTTGAACCTTTCCAGGGATATTCAGGAAGGACTAATTTAAGTTGTATATCTTCAGCAGTGAGAAGAGCCAAAAAAACCCTTGACTCTAGGCATCTGTATTTTTTGTAAAATAATTTTTAAAACCAATTAAGTCCCATTCCGTGGCTAGTTACATCAGTAAATTTTGAGTTTAGTACAACAAAAGCATACACCTATGAAGGTCTAATTAATACTATTATTTCAGGATGTATGAAACACTTCTGCTTTTCTCTTTGTACTTCTATGTTAACAAGAAAATTAGGTTAAAGCTCTGTCAAAGTAGTAGTGCAGCATCTCAGGTACAAAAAAGAGCTCCTAAAAGTGCCAGTTAAAAACAAAACAACAACAGCAATTAAACAAAAAATCAAAAGCAGACATGCTTTTTGTGCATTCTGCACCAATTCATCCATGCAAAAACCCTGGAAGGCCAAAGTAGTTCTATCATTACCACATTCAGTTCATTAATCTTAATTCTAGATATAAACATATGAGATATATTCCCATGAATGAATTAAAGCCACTGCTGGGATTATCATCTCAAAAGTGCTGACTCCATTTCAGTTATCAGCCAAGACAACTCTGAAGATTTCTGCACCCATTTTGGCAAGCACACTCATTATTTGCAGGAGGCTCTCAGTTTTTCATATAAACATCTTTTTATCAGTCTCACTGATCACAACCTGCCCCACAAATATGAACATGAAGACTTACTGGTGATTCAACAACATTTTCATTAGTAATAATTAAATTAAGGCATCTGTAGTGAGGGAAGAGGTCCTGAGTTGTTTGTGCAGCACATTAGATGTTGAAGCTATTCTCTGTAAGTACATTCAACTCTGTTAAATGATTAAGTGACTCTTAGTCTGTCCATAGCACAAGTCAGTAAGTGAAAAGGATGTGAATTACTTGATCATATTTATTTTCCTGACCAAGAAAATCAGGAAAACCACCACAGCTGGCTTGCTGGAGGTCTGGGATATCCAGTTCCAGAAACAACTTCACCACAGGGCCACAAGGTGAGTGGCAGAGGTGATCCATTCTCTCCCTGGGAGTTAGCCAGCTCCAGGTTCAGCTGACACAAGAGATAAGGACTGGGGTGGGCCCATAAACTTTGTGCTTACAAGTTTTTTGCAGCAGGAAATTCAGCTGGTCACCTGCCTCAAGTCCAAAGCAGCAGAGGAAGTGCTTTTCAGGCATCCTAATTAGAATTTTCTGAGACAACAAAATTCACGGCTCAAGTCAAACCTCCCTGCCTGTCATCGGCACACAAAGGGGGACACAGTAACAACTGGGCACACTAAAGGAAAAGAGTGCAGACCAGCTGCAAAAAACACCCAGAGATATTCTGGACCTGAGTTTCCTCCACAAGCAGCCGCTTTCAAACAACCTCCATGTCTCATTGAAATCTCTGCAGTCAGCAGGCACGGTCCTAAATGCCTCTAAACATCAGAGCACAAGTCTGACAATCCTGGCCTTCAAATTCACTTTTATGTCCTAACCCATCACTTAGAAAATGACAGTACCAGGAGGCTGGGCAATGCCTTCTCTGCCCCGTGACAAGCAGGAGGAAAATTTCAATGGGGGAGCATGAGGCTGATTCAGAGAAATGGGGATATTTCCAAGATTGCCTCAAAAACAAAACCCCGTTGAGCAATGTCAGATTGATCACAGAGAAAGCACCAGCACAGCAAGCATTAGCTGACAGCCTCACCATGCGCTGCTCTTGAAACCACACTAAGCATTCATTTATTTGAGTGTGGAACAGCTTCCCATGCTCCAGCCCCTTTGCTTGCACCGGATTAAGGACGTCAACTTTTCAAAACAACACAGCTGGATGTGATGATCCAGAGCTGCACTAGCACACAGGAAAAATCCCTCTTGGTTTTAAAATAACAAGCAAGAGACCCAACAGTAACATGTGCCTGCACTGAACTGTGTTTTGGCAACTTGATCCTTTACTGCTGAGTTAAGCACTTCTTCTAGTGTCTGAAATGAGAAAAAGACACATCCTAAGGTTTATTTTCTGGTGGGAAGCAGGGATTGAGCAGATTCCCTAGGCAGAAACGTTTAACTGCTCAAAGTTTACTGATTCACTTCTCCTCTCTGCAGAAGCACCTCTCCGTGTCGAGTCGACACATTTTGTTTAGTTGAAACATGAAGACACATCTGGTTACTGTGTGAAAGTAAATCTCCAGGTAATTAGGCTCCAAACCAGCTGAGAACTGCGTGTTTACCTCTTGCTAAATGTAAGGCAATAGCAGCTCAGTAATGGTGCATCTGCATGGCTCACAAAGGAAAAAATTGAGGTGTAAGCTTAAAAAACACAAAGCAGCAGCTGAAGACATTTTTATCAGAGAAAGTAAACTTACGATTTGTAGCTGCTGCACCATTTCTTCTCTGTACGCCAGCTCCCGCTTCATCTGATCTTGAAAATTGTCTGCACGAGAGGGAAAAAAGTGTAGGTGCAATAATTGAAACAGAGACCACATGGCAGTATTGACACCAATCAAGCTAAATCAAGCCCAGTCACTACTGAGGCATCACAAAGCATTACAAAAGTCCTTCACTCAATTAAAACACACGCCTGACAAATATGTGTCTAATAGGAGACACCACTGACACCAGAAAAAGATGTGGGAAAGTTAGATTTCACTACTTCCCCCATCAGAAAATGTAGGAGGTTAACTTTGTGTTGCTAGCATTTATTCCCAGCTATTTTCCTGCACGGGCAAGGCTCTGCAGTCATTAGTCAAACTTTTTCAGGCCCTGAAGAGAAGAGCAGAAACTGCTTTTCTTTGCTTTGGCATAAATCTGTTGACACCAGCAGCGATGTCCAGCGCGTGAGAGGAGAAAGCGTTCAAGGATGCAGGGTTTGATTTGTGGTTTGTAGCATCGTGCTGACGGCTTTGAACAAAACTGAAGCTCCATAAAGAGTGACGTGGAATTTGGAAGGGAGAAAGTCTTTGAAAGAGAGATCCTGGGCAGCTGGGTTACAGCACAGGCCGGCCTTCCTGCTCCAGTAGGATCCTCCTTCCCTGATTTTCCTCCTAAACAACCATTTCGGACAAAACTTCATTTGTTAGGAGACTAACTGATGCTCTGTGCTCCTTAACACTCCTGTTGGTGGGTGGGAAAAAGAGGAATATAAACAAAACTATTGACAAGAAACAGGGAACTCCAAGAGCTGCCTGATGGAGGTCAGGGTGCAAGGATGGGCTGTTAAATGGAAGAGGAAAGAAAACCCATCCCAGCCACTATCATTTTGATTCAACTAAGGAGCCTGTCCTGGAAGAAATAACAAGGGGGCAGAGCTCTGTCCCCCTCTCAAAAAAGAACTTTGTCCCCTCTAAATAATAAAGGTGTTATTTAAAAGGAAAGGAGGCAGGGAGACAGCAATGAAACAGGAAAAGAGTGAGAAATTTTGGCAAGCTGAAGCCCTCAGGAGTCCAGCACAACCACACTGAAAAGGACACGGTGGCATTATCTCAATGAAGTTCTTCAGATTTCCAGTAAATTCCCACAGAACTGTTAAGCCTATTCCCTCTACTCCGACTTGATCAGAAAAATAAGCCAACAAAAATAAATTCCTCTTTCCGTAGTACCCACCCCCCCCCAAAAAGTATGAAAAGGTAACTGCCTCCTGTCCTGGTCACTAAAGGCTGATAATTGCAACTGAGGTCCTCCAGCTACACTCTGAGTAGGCTTTAAGGAGAAATTTTCCTTTTTCCCCTCAATGCTTTCCTCCCAGCTGCCTCTTCCTGGGCTCCTCACCTCTCCAAACAAACAGCTCAGGGATCTTGCTCAGCCCTGCACAGCAAATGCCCAAGCTCACAGTGGAAATGGGGTGTTAATGGTAGGGACAGCGTTTTTTTTTTTCCGGCGGCATTTATCCGAGTCCAAACGCTCACAGACAAAGCCATAAGCAGTACCCAGGAGAAAAGATATGAATATTTAAATAGCTTTCTTAACACAAAATTAAATACTTTAAGTACCCAGACTGCGTCTCCACCGTTTTATTGCTGCATTGTTTAAAATGCAGACGGACAGAACGTGGAGCAGCCGACACGGAGGGCACAAACCACAGCAGGGCTCCAGGAGAGCACACTGTCACCATGCCCAGGTGCTTGCATCTTTATCAGGACAGCAAATACTACATGTGATCTGATTTTGTTTTTTAATTTTATTTGAGTGATCTCTGCATTGAGAGACCTTAAAGGCAAAAGAAAATTTCACCTGCAGCTTTGAAGCCCAACAGCAATCTGAAAAATACAAGGTCTTGCTGTTTTATAAATTATCACAGTCCGTGTTTCAAGCAGGTTCAAGAGGCCACAGGGAAGACTGCAGCATAGCGCTGCTTAGAGAGCTTGCAAATAAGCTCAGTTCTCATTTAACAGTGATTTAAACAAGAGGAGAACTCTGAAACCAAACACCATTTACTGCACAGCCCTGTTGTGAGCAGTGGCTTGGTGCTGTGAAGGTAGATCACCCCAAATGTGCTCTGTTCCAGGTGGAGGACCCAAAAGAGGTGACTCTAGAGCTCACTGCAGGCAACCTGACATTTTCCAGAGAGAATAGTTTTGCCTTCCACCTCTCTCATGTTGCCTCCCAGCTGAAAGAGGGATGAGTTTTCAATACAATTTAGATTTTACCTCAACTTTTGTTTAGTTGGATCTCCAAAAACTCCTCTCCCTGGCTTCTCCCTGCCCAAGAGACCAATACCATTCTAATACCCGACCTAAAGCAACAGCCCAACAGCAAGAGCCTGGAACAGCCCCACTCTTCTGTGCTAGAGCACACAATGCAATAGAGGACAAAACACCCTCAACATGGATTTACACTGATTTGCTTTACAAAAGTAATTTTTTTCTTTTTTTCTTGTTTTATTACATGCGGAGGAGGGGTGGGTTTTTTTGGTAAATCTAAATCTGTAAATAGGCTTTACGGTCACTTGTAGGTATGGTTTATAGGACATTATCTGTTTTCTATTTTAATCCTGAAGAAAATTGACCACTACTTTGTGGTACATTGAAACCACATATTTTTCAAGCCAGCATACAGCAGTCACCACTTCCTTGGTCGGCCGTACTTGTTCTTTTCTTTTATTTGAATTGTATTTCATGTGGTTTAATTGCAGTGTTTATTTACATGGCAAAGACAGAGCATTAATTTTACTGTAGAAGAACAAAAGGATAAATAAGAGACTTGAATGGCAAAAGTCCAAGATGCCATTTCACCAATACCACACAGCAGCGTTTAGATCCCCACGAATTATTTGAAAATTACCTCACTCCCAAACCCAAGTAATTACTGGATTTATTCTGAAGGATGAGGTTATGCTCCTTTCATTAATATCTGTATCATGTCAAGTGACTCTATTTATTGAGCTGTCTACATATTTCAATATTCGGGCTAAAGATGGAGTCATTCCCAGAGTCCTCACACTTCCTTTCTTCCCCAAACATACCTATCTGATGCTACAGAAAAGGGACAAGAATATTTTCTTTTAACAATAGGAAAATGCTGTCTGGGTTCCCTCTTTTTCTTGGATCATCCTGATCTAGGTGGGATTTCTCCTGGAAGAATCTGTCCGCTGTTGCTCTGGTGTCGTTTGAGAGATCCCAGCCAACGGGTCTTTTTCCACATCCCTGTACAATCGGCCCAGCCTTCTGCCAGCTTCACAAAAACCCTGCTCAGTGCCCATTTTGTTTTATTTGAGACGTGCCCTGCACATTCCATCACCCTGGGCAGCAGCACCCTGCTCAGTGGCCGTGGTGGAAGGGCCATCTCAAACGGCCTCTCCCAACGGGAAAAATCCAAGCAGGAATTCCTACTCCTTAAAAAGGCCACATCAATTCTTCAGCATCAGCTGGAACCTCCTGCAAATGAGTATTAGGAACCTCCTGAAAACAAGGATTAAGTATCTTGTCTTCAGAAGCCCCTGAGGTGTTGGCTGAGACACCAACCTCACCGTACCCCATGAGGATCCAGATGCCTTCCTGTCCACTCACTGTAATCAATGCTATCAAAACTAGTAGAACGCACCCACAGCAGGGGTTTAAAGGGACCTTAAAAATCACCTCATTCTGGCCCCGGGGACACCTCCCACCATCCCAGCTTGCTCCAAGCCCTGCCCAACCTGGACTCAGCAGAACTAAGCCCAAGATCATGGCAGCACAGCTGAAAGCCTGTCTCATTTTATCAGCCTGGCAGCAACCAACCACAAACACACACAACACCAAAGCCACAGATTTTGTGTCTTACTGAAGACTGGGAAAGACGCGTTTCCTTTCAACACCTGGAATTCCTGTTCCAGCCTCCTCCGTAGGTCGATCTGCTCAAACAGAACCTTCTGGAGTTCCTCTAATAAAGAGAAAAAGTGGTTTTGATAATCTGTATAAATAATTCTTGAAAGAACAGTTGCAGAGCAATTCATTACTCTAAGACAAAATATTTTAGCACTTATTAAAAAGAAAAAGAAAAAAAGTGTTGCATAGACCTACCATAGATTTTGTGCAGAAAGCCATGAATATAAATCAATGTAATATATTATTTTAAAGTATTATATTACAGTGTCATGTATTGATTGATATATATGCATTAATCTCAATTATATCCACCCAAAGGTCCATATATTATTCATATGTTACTTGACAAGCTTAAAATATGGTGCAGAACAAAAGTGCCCCCTATTATCCTCGTATTCTATTAAAACAAAGAGCAGTTTTATAATGTAAGAGGCCCTTATTTATTTTACCTTTCCCCATATTTTCCACATCCTTCTTCAGAGAATGAGGTGAATTGGTTTCTTGTGTGTGTTCTCCTTAAAAAAAAAGAAAGAAAAAAAGTTATTGATTTACAGATGGTGCTTTTTGTCAGTGCTGTCCTTACTACACATCAACTTCAGAGAATCTGGAGAGGAAAAAAAAAGGGGCAAAAATATAAAGAAAGAGTAAGATCGAGGTTTATCTACAAACTTCTGGGTGCATAGCACAAATATTTGTGAATTCATATTTTCCCTAGTTCAGTGAAGTATTTGTCTACAGCATGGCCTCTTGCAGGCAATAGCTGATGTCTCCTTGATATTCTTCTTGCTGAGCTGATTCCTCCTTTCCCCCTAACCCCTCTCTTGAATATACTCTTATCAGAGAACAACTGGAAGTAGGCAAAGAAAAGAGAAGATCTTTCTCTACAGTCTCATCTCTTCTCCTCTCAACAGGAAGCCCGTGCTCTCCATCTGGGCAGGACCCTGTTCCAAAATCCACAGGAAAAATGCCTTTTTGCCTTCATCAGCTCTCTAGCTTTATCATCTTCCAGGGCTCCATGGCATGGGTGTGTTGCAACTGGATATAATTTATATCCAGCTGAGATAAAATTGACATTAGTGGTATTTGCATATAAAGGATACAGCTCCGGGGTCAGCCAATTGAGAGACTCAATTGTCTTAGGTTGCTCACATAAACTTTTAATCATATTATAGCACAGAATTTTTCATGCAACAGAATTGGCTATTTCTAGGCACATGCATGCTACTTCCTTCACCCTTTTTTTTTGTCTACAAGTTGAATTAAATCTAAAAAAAATTTAAAAATCACAAGTTGTGAAGTTCACCTGAATGACAGTTTGACTTGAAAGCTGAACCTTCTGACAAAGGGTGCTACTTTCACTATCCTCTGCAACTGCAATTTTTTTCCTGTGATTTCTGTGAATAGCTTCTATAAAAGCTATGAAAAACTTTTCTAAAAATAATAAAATACTACTTAAGCTGAAATTGATGGGAGAATTACTGTTACTTACAGCTGAAGTAGAAATGGACTCTGAATAATTAAGAAAATATTTGGTAAATAACCAATTATTGAACTAATTGGATTAATTCTTGTTTTAGTCCAGCCAGTAAATACACATCATTAACTCGACTGATAAGTAATCACAAGAGACATATATATAAATAAATTCATATGCTTACATAGTTAGAAGAGAGGTTCATGGAGAAAATACCTTGGGTTTTGATGTTTCGTTTGTTTTTTTTTTATTAATAAAAATCTATAGCACTGAATAGGCCATCGGACAACATACAACAGTTACTTTAAAAATTACTGTGTCATCACAATAGGCTAATTTTAAAGTTGAATTGGAATGTCTTGCAATAGATGCAGTCAGGAATCTCTTTGCAAAACATTTTTTTCTGTTTTTAAAAATCGATGCAATCCTATATCCAGTAAACCTTGAAGTTATAGCGTATGAAACCTATCCAATAGCTCTGCATTTTAGCATCTCCACTCTCTTCAATCCTTAAAAAAAAGCCAAAAAGCAACCACTCATTCAGGAATATACATTTACACAACTGGTATCTGGTGCCAGCAATGCCATTTTAAAAACTCATTTATGTAACGTGGTGATTTAAACAAAAAAAAAGTCATTTTTGTGGGATATTTGGTGAAAACAAAGTATTTTCCACAGATAAGTTGTCTCACCACAGTAGAAGATATAGCAGGCTTAAGAATATATCACCTTTTGGGCAGTGGTTTCAGGGGTTTCCACAATGTAAAATGGGTTTGTTGGGGGAATTTTTTTAGCCAGCATGATCCTTTTTTAAACTGGATGGCCATCAAAACAAAATATCTTGTCAGATAAATTAGGGTACAATAAATCAAAAGGGAGAAATTTAAGTTTAGGAGGGGTGAATTTGCTGAATTACAAATACTAGCATATTCCCAACCCATTTTTTGCCATTGAGGTGCCTTTTTCTGTGTATGCTTTATGTGCGATTTTGAGGGATAACTGGCTCACAGACTGGATTTTTCAAGGAGAAGGAAGGGAAAGGGGAGGAGGCTGGAGTATGGTGACACTACAGCTCTTTCTCCCTTGCTTGGTTGAGCTCCCAGGGCTGCAGGGTTTGAAGCTGCTGACTCGCTGGGACAGAAAGAACTGCATCAAAATGAAGATAAGGGCATGTAGCATGAAGAATAACTTTCCCAGCATCTGCAGCCTCCCTACTAAGCTACTGAAAAAGGCCTATTAGAAAATCCTCCATGCTTGCACCTGAAATAAGTAAAGAATGGGAGTGGAAAAACTGAGGTATTTAAAGGCCAAAGACAGGACACACGGTTTTAAAGAATAATTGCATTTCTAAACTGCTCTCTGATGTTAAAAAAAAAATAAATCTCAACATTATTATTGTTAACAGCAGTAATAATCAGATGGGTTTCACCTTTCCTGTCCCCCTGAAAATGATAATCAGGAGTCTGCTCTTCTCCATTTTTCCATACTTCCCAGAGGCCTCATCACGCGTTGTGTACTGTTCTACCTTAATTGAAAGGGAGGAGGTATTGAATATTTAACCAGCTTCCCTTCTCTTAAATGTTAATTAAAAGCTAAATAGGTGTTTAAAAACAAACAAACAGAAAGCCCAAAGAATTTTAATCAGTCTAAGAAAAAATCACTTCCCCTCCTAATAGCTCCACCATAACTCTCCTGGGCCTTGTCTGCACACAAACTTGCAGCATTTAGAGCAGCAGGACTGAAAGCTGTGTCACCCTTCTGTATGGACACAGAGATTTCCTTTAGGAAAGACTACTTCAATTTGTTCAGGAAAATCAAACTGTGCCTCTTGGATAAGGGGAAAGAGGGTGAAATATTTGTAAGCCACTTAAAAGGCCTCAGCGAAAGCTTTGGGTGCCTCTGTTCTTCCCCACGAGATCAGGTGCACAAACATTGTTTTTTTTGGTATAAAGGTACAAATGGCTTTCTTAACCTCGAGTGTAAACACCTACCCACAAAGGACACCTCAAAATTGCTCAAAAATTCGCACTGTGAAAAACAGAGGCCCCAGGGTTGGACGCTGGCACAGCCTCAGCTCCTGAGGCGCCGCCATTTTATCAGCTCTACGTCCACCGGAGCAGCTTAAGACTTGGATCTTTAACAAGTGGATTTTTAACATTTCTGAACCTATCCTCCTCTAAAGAAATGCACTTTGCCCTTACTGTAAAAAAAAAAAAACCAAACAAGCCAGACATAGCCAGGTTACCCCTTCATGCTCTGCAATCCTTCCCCGGGAAGCTCTCAGGACGCTTTCTGTAAAGCAGCTAAAAAAATTCCACGCAGTCCCAGACAACTCAGCTACCTCAATGTGGTGATTTGTCCGGCACAGAGCATGGATGGTCTGGGAATATAATTCTATTCTTCCAGCTCTATGCCCTGCACCTGGTCACCAGCTTGTGCCCTCCACAACCCTGACTACACCTGTGGTTTCAGACCATGTCATGCAGAACCATCTCCTCTTTCTCTGTGTCCACTTCATCCCTACTATTCCTGGACAATGTCTGTGCTTTGCAGAGCCCACCAC
>NW_005054365.1:2415253-2416412 GCF_000277835.1 Geospiza fortis
GCCGCCGCCCCCCGAGCTCTGCCCCGCTCCCCCCCGCGCACGGTGTCCCGGAGAGAGGCCGGCACGGTGGAAGGTGGAATGAGCTTTGGATTTATTTTATTCAGCGTTTTTTCGCCTTCCTCTCTTCCCTCCGCCCCTTCACGGTCTGAGACAAATCGCTTCCGAGAAACGGGATATTCTCCTAATGTACCCCGCGTCTTTTCGGAAACGGTGTTTTTTAAGGGGTCGGGAGAAATTACGGGGTAGGGGAGGAGAAAGAGAGGGAAAGTTGGTTTCTCGCCACAGCCGTGTCCACACGAGCACGAACACCTTCTGCATCCTCACTGCCATCCCCAAATACACCGGAGTCATCCACCAGGACCACTTTCACAAGCACCCGACCCCAGATTCTCGCTCCCACAAAGACCGATACGGCGCAAATATGGTCTGCTGGGGATTTTTAAACTTTTCCCCCTTCCCCCCGATTGTTTTATGTCCCCAGCTAAGGAAAAAAGAAAACAAACAAACAAAAAAACCCCAGCAAATAGGCTGCAGAACGGTGGCGGGTTCTGCTTTTTTTTCACTATTTTTTTTCCCTAGTGAATACAGTGAACTGAAAATGTAGATTTTTTTTTACACGAATCACCTCCAAAAGGTTGTGTGTCCCAACTGCCACTCTGCGCAGTGCTGGGAGAGGACTAGGGGACCCCGCCACGACTGCCCTACCCCAAGGCAGAAGGCCAGTACCGCTCAGCGCCGCTGCTTTCCAGGGAGGAAAACTGCAGAAAAACGGCTAAATCCCGGGAAAATTAAAAACTCATTCCTAGCCAAAATGGGGAGACAACTGGACCGTCAAGTGTTTCCTAATACCCTTCTGATTTATTTTCCTTTTGCAAAAATATCTGTATCTCTCTTTTTCTCTCCATGCACATGACCAGTACTTAATATTTCTGCACATTTGACTATGAAAATTTGGCGATTTCTTTTTGGTTTGTCTCGGTTTTTTTTTTCTCGGGCATCACAGATCCAGACGGAAATCTCTACGCCGACCTTTCCTAGGACATCCACACTAAAGCTCACACCTTCTCTCCTCTATCCTGGTCCTCGCTAATAGTAGTAGTAGTAGTAGTAGTAGTAGAAGTAGTAGTAGTAGTAGTAGTAGTAATAATAATAATAATAA
>NW_005054365.1:2417449-2420223 GCF_000277835.1 Geospiza fortis
CGCCGCCAACCCCACCGGGGTCTCCGCGGGTCGGACGGAGCCCACGCTGACCAGGACGAGCGGCAGAAGGGAATTCCCGCTGGAGTTGGGGTGTCCACACTCCCCCTCACGGGCAGGTGCCCATCTGGGGGGTCCTGTCCTGATGTCGACTCCAGTTTCTCCCGTTCATTTCGTTGCTTGGTGTTGCCATTTGGCTTGGAGTCACCTCTCGACAGAGGAGTGGAAAAGGTGGAGAAACTTCTCACAGAAGCCTGGAAGGGCTAAGCAGGAGTCCTGACTCCTTTTCCCTTCTCCCTTCTCTGTCGCGATTCTGCTTCGGAGCCGGAGGCGACAGCAGCTCCTTCTCCCGCCGCGGATCGCTCCGTGTGGAAACGAGCAGCGGGGAAAAGAGGCCAAGTTCAAACCACCCCAGCCCACCCTCATGGCCTTTATTTACTTCCAGAGCGCTTAAATGTTGTAGCAGAGAAGCAAGATAACCTTGGTGCGTTTAAAAAACCACAAAGAAAACCACCCCCAGCGCGAATCCATTCCCTCCTCCCACCTCTCCACATCCCGTTGAAACTTCCAGCCGTGTAAGTAGCAGACACGCAAGGTATTGTTATAAAACCTCTTCTCCTAACAAAATTTAGACAGCGAAGTTTGTTTTGCTTTTTTTTTCTTTTTTTTTTTTCCTTTTAAATACTTTTGTGTAGATTTCGCTTGCGTTGCTTGGTCTAGAGTGAAGCTCTTTTCTAAGTAGCATTTTTTTTTTAATAGTGCTTTATTATATTAAGCAGAAAGGGCATTTGGAATAGAGGTGGTCCCATCTGGAAAACCCCGGAGCTCATTTAGATCACATCACATCGGGCTTTTGTCTCTGCTCTTGAATAACCCAGCTAGACACAACAAAAGGGTAGAGATCTCTGCGTGGAGTTTTTTCAGTGGCAAAAGGACGCTTCGGAAAGATGCTTCTATATTCGCAATAACGAGGGGGGAAACGACTCAACGGGATCTTCTCTTGGCTCTCGAAAGACACCAGGAGAGTTCAGGGATGGGGCGTTTTTAGATAGTTTTTTACCCCACCGGTAGCTGAAAACCAGCACGCCGGCTGAAGGGAAGGAACCGAGAACGGCACCTTTTGTCTGACGGAGGTCTCTTAAATTCTCAGTTTAATGTGCTCGGAGCGACCCAAACCCGAGACGGTCCCCGCCGAAGGTACGTGCAGAGCAGAGCGGAGCGGGGCCCCCGCCGGGGGGAGCCTGCCCGCCAGCCCCCCAGCATCATCACCCGATAGAAACAGCACCTCGGAAAAAAAGCCATTTATCATTTTATTTTATCCTACTACGGGAAGGGACGGGCGCTCCCTAAACCTCCGTTCAGCTCTTGGAAACAACGACGGGGATTATTTCTGTTCTGGCTGAGGATGGGGAGGAAAAGAGCTGCAAGTTTGGGTGTGCGTGAATTAACACCCCAGGGAGTGGTGGACTGGGGGGCGGGGGGGGAATAAAGAAAGATACCAAACGCAGAAAAACCACCTCAGCTATTGATTTTTTTTCCAAACGCATAAATTAAAGAGCTCTGAACATTTGCATGAGAAACGTGCCTGCTCCGAAGCGTTTAAACGAGCAACAAATTTCCACGGCGGCGAAGCAGGGCCCCAGTCGGGCTGTGATGGGGAGCAGCGATCCCAAACTTCCGAGAGAAACGTGACGAAGAGCCATCACGCCAGTAAATAATTCAATTTTGCGTCTTTCAGAACCCAGTAACCTTGGGTGTCTTAGAAAGCAGATTGTACAAACAGGCAATTAAGATGAGCACAGAGACTTTCAGAGGAGATATAATGAACCAGCTTTAATTACTATCTTGAAATTAAAAATGTAATATACAGATTTAAATTTATTTTCACCTAAATTGTGTATAAAATTATATGGCGTTCCCCGCCCCCCCCCTTTTCCCAGGCTAAGAAACGAATTGCCACCAAGCTTGCCACTAAAAAGTCTGAAGTACTTTCCAAACCCTGCTCCCCAGCACGCAGTAATAATGATACATTTATCATTACTGATGACCGCCCACTGGTTTATTATTGCTTTGTTGCAACTATTACAATCAAGAGATTTCTTTATTTACTGTTAACATTCACTTAAAGCTGAATGTTAATGACTCTTCTGAATTCACCGAAGACTTTTCCGTTATATTTCAGGAGTAGTTACGGTTTGGGTTTCAGAAACGGCATAAAAGGAGGAGAGATGCTGGGCTAGTGGTTTGCTCCTGGTTTTTATTTTCTTTTTTCTTTTTTCCCCCTTCTTAAAAGGCTGTTTAAGAGGATTTATCTAAGTCGGATTTTCAACAAAGAGTTGCAAAACCTTGGCGTAATGTACGTACTTGACTGTAGCTAATTTTGAGTGTATTTTATTACAGGAGATTCATTCATTATTGATAAATGTTTGCAGTAACTTCCTGCTATGTAGAGTTGTATTTTACGAGGAATAAACAACCTATGGGGATTGGGAGTGTTTGGCTTTTACGCTTCTGCACTCTTCGACAGTTCCCATTACCCACTTCGGGGTCTGGCTTGTCACCTTCCCTCTTTCTACACCCAAAAGCAACTTCTTCCCTCTTCCCTTGCCACCGCATTCCTCTCGTTCCTTCACCCCTTGCTATGATTTCAGGATTATCATTTAAAAAAAGTGATTTGTATAGCACAGCATTTTACTACAGGCGCTCTTCCCTAAAGCCAGGTCCGTATGGATATCTCCAAAGGGTTGTACGGACCGGGATGAGCTCCCGTTTCGGGC
>NW_005054365.1:2421412-2432744 GCF_000277835.1 Geospiza fortis
CGGGAAGGGTGTCCGCACAAGCCCCTGAGGGAAATTAAGGGGTGGAGGGGGGGGCACTGCCACCTCCTGCAAGCCCTCGCACTCCCGCAGAGGCCCCGTCCCCGGCAAAACGCTTCCCGCAGATCACTCGACGTGCGGAACAAGGCGGCTGCTTAAAAACACAAATCCGGAGCCCTAATGAGTTCAATTACAATGTGGTAAACACATTGCCTCTACGCTTTAATTAAGCCGGCTGTCCAATTTTAACTCATTAGTAATTCATTAAGAGAACAGCCTTTAGCTGGCTGCGAGGAGTTCCGAAGCTCGTGCGGTTACGCGCCGTGCACATCGCAACGTATCTGAGGATGGCAGAGTGGCGTCTGTCCGTCCTCCCCCAGAAAAGGGGACTCCTGGACCCCAAAGGAGATCATCTGTTGTCCCCGCTGCTGTGGGACACCCTCGTAGGGGAAGGAGACACGAAAGTGTCGGGCTGGGGAGGAGGGAAGGAGTACTGATTTGACCCGGGACCCCCCGTTCCCTCTTCCCTCGGACCGATTTAAGGGCAGGCAGAGGGACACACTGGGGACTTCGGGGTCCCTGCGCCCAGTCTTAACAAAAATAAAACAAAACAAAAATAAAATTAAAATAAACAGCCGAACCCAAACCCCCCACAAAGACGGAGAAAATGTTTGAAACGTATCTGGGCCAAGAAACAGGTCAAATTTGCCCGAGAAGCAAATTTGGTTTGATGAGCGAGCCCAGGGGTCTTGCAGAGCCGGGTCCTGCCTTTCCGCCCCGCGGGGCCGGAGGGGAGCCTGGGCACCGGGGCGCTGCCAGGCGCCGGGAGTGGGCGTGGGAGGTGCCCCCCAAAATACCCGTGCCGGAGCTCCCCGTGCCCGCCGGGCTCACCGCGCTCCGCGGCACCCTGCGCGCCTCTCCGCTCCTTGCGGCTGCGGCTGCTGCGGGGACACCGCAGCAAAGCGGGCTGGGGGAGCCCGAGTTTCCCTTCGCTTTCCTTCCGAGCAGCGGCGAGCCCGCAGCGTCCCGCATGTCCCGAGCACGACGGTGGCGGTGCAGGGATTTAGGGTTTCGCGCTGCAGCTGCTGCCCCATTAAGGATTAAAGCATTTTCCCTTCAAATTGCGGTGCTTGGGGTGGCTCTGAGGCGGTCCGGGCTGGACATCCCCAAACCTTCCCCAAATTCCATCCCACTAGGATCGCTGCTTTTGAAGTGTTTGCGTTATGAGCATAGTTACCATTTTAGCGCAGCTCCAACAGGCTGGAGGTTGCAGTTATTTTTTCTAGATCTATTGAAAGTTTCTTTTCCTTTCCTCCTTTACTTTTAGCTATCTTTGACATTTGAAATCTGAATATGCAAAAGTATTTAGCCGACAGGAGGAGGTTTGGTTCCATCCCCCTTCACTACTGCCAGGTGCTTCAGAGAAACACACACAAGACTACAAAAAAATCTTTCAGAAGTAAGTTTGGGTGGGTTGCTTATTGTTCGGGGTCTCATTTGTTTCTTTGTTTGCTTGACCACAGACATTTATCTGATCCCAGACAGATTCAGAAATCTTTATTTTTTCTTGCCTCTCTCCTTGGCTGGGCTCCTCGCAGTGTCCCCAGCCTCACACAGGCACTTGTCACCTCTGCTGTCCCCCCTGCCCAAGCTCAGCTCCAGCTCAGTAGAAGGAGGCAGATTCAGGGGGCTTCAAACTCCAGATCTGAGTTGTAAACGACTAAATCCCTTCTGAAGAAGCCTTTAGGCAGACATCTCAAGAAGAAACCCTTAATAAGAGTCGTCTCCCTTGGGGAGTAGATTGGGAGCAGTTATCTCTTTAAAGCAGTTTTCCCTTTTCCACATCGCGGGCCCTCTCTGCCATAGTCTTGATTTTCATTTGGCTCCAGGCTTGCAAAATCGGATTGTCTGGAATTAAGAGATTTGAATATTGTTCCTCTTGATGTCAAAGAATTTTTTTTCCCACCAAGAAGGAATATCATACGAGCAGGATCAAGCCCCAGTGGAAGGCAAGGCTGTGAGCACCCTACTCAGGGCTCAAAAGCAGAGAAATTTAACTTGTTGCTGTGTTGCCTTTGTCACCTTATTTTTATCATCAGATCTTTTAAAAAATTGGCCCGAAAGCTAAAAGAATATTGCTTATCTATTTCCAGAAACCTCTTCCACTCCTTTGTCTTGACTAGCAAAGCACTGGCTTCTGGACACCCAGGGGACAATCTTCCTCCAGAGCCTCCTGGTATAAATCTAAAAATAATCTTGAAGCCAGTGGGCTACAATTCATTTTATTACCCCAGTGCTAATCTAGAATAGGTACATAAAAACTGTTAGGACAATTAATCTGAATTAATTTCCAAAGTGAATTAAATTAAATTGAATGAAGACCACCTGAATTCTGAATAAGAGCAACCTTCACAGGGGTTTCACGCAGTTTAATTAATCCACTTTTAAATTCTCACCTTCAGCTAATTTGGGTTATTTTCCTGAGTGTCCCCACGCAGGCAAAATCTTAGAGGTAAACGTGGCTCAGGGGAATTCCTCTGGATTTACCCAGATGTAATTTAGAACAGAAATGTATCCTCTAATACTCTTTGACCACTGCACAGAAATGATGCAGAAATGAGAGATATATAAATTGTGCTGTTGCACGGAGCTCAGCTTTATGAAGTAAACCCTTCCAAAAAGTTGTTTGTTTGGGTTTTTTTTAAGTTGTTTTTCTCTCTTCTGTGTCCCTGTACCTCTGTGTGTATAAACACAGGTACATGTGTCTGCAGACGTGCACACTATGGATGTGTGCTCTGTTTGACTTTGCTCTATTTGTTTAATCCATTAAAGCTTCTCCTCTGTGCACCTGGGACTCCCATTGAAGTTAAACTGGGAGCTGAAGAAACAGCAGGATCAGCCCAGCACTGCACCTTCACCGCTGAAATAGGATGGCAAAAACCCAAAACCCACAGCCACTCAGGGCCCAGCAATCTAGGGCAAATTTACAAAACCAAGGCTGTCTTTCAAGGAGCAAAGCCCCTTCTACTGCCTGAGGAGGTGTCATACAAGGGTTGTAGGTGCAAGTGGTGTTGTTGTGATATTTATCAAGTCATTGCAATATTGCTGAGGTGTAATGGTCCTCCACCTTCAGTGGTGCCTGGTCAATTGAGGACAGCAACTGGGGCAGGCACGGGAAGGTCTCAATTATCTCCTCCTAAAAAGCCACTTCAAACAGCTGACTTGTTATTTCAGCATATAAGGTAACTATAATATAATAACTATATAATAAAAAAAAAATATATATATACGCCTGCTTTTTTTAAACAGGCACCTGGTATAGTTACCTTATATTCCCTTAAAAACCAAGGGAATTATTTTTCCTTCTGAAATCAGGGTTTAGAGATCCCTAAATTGCATTTCATGACCAATAATACCATAGAGCCATAGAATGGTTTGGTTTGGAAGGGACCTGGAGGACCATCTACCTCTAGCCCCTCTGAGATGGGCAGGGACATCGCGAGCGGCTCCCTGGTGCCTCTCAGGTGAGATTCCCCAGGTCAGAGCAGCCTTCTCCCAGCAGATACTTGTGCCAAACCTTCCAGATTGTCGCAACAACAGAATCTCTGAAATAACTCCTCAAATAACCCTATCAATAGGGTAAAGTATGGCGGTGTGATCATGCCAGAGCACATCCAGAAACCTGGAATTTCACTCCTTGGCACAATGAATTGCAGCGTGACCTTGCAGAGAGCCATTTATAGACCAACACGTTAAAGATAAGCTCTCAAATAAGAGTGCCCTGTGAGTAATCTGGTGTGCTGCTCATATGTCCAGACTGAGCATTTCTGAAAATCAATCTCCTTTGGATTGGGATTTCTCAGTTGACATTCCTAAGTTGGAAAAATACGACCTCTTCTTCAAGCCTCAATTTATGCACCTGGAAAGGATGTGAATGTGTTTAGGGAACAGCATTCATCTACCAGGATCTCAGAGAGGTTTTATGAAATGTAGTTGAGTTAAAAACTCAAACCCACCCTAGCCTTTCTTCTCACTTTTGCTCAATACAGTTGAAAATAAATAAATAACCACATACCATAGCTAAAATCATCTCTGAAAAGCTGCATAAAACAAAAGATTCCCAAGAATTTAGAAACTGTGGAGTAAGTTCACAGTTTGGTTCCGGTATTTCCAGACTCACTGGGACATGAGATTTTTGCCAGTCTTTCCCCCTTGCCATCCAAATTTTAATTTCATGCACCATAAAATCAATCCACCTTCTGACACATTCCTTTCATAAATTTCGATGCATTTTGGAAAAATTCAAGGTCAGGCTGGATGAGGCTTTGAGTAACCTGGTCTAGTAGGAGGTGTCTCTGCCCATGGCAGGGGGTTGAAATAAGGTGATTTTTAATGTCTCTTTCAACCCAGACTGTTCCATGATGCAAAGGAAAATGCTGCTAACAATTTGTCAAATTTAAAAACGTTGCAACAACCCAGTGGAGTCAGTCTTTACCATGGACACAGGAGATTTTCAAAACAGTCAGCAGAAAAATTTATGGTGCTTGTATCTAACACAAAAGGTGAGGATTCGGCCCCAGGTTGTTCCAGGGGAGGTTCAGATGGGATGTTAGGGAAAATTCCTTCATGGAAAAGGTTGTCCAGCCCCACAAGCTGCCCAGGGCAGTGGTGGAGTCCCCATCCCTGGAGTGACTGGCCCTTGGGGACATGGATAAATGGTGAGCTTGGCAGTGCTGGGGGAATGGTTGGACTTGATGAACTCAGAGATCTTTTTACACGTAAATGATTCTGTGATTCTCCTGCTGATGCTCCCACCACCCCCTGCTGGGGCTGGGACCACTCGCTCAGGCCAGCTGATGGCTTCTGCCTTGACATCAGCTCACTTGATCACCTCTACTCCCACCTTGCCAATTCTTTTGTTGCTGCCACCCCCACGATTATAATTTAGGCATTTCCAGAGCCCAGGACTCCACTGGTGTAATAGAATTTTCAAGGGGTAGTGAGTTTTCACCAGTGGCAGAAACAGTTTCATTCCCTTTCCTCGAGTCCTGCCTACTTTTCCAGCTCCCTCATTATGGGTCAGCTTCCTTTTATCTGTGATAACCCCTCTCTCTGCAGGGTCACCCCCCAGCCTCAAATAGTGAAATGCTGCTCAGAAAAAGAAAATTTCTACCTCCACATGAGGAGTGCTCCTCATCACAACAGAAAAATACCGAGGAGAGGCTTAGAAATACCTTCAGCTGATTTTGACATCAGGAAAAACAAAATTACAAGGATTTGACCCTAGCAGAAACTTGTAAGTTCCTATATTAGGTACCTTAAAAAAGGACTTTTATTTCACAGCAGCACTAACACACTTTAATGAGCTGATGTTTAGAAATCAAGCAAGCACAAAACTAATTTCAAAGCAGCACCATTGTAGATTAGTTTGCCCCAGAAATTAAAGTCTTTCCTATCTGCTTTCACTCGTGATTGTTAATTAATTGGTAGGTAATAAACACAGACACCAGTTTTGCAGGAGTAGAAACATGAGGATATCATGGACTAACTTTCTTGGTGTTATGTTATTAAGTCACAGTCCAATTTTCAGGAAAAAAAACCCTGCAGAGAAGACATGAGAGGCGTTTTTGAAGAGGTGCCTATGAGTCCTCTGCAGCCCAGCTGCTTTTCGTGCAGCACCGTGCTCCTCTTTGGGGCCTGACCCTGGGGTTTATTTCTCTCACAGTTCCAGCCCCAAGATGAAAAGTTGAAGTCCTTGGTCCGGCTTGGGGTGCACACCAGACCTGCAGGACAGGGACAGCTTGATTAAATTCCTGTCTTTGCTGCCAGCTGCTGCTCGTGGCTGTGTGTGAGCTGTGTACGTGGTTTTGTCTCTCTTTATGAATTCATAGAATCACAGAATGTTTTGGGTTGGATGAGACCTTTGTAATCATCCAGTCCCACCCCCTGCCATGGGCAGGGACATCTTCCTCTACCCCAGGCTGCTCCAAGCCCCATCCAGCCTGGCCTTGGGCACTCCCAGGGATCCAGGGGCAGCCACAGCTGCTCTGGGCACCCTGGGCCAGGGCCTGCCCACCCTCCCAGCCAGCAATTCCTTCCCAGTGCCCAATCTAAACCCACTTCCTTTCAGTTTAAAATTATTCCTACTTTTCCAGCCAGCTTCTTCCCAGGACAAACAACTCATACGTAAGTTCATACAATTCATCCCTGTAGGGCTTAAGGAGGCATCACTGGTGCTGGATGAGGTAACCAGACCTGCCCATGAATAAATTTGGGGGATATGTATTAATCCATAGAACAAACCCTCAAGAGGATCTTTAGAAGCATAATAACAATTTTGGAGGATCAGTGTCTTAATTCCACCCCACTGCAGTCACATTAAGTGAACTGACGAGTGGGTAAGCAATTAATAGTGATTATAAACAAGCAGAAAGTGCAATAAACGTTACTGGGGCACTGGGATGCAGTGAGAACAGAGGTGCATGGACCACACACTGTGCTTTTACCCCATGAATTCCTGCCTCAGGAAACAAACTCCAGATACTGCATGGCACCCCTGCCCACCAAACCCACCAATCCCGAGCTGTCTGCCAAGTCCCATTTCAGCTGCAGGTGAGGCAGAAACGTGTCCCCCTCAGGGAGGCAGGACAGGTGAGTGCCATGGGGACAATCTCCTGGTCATACTTCAGCCTCCTCTTGCTTGAGGGGGTGTCAGTTTCCCCAGCCTCATTAACTGAAGCAACACTATAAATGTCTGGCTGAGTTTTGGGAAGGGAGGAGTCAGAGCATCTGCTTTGCCTATTTATATTTGCTGCTGGCAAAGGAACTGAAAGGCCATTAGCAACCCTGCTGGTCTTTCAGCACTAGAACTAAACACCTTTAGCCCCAGAGGGCTTCACAGCAGTAGGAAAAACCTCACGCTTGTAAGGTCTCCAGCCTTATATTACTTTTTTCCATCATGATTACCTTGGCTCCAGAAAGTTTTAATACCGTTCAAAATTCAATCCAGTTTTATTGACATCTCCAGTTTTGCCAAACAGTTAAACTGAAGCAGACGGCATGAATTTCAGTCAATCAATATTCATTTAGAGCTGGACACCCCTATGTAAGCATACTCTCTCCTTGGCAATGAGTAGGGAGGCTAAACAATCAATCCACACTTGTATTTAAACTCGGCGACTGCATTTTCAAAAACCCCCACATAAGGCAAAATTGAATGGTTGAATAAGGCAACATGTGATTTCTGTTATGTTATTATTAATAATTAATAATTCACTTAATAACACAGCGGGAGCCTAATCCAAAACCCACTGATGTCAATAGATTTCTTTCCAGGGTACTCAGTAGCACAAAGCAGACACAAAAGCTCAGGTTTTTAACAGCATTTAAGCACCTACATCCTGTGCTGGGCTCAGACACCTTCTGCTTCACGGCCCCTGGGCTCAGAACAAGGCAGGGAAGTGGTGCTGATATGGAACAGTGAGTAATGGAGTGTGGTGGATGGAAGGTGAGTAACAAAGAGTGGATCAAGAGCTGTCTAGGTACACGTGGCAGGGCTAGATTTGAATTTTGGCCTTAGAGCACTGGTTGAATATGCCCATCTTTTCTGTTATGGGTATGCGCCATGTAAAGTTGACATTTATTCTGTTGTACTTCAATATAACAAGCAGATTACATCCATTATTGACAGCCTGGCACAGCTGGGGCTGCTCAGCTGCACAAGAGAAGGCTCCAGGGACACCTCAGAGCCCCTGCCAGGGCCTCCAGGGGCTCCAGGAGAGCTGCACAGCCACTGGGGACAAGGCATGCAGGGACAGCAGCCAGGCAATGGCTTCCCAGGGCCAGAGGGCAGGGACAGATTTTGGGATCTTGGGAATTAGGAATTGCTGGCTGGGAGGGTGGGCAGGCCCTGGCCCAGGGTGCCCAGAGCAGCTGTGGCTGCCCCTGGATCCCTGGGAGTGTGCAAGAACAGGGCTTGGAGCCACCTGGGATAGAGGAAGGTGTCCCTGCCCATGGCAGGGGGTGGAACAAGATGGTCTTGAAGGTCCTTTGCAGCTCAAAGCATTGTGTGATAAACAGCTGTCAGGCACTGCCTGCATCCCTGCTTTAGGCTCTGGCTGTGTACAGAGTCTGATGTGCAAAAGATAAGAAGATCCAGGAAACAGCAAGCTGTTAAGTTTACTTAAAACTTTCCCTGGCCTTTTCCTGGCTGCCATCAACATCTTTAGGGCAGCTTCTGAGAAGTGCTGTGGCAGCCAGACACCCAGGCCTTGGACATCTGGACCTTAAAGCAAATATTATGGCTGTTGTTATTACCATTTTTGCCTCCCTAATTAACCAGTTGGGCACTTGCCAGCTCTTTCTCTCTGCATTGCAAGGACTGTTTCCATTGGGTTTAGGCAGACAGTCTTACTTTAAGATCCCTATTGATCAGCTGCCATTCTCACATGGTTAAAGCACTCCTCTTGGGGAACTCTCCAGTGTTTTAAGTGCACGCAGTTACTCTCATGACTGGCTTGTAAACAGGTTTTAATGGGGCTATTAGTGTAAAAGGACAGGAAACTTTCAAAAACAGCCTTTTAAATATTCATGAAGATGTTTAATCTGGCGCTTAATCACCACTGTTTGCATATCAGAAAAGAGCGGGGGCAGCAGTGCCTCGCTGTTAACTTCAACAGGACATTAATAAACGCTCTTAGACCCAGGATTAATGCCCAAATGGCAGCCAAACTCTTTGGAAAGCACTCCCCACCTCCTGCAGAAGAGCTCCCCAAAACTGGTGTGCAAGGAGAGTGTTGGCTCCCAGGAGAGGATGTT
Organism: Geospiza fortis; assembly: GCF_000277835.1. Classification (NCBI taxonomy): domain Eukaryota; kingdom Metazoa; phylum Chordata; class Aves; order Passeriformes; family Thraupidae; genus Geospiza; species Geospiza fortis. The sequence continues at coordinate 2,430,227 of NW_005054365.1, forward strand.
CAGGCCAGGCTCTGCTGTTGCCCCTGCTGAGCAAGGCAGGACCTACACCTTCTGCACTGACCAAGTCCCATTGGGTCAGAGGGGCATCAGAGCGGACTTTTCTGCCTGAGTGGAGGGTTCAGAGCCCCAGGGGATCTCCCAAAAGCAGCTGTGCTCAGGTGGGATGTGCTGTGTCCCGTGTCTGTCCCTCTCTGGGGCTGGATGGGCCCTCCAGGAGATGCCAGTATCTCCCCACTCCCAACAATGGGTTCGTTCACTCAAGTTTTCCTTCCAGCAAAGCTCTGGCTCAGGCTTTCAGCTGTTTTATGCTGACTGAATTGGTGTAAGGGCATGAAAGACTCCCTATTTAATTGGTTTAAGCAGTGATTTTGTCCTGGTGTCCCATTCTCTGTAACCCCTACTGACCTCTTTCCTGGCCATTCATGTGGTCACACCTATTCACACACTCTGCTCTGAACCACCCCAGGAGCCTCACGGCTTGGGTAAAGGCAGAGTGAGTTAAACACAGAATTTCAGCTTCTGTGTTGCTTTGGGCGTGGATTTTAGCCACTTTGGCAATTTTTGCAATGCACTTTTTATTTTCGTTTAAAAAGTAAAGTCGGAAAGGATAGTGTTTCCCCAGTGGGAGAGACTTCATGCAATTTTAAAAACGTGCATTATTTAATCCAGCAGGCATTAAGATGCCTTGAGCTGTTAACACCTGTTGTGGAAATCCATAATACACAGGCTTAAAAAACCAACAACCCTGAGAGACCCATAAAGGTTCCTGCAGAGCTGTCGTCGCCTCTCGTGTCAATGAGTACTTAAGGGCCCTGAAATCTGTGGCTGAACTCACTTACTGAGCACGTGCTTTCTCTTCAGCTCAAAAAAAATTCCTTAGGATAATTTCATTGAAAAAAAAAAAAGAATAATGAATATGAAACACCAGCGAGCTGCATTTCTTACACAAACCTCTCATGCATTTTTCATACATTTCCCCACCCAGGCGCCTAAATGCACCAGTTTATAGTCTATGTTACTACCTTGTAAAACTCCATGTAAAACTTCAGTCAATATATTTTTTCAGTGCTTTGACACACAGTCATTTAACATATGTCAGACCCAGGTAGCCTGACCTCAGCTGGGGAGGTCGCCACTGTCTCCCACAGAAGTAGATAAAAAAAAAAATTATATTCCCAATAGGAAATGCAAGGGTAAAGCAAAACTCCCTGGGGAAAGTGTGGAAGAAACTCTTAGTGTGATTTCACATTAGCAACACCTGCGCTCACTTCATCTTCGTAATCAGCAGAAACCATTTGTGCTGTAGAGTCTTGGCTGTGCTGGAGCCAGTGGAAATTTTCCCATTTAAACAACAGGACTCCTCTGATGGGACCTCTCTAATGGGACCACCTAAAATTTAGAGAGCTGCCTCAACAAGGAGCTGAGTGTCTGCTGCCATTTGAGCCCCTCCAGGGTGTGCTTCCTGGCCTGTCACATACCTTGCTGGCCCATGTCAGATTGTTGATCCCACAGGGATGCTTCTCCCATCCTGAGGGATCTGGGAAGTCCTGGGTGACAGGAAAAAGGGAAAAATAGTACCCATCTTTAAAAAGGGGAGAAATTAGCACCCTGGGTACTACCATCCTGTCAACCTGACCTCTGTGCCTAGGGAAATCATGGAATAGAAGTTGTACTAAGGGACATGGAGGACAGGGAGGTGATTTCAGACAGCAGGGGTGCACCAAGGAAAAATCCTGTCTGACTCAATGCAGTGGCTTTCTTTGAGGAAGTAACTACATCAGTGGATCAGGGAAGAGCTACAGATGTCATTTATTTGGAGCTCTGTAAAGCCTTTGACACAACGTCCTTCCTTCCAAACTGGAGAGTGATGGATTCCATGGCAGAATTATTAGATGGATTAGGAGCTGGTTGGATGGTTGCATCCAGAGGGTTGTGGTGAATGGCTCAGGGTCCCAGGGGGTCCCTCAGGGGTCCATCTGGGCACCAGTGTTATTGAATATCTTCATTAATGACACAGACAGAGGGATCCAGGGCACCCTCAGCAGATTTGCAGATGGCACCAAGCTGAGAGGTGCAGCTGACACACCTGGAGGATGGGATGGCATCCAGAGGGACCTGGACAGGCTGCAGGAGTGGCCCAGGGGAATCTCATCAGGTTTAACAAGGCCAAGTGCTGGAGCTGCCCCTGGGCCAGGGCAGCCCCTGGGACCAACCCAGGCTGGGATGAGCAGAGGGAGCAGCCCTGGGAGAAGGAGCTGGGTGTGCTGTGGGTGAGAGCTGGGCCTGCCCCAGCCTGAACCCCCTGCCCTGGGCTGATCCCCCAGCGTGGGCAGCAGGGCAGGGGGATCCTGCCCCTGTGCCCCTGGGCTCAGGTGAGAGCCCACCTGCAGAGCTGCCCCAGCCCTGGCTCCAACAGCACAAGGAGCTGGAGCTGCTGGAGGGAATCCAGAGGCACCAGTGTGATCAGAGGGATGAAGCAGCTCTGCTGAGAGAACTGGGACTGTTCAGACTGCAAGTG
>NW_005054365.1:2432844-2438272 GCF_000277835.1 Geospiza fortis
GCATCCAAGGCCGGGTTGGATGGGGCTTTGAACAACCTGGGATAGTGGACGGTGTCCCTGCCCATGGCAGAGTGTTGGACAAGATGAGATTTAGAGGTCCTCTTCTAACCCAAACCATTCTATGATTCTGTGATTTTATGTTTCTATGATTCTGTGATTCTTTCTAGGTGTCCTGGGGCTGAAGGCACACAGGTATCTGCAGGTGCACTGCTGTCCCAGCTCCCAGCAGAGTCTGGAGATTGAGCTGGATGAAGCAAGTGATCTGTGAGGTAAAACATAAATATCTACTGCCATGTGAGGCATTCAGGGCTATCTGGAGTATCACATATGGGAGGACTGTGAGGGCACAGAATCCTTCTGGGGCAAGAGCTAAGGCCAGCTGAGAAGCCAGGATCCCCTCAGATGTGGCTGGATTTCATGGTGTGATTCACAGGGATGTGCTGTGCAGCGCCAGGAGATTGTGGGTCCCTTTCAGTGTGGGACAGTCCATTATTCCATGGTTCTGTGACCTGTTTGGAGGCTGCTGGACTGAGCCCTGTGTGTTTGCACCAAAATCCCCCCCAGGGCTGATTCTGCACGGCCTCAGCTACAGGAGACAGGTCCCACCTTGCTGCGGGGTAAGACAAACCCTACAGCTGCGGGAGAGTTTTATCACAGGGATAATTAGAAACTTTCCTACCTGCCTCTATTAACTAAATAATTTTATAATTAGTTTGCAGCACTCAAGCCATTTCAGCAGCAGGCACAGAAATCTCCGAGGAAGGCAGGGAATACCAGGATTGTTTATTCATGGATCCTAGGAAATTTTTCACCATGGCTGTCTCCTGTGGGGGACTCCCTGGGGACAAGTGAGAATCTCAGCAATTTTATGAAACTTACTTAACACTCTGAGTGAAGTGCAGATGAGGAGAACAGAAGGCAGGAGGACAGGTGACTTCATCCTGAAAAAAGTCAAAGGTAAAGCTGTCAAATATGGGGAAAGCTCACAAATGTGCTCAGGCTCAGACTGGGAGCTCATGCTGGTTGTGGTTATATCCCAGGCTCATGATCTGGGCACATTAATCCAGTCAAAGTTTGCCTCTGTTTCTCTGTTGGAATCAGAGGATTTTTTTACATCAGAACACAGATCAGGTGTTTTTCAATATTATTCTTGATTTCTAAACATCTCTATCTTAGCAAGGCACAGATTAAGTCGCACTTAGCTCTTGCCTGAGTTTTTGAGCTTGGCACTGAGGTGATGATGCCTTTCTTGAAAGGATCTCATGGCATTTACAGAATAAGGCTTTTGGTTTGACAACACAATTATACAGGACCTTATCTTCAGGTATAGCTACTCAAATTTATTCAGGCAGAAAATTCTGAGGCTGGAAACATAGCTGTTAATTCTGCTTTGTAAACCATATGTAACATATTCTTTAAATAACATTGGTTGTAGAAGATAATTATAATTTGTCTTAAAATACTTCTCTCTCCCACACTTTGAAAAATTTCAATGACTTGCTTTGGGAAATATTTCAGTAATCAATGTAGGAAAAATGCAATAACTTAATCTATTTTGAAGAGTTGTGAAATTAAAGAAAGGTGAATTTTTGATATTTTTAACAAAAACGGACACTTTCCCAAAAGAGTATAAAGAAAACACAGGAACACATGGAATAATCCTACTCAGCCAGAGTGGTGACTCCTTATTAGAGTTTTAGGATAGATCATTTCTGAGATGATCTCTGTAATTTCTGAGATCTATCCTGAAACTACACACTACAAAAGAGAGTTTTCAAAAATATAAAAACAGAAAGAGAATTCTCAAAGTTGTTTTTCTAGCTTAGAACCATAGATTGGTTTGAGTTAGAAGGGACCTCAAAGCTCATCTCATTCAGGCCCCCTGCCATGGGCAGGACACCTTCCACTGTCCCAGGCTGCTCCAAGCCCTGTCCTGGCTGGGCTTGGCAATCATTCCTCAGGGATTTTCTCTGCAGTTGGGTGCTTCAGACCAAAATAATTCCTTTGGCCTCTGTGGTGGTTTCTGGCAGGTAATGGCAGGGGTGAAATTGAATCTTTCTTGGTCAGCCTGGTTTCCTCCAGCCCACATGCTTCAGGGTAAACCCATGAGTCACTGCCCTGGCTCTTCCTCATTGAATGAGATCAGCAGCTCGTCACGAACTCTGCACAAGAAATGACAACCCTGGGCAATTTTTGAGAGGAAAAAAAAATATAACCCAAATGAGAGGACAATTTCATGTCCATCCTTGCACCCGCAGTGGCAAAGGGCACCAGTGGACAGAAAGAACCCAAAAAGAGAGCACTTCTGGAGACATCCCTAAATAGATGCTTATTTTTAACCCTCACACCCAAGCCTGGAAGATCCTATTCTTTCTGCAGGAGTCCTGTATTAGTGCTCCAGCTGAGGAACATGCATTAGCAACTCTTAGTCTCTTGTACTGAGCATTATGTCTCATCTTTGGAGTCAGATTAACGGAGATTAGTGGTACCACTTATGAGTTTAAACATCATTCTGACCCAAATTGGTTGTGCAAGCCCAACATATAACATTGCACATGCAAGGCTCTTACTGTCCAGAAAGTGATTTCATTAATTGTTTCAGGGAAGAAAGCTTGTGTTACTTTCTGCTCTAATCCTGAGGTACTGCCCCCCACGCTTTCCACATCCACTGTCAAACACATCTGGTTATCCATCCACCCAAGGATCCATTTAATAATCAAAGATCATTTTGTTATAGCTGCAGTTGGCCTGTCTGCTTGCCTTCCCTGAGTGATTTCATCCATGCCTCTGATCTGTTGGATATCTGCTCCAGTTTCCACAAGGAGTGACACAGGACTGGAGGAAACCCGACAAAAAATAAACAGGCACGGCACTGCAGAAACTGCTGCACTGTATTAAAACAAATGGTTTTAATTATTTAAAATTAGATGCCTTGGCAGAAGCCATGCAGAAACTAAAAACAGAGGAAGCAAAAATATTCTTGTTTAAGACTACAGAAATGGAATTGATCCTAATAAGTCAAGTTTATTTTTTGTGAAATAATTAAAGAAAACCTCTTGCATTTCTCTGGCTGTGTGACCAAAACCAATTTGGAAACACACTGAACTTTTCAAGAAATCATTCACTTAGTTGGATTTGATCCTGGTGTTATTAAAAAAAAAAATACAAAGGAATAAAAGAGAAGAACTTTCCCACTGTTGCTTTTAGCATTTCCCATGGGACTGTCTACTGATGTCAGCTGTTTTTTGGATGGAGCATTAAGAACAAACTCTCATTTCCCTGTTTACAGGCTTGGCAGCCCTTGGCTGGCTCACAGTCTTTGTTCTACCTCTAGGGTCTGCATGAACACGTGAGACCAAGGTCCAATTTATGCCTGTGCTCCAATGAAGTGGTTGTCCTGATGTGTGTGACCAGAGTCTCCATCCAGCCAAGGCAGGGACAGAGGTGTCTTTGCAGGAGATTGAGCACCCGAGGCAGGCAGACACTTCCTGCCTTGCTTGGCTTTCAAGAGCACCTCCACTTGGCAGAAGAGGAATTTATGTGGTTATTTTAAGAAGGCTCCCCCTTCCCTAAATAATGAAGATGGAGGTATGTGAGTTGGGCAGGCTAAATCACAGCAGTGACACGTCTCCTGGCTCTGCCAGGGTGCCGTGGTTTACTGTCTCCTCACAGCGACTGGCCAGGTGTGTGCTCCCCTCTAAATTAACCCAAGTCCAGGAGACAAATTCCCACCTCTCTCAAGAACTGCTCAGGCAGCACTTTTAATAACTCATGTCCATCTCTTCCCATCACATATTGGAGACACTGCACCTCCAGCACAAGGAGCAAGGAGGGAGCTGCCTATAAACCACCACCACCCCTACCCCCAGCACCCAGGGGTCTCCCCTGGGGCTTCTCATCCAAACACTGACCCACCCTGGCCCCGTTTAGCTGTTGAGATCTGACAAGATCACAGCCTGGGGTGGTATGGCTGAATTTACATGTGCTTAACAAATTGCCTGTTCACTCAATTACATTTTATTTAATCATCTGTAATCATATAAATTATGCCTGATGGTAGTAAATGTTCGTGTCAGTTCCTAATTACAGATTGATTAATTGGCTGTGGTGATTTGTATTTCTTATATAAGAATATATGAAGATGATGATAAATTATTATTAGTATGCAGCATTTCATATGAAACATAGGGGAAACTTTCCTTTCTTTGACACTTAACGTTCAGTGTATCAAAAATGTTTTGCATTATCCCATGCCCCAAAGAGGGACACTTTCACTACATTAAAAAAAAACCAGCAAAACAAACAAAGGAGAAATATGGTGTGATGAATCCTCAAGAATAAAAAGTCTTGACGATTCCATCTCAACAGTCAAGAACTTGCCTGTTGCTCTCTACTCACTTCAGTATTGATCTGAACTGCACATCAAGTCAGGTTTTAGCATGAAATTCAAGAAAGTGAGGAAAAAAATTGTGCTAATGTCATCTGGGGACAAGCCATCTTGCTGTAGGGTTTAGCTTGGCCACACTACTGCCTTGACAATAGGTCTGAGTTTGGAGGGCAGATGGTTTAGGCCCAGATTTGTTATTAAGAAGGAATACTGTGTGCTGAAGAATATCTATTTTCCCAGAAAAATATTCAAGCAGACCAGGCTGCTCCAAGCCCCATCCAGCCTGGCCTTGGGCACTGCCAGGGATCCAGGGGCAGCCACAGCTGCTCTGGGCACCCTGGGCCAGGGCCTGCCCACCCTGCCAGCCAGCAATTCCTAATTCCCAATATCCCAAAATCTGTCCCTGCCCTCTGGCCCTGGGAAGCCATTGCCTGGCTGCTGTCCCTGCATGCCTTGTCCCCAGTGGCTGTGCAGCTCTCCTGGAGCCCCTGGAGGCCCTGGCAGGGGCTCTGAGGTGTCCCTGGAGCCTTCTCTTGTGCAGGCGAATCTCAGAATCTCTGCTGCTGACAGTGACCCCGAAATGTGTCAGAAAGTCTCTTTTCCCAGCCCAGTGGTCGAAGAAGGAGTCAGGGCTCTTCATTTCTCGGTCTCAAGGTTGTCTATTGTTCCTCACTTATGAAATTCTTTCTCTGGCCTGCCGAGGTCCGCTCAGCAGGACAGACAGATGCACTCTGCCTGCCCCCAGGGCAGTGTTATATTTTAATACTAAAAACTATGCGTACAATATTTACAATTACTTCCCAATACCTATCACCTACGTTAGACAGTGAGCTTCTACTCTAAACCAATCCAAAAGTGCCAACATCACAGCAGAAGATGGAGGCCAATAAGAAGAAGGAGAAAGGCTGGACATGCCCAGATTCCTCCATCTTGTCCCCTGAACCCCCATTCTAAAACCCCCAAAAATCTGCTTTTTCACCTTGTGATAAATTAACTATCATTCTACTTAAACTTTCGTGGCTTGTAATTCTTCATATAAGG
>NW_005054365.1:2438327-2445363 GCF_000277835.1 Geospiza fortis
CCAGAGCAGGGGGGCTCCAGCCCTGGCAGCATCTCCGTGGCCTCCTCTGCACCCACTTCAACATGTCCAGGTGTTTCCATGACAATATCAGCCATGAATGCTGTCAGCACTCATTCCCAGAAAAAACCAGGAAGTTTTGTCTGCCAGCACAGGTGCTGTGCTGCTGTGCGCTGCTCTGTTTCTGTCAATCCATTTCTCAAGGTCACCTGGCTCCTCCCACACAGTGCAGCAGTCACCCCCAAACTGATGGTTTTTTTTGTGTTTTCAGAAAACATAATTAGAAAATGTCAACCTTTTGTAGCAAGGTCACTCACAGACATCTTAAATGTGACTACTGAAAAAACAATCCTCGAGGAGCCCCACTGACAAACTATCCCCAGTCCAGCACTACTTCTATCACTAGAGTCTCTTATTTCCCCTACAGGTAAACACCTCACAATCTTCTTTCTAAGGCCCTATTTCTCCAGCTCCGCTAATCCAGCTAATCCCTCTCTGAAGCAAGGATAAGTGACAGCTTTTTCATTCCCTTATCTAAAAGTTAGGTCTCTTATCAAAGGAATATGCTAAACACAAGTGACACTTTCTGTCTTTGGAAAACCTCAGTTATATTTAACATCACAGCTCTGTATCCGTAGCCATTCTCCCCTCCAAATTTTGTTGCAGTTTTGTCACCTTGTTGAGGTTAAAGCACTTAATAAACTAAAAAATTAAAGGTTTAATTCATTTTCTACTGCTTTGTATCTAGGATGGAGATTGTCCAGTGCCTTCACGTCAACTGAATTAAGCTCTCTGTCATTTTCTTATATCTCAAACAAGGTAATTTTCAGTTTTTTCTGACTCCTTCCTCAGCGTCCAGCCTGCCTGTGCTGCCCTGCCCAGATGCACCTCCCTCCCTCAACACTGAGCCCTGCACTTGTTTGGATGTTGAGAAGTAAAACCAGGGTGTGTCTGGCAGTTGTTCGACAAGAAGCTTTTCCTTAAAAATGTTCCCACTCCCCTGCTTCTTCCAGGAACCCATGGACACCGACTTGCAATATTCTTTTCCTGTTTTGCCAGATTAGATCCACAGGGTGGGTAACCACACTATGGCCATTAATTAACCCATTCAAGGACCCCTTCTCTGAGCTGATGCTGTGATGATTTGTGAGACATCGGCTCTTGGTTATCTTATCCAGATAACCATCCTTTCACAGCCTGCTTCTGAGAGGGCCACCCACAAAGGACAAGAATTGGAGCCCATCTCAAAACCCTCATTCCTGAGAGCCAAATAACTCCATCAGCTTCTTGTTCTCGTTAAGGAGAGAATGCCAAATAACTCCATCAGCTTCTTGTTTCGTTAAGGAGAGAATGTAGAGATTTTGGTTAACATTGGCAGGCATGACAAAGGCAACCTGTTTCTTACATCTGAATTTTGTCCTCCACCTACCCGGGTTCAGATAGGGAGGGTAGCATAAATCAGTTAGGCAGAGGGTAAGTCTTTTAGGTAGATATATATGTTTGTCTTCCAGTCTGTCTGTCTGTGAGTGCTGTCAGGCATGGGAGATGTCAAAATCAGGAATTCTTCTTGTGGTTGGTGGGTTTTTTTGTGTTTTTTTTGTTTGGTGGTTGGTGGGTTTTTTGTGGGGTTCTTTTTTTTGCTGTTGTTTTGTTTTTTTGGTTTTTTGACTTTTTGTTTGTCTGGGGTTTTCTTGGTTTTTTAATTTTTTGGTTTTTGGGTTTTTTTTCCTTTTGTTTTTTTTTTCTTTGGTTGGTTTTTTTGGGGGTTTTGGGTTTTGTTTTTTGGTTGGTTGGTTTGGGTTTTTTTTTTTGGAGTTTTTTTGGTTTTTTTGGGGGGGGTTTGTTATTTTTTTGGTTTTTTTTCATTTTTTGTTTGGGTTTTTTGGGTTTTTTTTGCTTTTTGGTGTTTTTTCTCTTTGGTTTTTTTTTGTTTGGCAGTTTGTTTGTTTTGGTTTTTGGTTTTTTTTTGGTTTTTTTGGGGTTTTATTTGGTTGGAATTTTTTGTTTGGTTGGTTTTCTGGTTTTTTTTTTAATTTTTTGGGTTTTGGTGGTTTTTTTCTCTTTGTTTTTTTGTTTGTCTGTTTAGATGTTTGTTTGTTTGTTTGTTTATTTGTTTTCTTCCCTTTCCCTGCCATGACACTGTGGCTTTTTCTCAGACACTGTTGTATCTCCTCTGCAGAAACTGCCCTGGTGGACGCCTGACTCTCACTGCAAGAGAAACTCTCTGCTGCCCACGAGTGTGTGAGCTTGGATAAATTACTGACCCATCACTGCCCTGGCCTCCCTATCAGAAAAATCAGTACAAAACAATTACAGAGTGAGGTCTGTTTAGCTAATGCTGATAAAGCGCCAAGGGAAGGGGCATGGAGCACACAGTAGAAACATCTACCATGTTGCTGTTGCTAAGGTGGTCACTTACATTCCTGTGTGCAAATAAATCCTGAAAGGGAAAAGCCTCTGGGATGACCAGGAAACACACAAATGCTCGAAATTTCTCATCCATTTATGGTGAAATGGATTTCTAAGCTGGAGAGGAGTGGGTGGAGCTGTTCTGTTTTCACTTGGGTCTTTGGGTTTTGTGTTCAGGCTTGGCTTTGCACCCTTTGGGACAGAGAGAGGCTTTTTGTTGTGTCCTTCTGTCCTGCAGGCCATGGAAAATCTGCTGGAGGAAGGGGTGCCAGGGAGGGACTGGGAGATGCATCCAGCTATCCATTCACCTCCCCATCCACTCACCTTTTGGCTGATCTGTCCACTCCCATGCAACAAAGTGATCCAAAACCTCCAAAACTATATTCCCTACTCCTCTTTGATTCTCCTCAGCCTGTGAGCTGACAGCCGACTTGCCATAATTAGCTCATTTTTACAAGTTTGACAGGATCCCACCCTTGTTTCTTTGACTGCCTTTAATGCTTTCCATGAACAGGGCAGGAAACTCAGCTCAATAGACATTTCCATAGTCAGATGTTTAAATCATGATAGTTCTTGTTACAAAACTAATCTATGTAGCCAAACAAGCAGAACTATGGTGGTGCTTTTTAAAAATGCAGTAGGCCTGTAGCTGATGTGTTATTATCAGTTAATTCTCATAAAAGGTCATTAATGGTGCATACAGTGAAGTGCAGGACTGGACAGGCTGGGTCAGAGAGAGAGGGGATCTGCATGACTGATGTGCAATGCTCAGGGTCAGAGCATTACAAAATTATTCTCTTCAATTATTTACATCCTTCCATCGACTGCGTGGTGGGCTTGGGCTTGTGCAAGGAGTTTCTGCCGTCCTTGCAGGGCTTTTCCTTTTCCTCAGGAATGGCATTCACTTAAATGAAAGAGATCTGGTGAAATCCTGCCATGCTCCCTGTGGCTGGCAAAGATTCAGGGAGGAGAGTGGGCGGTGCTGCTGCAGCCATTCGAGGCTGGGGAGCCCTGTGCTCCCTGTCAGGGTAACCTGAGCTGCACATAAATCCTGTGAGCCCATCCTGCTCGCCAGGAGATCCCACTGTCAGGTACAGAAACAGGGCTGGGAAGAAGGATAAAGGCTGCAAATTTCATAACAGATTACATCCTGGTTATCACCATCATCAACAACCACAAAGTTGAAATGTTTCTCTCTCCCTACCTCCAAACCTTAGCGAAAGGAATCCAACCTGATTTTTTTTTTAAATTCTTTTTTTTGTTTTGTATTTTCGCGATGGCAACAGCACCAGGCGTGTGCTATATATCAGCCATGATATATAGCCCTAGGAGCTGGCTGTTGACAACTTATGGCTCTTTTGTCTGGGTCTGCCTACTTGGCTGTTTAATTACGTGAGGTGCTGTTCTTTCCGCGCGGCGCTCGTTTCCTACCAGCGGCTCCTGGAATTCATGGATGGTGCTGTGTCTGCACCAGCCATCAAGCTGATGCTCCAAACACATTAGCACGACCAGGAGCTGCTACTGCAGCTCTTTGGTTCATCTGAGTGAGCTAAATCAGCCAGGATGTTTCTTAGAATAAAGCGGTAAATTCTACGTGGTTCTGAGGAAATGTTTCTCTTCGTAGTTTCAATACCTCCTTGCATCTCTTTTCTTTTTTTTTTTTTCTTAATGCTAATGGGATTTAAATTACTGACCATAGCAATTTAACTTTTGATGAAAATAGCAATTAATAGAGAGGACATTAGAGAGAAGAATCCTGAGACTTTATGAGTATGGATTACTGTAAAGCTACATAATAAAATGATTACAGCATGCATAAAAGGTCATTATTGCTGTAATAATGCTGTCCCAAAGTACCTTTTTCATTCTGCAGGACTGAAACTTGTTACCAAACCTAAATGAAAAGCAAGAAGTTATGTCTCAGACCTCTGTTACCGCAAAATTTAAGAATTAACCCAAAAATCTGATAATGATTTTTATTAATTTTGTTCAGGAATGTATTCTCCCATCCCTTTATCTCTTGAAAGAAGAAAATTAAAGCATGGAATGGGGCAGAATTTTTAAAGGGAGAAACCTGGAGTTTATGATAGCAATGTCATGGATATTTTTGATGAGTTCCATGTAAGAGACCCTTATTAAGATCCATGTCCTCTACTATCTAAAATAAGAAAAAAGCCTGAGCCAGAAGATATATTCCATTTCACCATTCTCTTTAATCTACAGATAGTGCTTTTGAAATAATATTATCTGAGTGGACATCTTTTCTGAAGAGCTGAATAAAGTTCTATCCTAAGTCTACTCAAATGAGCGTATTTGGTGTTTTTTTGACATTATTTGAACAAAAAAATAATTCTGGTTTACCTTTGGATCTTTACATACTCTTCTAAAATGAAAGGGAATCAGTCTAAATGAAAATTGAAAGAAAATAGTTCAAAGTCTGCTAACGGCACTTGAAAAATGAAAGATACAGTTTTAATCCTGAAATTTTGGGCTGTCACTTCTCATGTCTGAAGCACCTCAAATGCACCATGAGTGCCACAATAGTCTAGGTTGCCTTCCAGTGGGGCTGTTTTGCTATTAAATCTTAAAAGAAATACTGTCTGCTCCACTTAGGACAAACATCTCTCCCATCCCACTTCCATTTAGTATTTGTTTTCCCACCTTTCTCTCTCGTGTCCTTTGTCGTGTCCCTCCAGCTCAAACCTCTCAATGGCTGATGGCCTTTCATCAACCATACTCATGGTGGCACTTCTGGCAAGGCCAAAAGTTGAGTCTCCACTTTGTGACATCCCTACATCCACTTTAGTGGATTTAGAAACACAATTCCTATTAACCTATAACAGGGCTCAGGCCCTCAGATCACTTTACCTTAAAAGAATTTGGGAGAACCTCCACTGAACATTGCAAAAAATTTGCCCTTTTGGAAGGGACAGATGGGATTGTTTTATGGAAAAGGAATGAGGTGTAAATCCCAGCAGCCTCATTTACCTTCAGGGGCTTGCTTCAGGCCTGAAATTCTAAACAAAGAGATGCCCAAAGACCATCAGAAAAAAATCCCACCTTGTATTCTCATCCATGATGAGATCCACAAATGATCATTTCCCATTTTAATCTCTGTCCAGAGGATGAGCAGGCATAAGTCATATAATTTCAATTAATCTGAGATCTGCAAGTATAAGAAGCTATAAAAGAGCTTATTATTATTTATTTCTCCAGGCATTTTATCCATGAACCATTAGAGATACACATCTAAATGTGCCTTCTATGTCAATGATAGTGCTCTGTGAAATAGCAAACATTAAAAACCCATAGGAGAGGTTATTCTTTCATATCTGATGGAGGTTTCAGTAAAATGCTTGGGCTGTATTTCACCTGGATGCCAGAGAGCTGTGCACAGGCAGACAGCTGTACAGACTTCCATCTTCTCCTGTGCCTCCAGTGCTGGGGACAGCTCTGGTCCCTCAGGACAAGAGAGACACTGAGGGGCTGGAGCGTGTCCAGGGCAGGGAACGGAGCTGGGGAAGGGGCTGGAGCCCCAGGAGAGGCTGAGGGAGCTGGGAAGGGGCTGAGCCTGGAGAAAAGGAGGCTCAGGGGGGACCTTGTGGCTCTGCACAGCTCCTGCCAGGAGGGGACACCGGGGGGGTCGGGCTGTGCTCCCAGGGAACAGGGACAGGAGGAGAGGGAACGGCCTCAGGCTGGGCCAGGGCAGGCTCAGGGTGGGCATCAGGGAAAATTCCTTCATGGAAAGGGTTGTCCAGCCCAGAGCAGTAGAGAAGTCCCCATCCCTGGAGGGATCTAAAGGCCATGTGGATGTGGCGCTTGGGGACATGGGTCAGCGGTGGCCTTGGCAGTGCCAGGGGACTGGTTTGAACTGGTAATCCTGGAAATCCTTTTCAATCTAAACTGTTCCGTGATTCTCTGCATAGTGTGGGATGTAGCTGGGTTTTGAAGGTGACCCACAACTCTGTCCATGGATGTATGCAGCATCTAAAATGCCATCATCTCACTATGTGTGCCAGCTCTTCCTTATCCTGCTGCTGCCAGCAGAGCCTCAGCAGTTCCCACTGTGCCTTGGGATGCTCAGTTCTGGGGTTGCTGTGGCTGTGGAGCCAGATTCCATCCCATGTTATACAGCAGTTCCATGGATCACCAATGCCACAGCACTGGGGTCCCCAGGCTGCCAAACCAGACCCTGCTGGCCAGGCCTGGGGGCTTCTGAAGAACTGAATTATGGAGATCATAAAATCACAAAGTCAAGCCATGATTTGGGTTGGAAGGGACATTTAAAGGCCGTCTAGTCCAAGCATATTGCAAGGAGCAGGAACATCTTCCACTAGATCAGGTACCTCAGAGCTCTCTCCAGCCTGGTCCTGAATGTTTCCAGAGGAGGGGCAACCAACACTTCTCTGGGAAACCTCTGCCTGTGCCTCACCTTCCTCAGTGAAAAATTTTCATTCTAAGTCTTGTCTGAATCTTTTTTCATCTAAAACCATCCCCCACTGTCCTATCACTGCATGCCCTTGTCAAAGGTGCCTCTCTGCTCTCCTGGAGCCCCTTGAGGCCCTGGCAGGGGCTCCGAGCTCTCCCTGGAGCCTTCTCTTGTGCAGGGGAACAGGACTTACTCTCTCAG
>NW_005054365.1:2445412-2467334 GCF_000277835.1 Geospiza fortis
AACCCTGAGCAGGGTGTCCAGAGACCTGGCAGGACCTTTCAAATGTGGGGCACTGGAGGAGGGAGGGAGCCCCTGGGTGCAGGGAGGTCGGGAGGATCCTTGGGAAGGAGACACAAACATGTTGTGGTGAGCATGGGTGTCAGCAGCACCCCACACTGTACAAGAGTGATGTTTCATTCCTGGACACACACTCCATTCATGCTGCAGTAGCTGATGCCACCCTTCATCATACTTTCCTGCCCCTGCACCCCTCCCTCCTCTTTTTAATGATTAAATGGTGCACTTAGTAAAGGCACAATAGGAGAAAAAAAAAAAATTAATAGAGGCTCCTACATCTCCTCCTGAGGGGGGGCAATGGCACAGAGGCATCTGTGTGCATGTTTAATGGGTTCAATTTCCTTTCCCTGCCATGGTTTGGTGGCTGACAAGGGAATGCAGCAAGATGGTGGCTACTGCTGCTTTATTGAACGGGACTCCATGAACACTCACTTGGGCATAACACGAGCCGTGCCCCGGCTTCCCTCTCCTCAGCATCCGTGCACGCGGCCAAGGGCAAGCGTTTCTGTGAGAGGGATCACCCCTCCCTTTTCTCTTCCCTCCCCCTCAGCCCCGTCCAAAGTAGCCAAACTGACACAAAGGATGCTGGCAAGCTGGATGTGCCAGGAAAGCAGAGCTCCCAGAACGCCCCTCGGAGCGCCATAAACGTGTGCCGAAGGAAATTAATTGAATGCTGTGTATCGAAGGAAATAACAATAACAATAATCACACACATCCCTAGCAACTAGAGAGGGAAAAGATCTATGCGGTTCTTTCGTCTCCTCTCTGCCAAGGGGTGATTATTCCCTTCCCCAGTTAATCCCAGAGCCATCAGGCAGATATCTTGAAGAGGGGAGGTGTTTTTCCAAGGGCAGGTAGGTGCTAAGGTCAGAAGAAGAGGCATGGTCCTTTTGCACATTTCAAAGGGGATGCTGGAGGTCTCACTGTGGTGCTGATTACTAGATTGAGCAGTCCTGATCCACAGTGGTCATGAGGACCAGGATGGAGGACCTGGCACTCAATCATTGCACGTGGGCAGCACAACAGACAGAGCTGAAGAATCCCAAAATGATTTGGGTTGGAAAGGACCTTTAAAGGTCATCCAGTCCAACCCCCTGCCATGGGCAGGGACAGCTCACCCTTGACCAGGTAGCTCAGATGCAAGGTTGGAGTGGCTCTGCTGGCATGGACTGAGATCAGATCCCGTGCTGGTTCTCTGCTTTGGGGTGCTTTTGAGACCAGCAAGATAATTTTTTATAAAATAACTTCAGATGCCACACACATGCAGATTTTTGCCTGTTGGTTGAGCTGCTGTCCTCAGCTATCTCCCACAGAGCCATCCAGCTTATGCTGGGATGTGACAAAACAAGAGGTTTGCCCAGAATCTAGGCAGGATTGGCAGCCACACATGGTTCTCCTCTCCTTGCTTTGCAGGATTCCATCTTCCTTCAGGACCACAGACCAGCCCTGAGCTGAAACATTCCTGCCACATGCAGGAGCTGACGAGTGATCCTCCCACTGCCGGGTAGGGTGGCTTGGAGGAAACCTATGGCCATAAGGGACTGTGGGACTTGCTTGGAAGAGCTGTGCAAATTGGGGATGGGATCTGATCTACAGGATGCCCTTCCAGCTGTGGCTCACACCGGGGAGTGGGATGTGTCCAGCTGGAAAAGTGCCTTTGAGTTGGATGGACTGAATCCATCTCTTTCCTTGAAACCCTGACGGCTGCTTTGCCTCTCTGCACCTTCGCTGCCCATTTATAAAGAGCTGATGAGAATATGCTTCTGCTCTCTCACACCGAGGCTCCATTCATTAATAGTTACAAAAGGTTTTGAGATCCTCAGATGGCCAGGGCGAGAGAAGTAATTATTTATTAACAGCCTCTGTGAAGGTGTGGGCAGCCATATTACATCTCTCCAGGGTATTTAATTTAGGTCCTGAGCATTTATTGTGAATCTGAGAAAGTAATTGCTGATCTGGGCAGAGGTAGGTGGTAAGATTTTTTTTTAATTTTTTTTTTTGTACCTGAATGAAATGCCTATAAATGCAGATTATATTTTTTTACAACGGAGATGAAGGGTACCAAGGGACCAACAGCCCTTGAGACTTTTACTGAGGCTGTATCTTTGTCCAGCATCCTGTTGGAGGGATGGTTGGGGCGATGGAGGCAGCGATGCCACGCTGCTCTCCCCTTGGGCATCCTCCAGGGGTTGGGGACGAGCATCTCCTCACAAATTTCCCCTGGGCTGGTGTTCACCTTGCCCTGGCCTCCTTCCTGGGGCTGGGCCCCTGCCCACAGCCTGCCTGTGTGCCCTGCAGGTGCGCGGGGACAGCGCTCACCTCGCTCCCAGCCGCGGCGCGAACGCGGGGCCTTTGCCATTAAGCGCCTTCCGTCTCCTTTTCTTTTGTTAAAACCAAATGGAACAATGTAATTAGCTTGTTACAATTAAAGTGACTCGACTGGATAAATTGTAATCACCCAGACTGAAGTTAGGCATCCCTGCAGGTCCCGGCCAGAGCAGCTGAGCTGCCTCATTTGCATAATTAAAATATACAAATGATAATGGATTTTTTCCTCAATTTCCAGCGGCTGTAAATTCGAGAAACTATGAAATTAGAATAACTGAGATGGAACCCGCCTTGAGGTAATGAGGATGACAAGTTTTGACAGTAGGGGTGTTTATAACACTAGTTTCTCGCTGCAAAATAAATAAGTACAAAAAAGATTAGACAGTGATATTACTTAATAGTTCCATGGACAGTGGGGAAAGGAGATAGACTGGTGATTACCTCTGCAAATTTACGCTGCCTTTTTGACAAGCTCACTCCTAACCTTAGGGGACACCTTTCTCCTGATTATGAGAAATTGAGAATGAATTAAATGCATAAAAAGGGTTGTCACGGATAGACAAACTAAAGGAAAAGAAATGAAATTAGTCTTGCCATTTTAGCTTGCCGCAGGAGGAGGGGGGAGAGGGAAGGGGAAAAGGCTGGGAGAGGTTTCACGGCTCCTGCAAGGAGGAAATGAAGAGACTGAGTGGTCCAGAACCAAGGCTGATTTCACAAGAAATGGAAAGTCCTTGGGACCCCAGGTGAAAAGAGGAGAAAAAATTAAAAAAAGAAGTAGGTAATTTCTTGTTCAGGGAAGCTACAGGTTCAGTCTGGCAATGAATTGTGGTTTTCTATGAATGGCGCTTTTTTTTAAAATTTCTCAGCAAATATTTTCTTCCTCCATTTTTAAGTTAGATCTCTTTAGAACCCCTCAGAGCTGGAAATGTGGGCTGAGCCAGGAATGGGCAGGTTGCCTAGCATCTCTGACTTCTCTTTACCTACACATCCAAAATAGCAGCAGTTTTATGAATATACACACAAAAAATAATCATGTCCAAAATTATTCTGCGAAACCAACTGAAAAAAAATGATGGTTTCTGCTCTCCTCAACTTCTCCACCTAATCCAAAAAAAATTAATTAACAATTGAATGTGGTTGATAATGCCTATTTCGCAACTTTTCTCTCTTTCAGTAGGACATTCAGCAGCATAAGGAGAACTGAACCTATTAAGAAAAGTGTTGAGCAGAAGATATCCGTGGAAAGGTTTGAAAGCGGAGAGCAGAGGATTGGAGCCAGGACTGATTCTGGTGAGCAGGATTTACCTGCTTCCAACTTCTGTGAACTGACCCTGGGATGTCCTGCTGATTTTGCTTTTTATTCCCCCCTTTTTTGTTCTTACAGGAACTGGTCAGCTCAGATGGAAACTCCAACCCCATAAATGGCTGGATTTTCCAAGGGGCTAAAAATGGGCATTTGTTTGCTCTGGAATGAGGAAGTTGATTAGGGATTGGTCGAAGGAAAGCTGGCACAATGTTTTCCTTGGCCCTGTGTGGAGCAAGGATGGGACCACGGGTGTGTGGGAGCACTGAGGACCAAACCTGCCTTGACAATGGGTTTGGAAAGGGCGGTGGTAACTCCACTACCCATCTCCCTTCTCCAGGATCCTGTGGATCCCATGTTTAAAAGCTTTTAATTCCTGTGCACTCTAGTGAAATTCTGGTGATATCACGGACAGCCTGGAACAAAGACTGGTGGAAGAAGATGGAGGGAGGTGAGAGAAATGAGAAAAGAGGAGAAAGAGGGAGAAAGCACAAGGGGAAAGGGGAGTAAGCAGGGAAGGCAAGAGGAACCCAAAAAGCAAAGAGGTGCTGAGAGAGATGGGCTGGGGCTGGGGGGCTGCAGGGATCCAGAGGGTCCCATCCCCACCCACAAGGAGCAGCAGAACACCTACTTTCTCGCCCTGGCTGGAAATACTTTCAAAACAACTGTATGTCTCCCTCTGCTTGCCCACAGCCATGGGTCAAAGCAGCGCAGTGCCCTGCATTTATCTTTTGAATATCACCTGAATTAATCCTGCCATCCTCCAAAGGCTGCTGCTTGTTTCAGGCCCACTGGATACAGCTTCCTTTCCTCTCTTCCTTTTCTCCTCAGAGTGTTTCCAGTTCAGGTACAGCCGCCATTTACATTTTATAGTTTGCTTTACAGCATCTTGTTATTGCGTTATCTGTTAAAGAATGTATTTTTAATGTGTTTTATAGCATGCTTTATAAATAAGTTATTAAAGAATGTACCTGCAGCTAGCGATCACTTAATAAATATTAATAAAGCAATTCCAGATGAGGCCATCATTAAGAGTGTTGCAGAACACCCTTGCTAGCTACTTAGAAAGAGTTTCTGTGCTGGTTACCAAAAAGTTCACGGGAGTTAAGAGGCAGAGGTGGGAAGGAACAGGCTGCCCAGAGAAGCTGTGGCTGCCCCATTCCCAGAAATGTTCCAGGCCAGGTTGGACAGGGCTTGGAGCAACATGGGGTAGTGGAATGTGACTTGGAACAAAATTATATTGCAGGTGCTTTCATACCAAAACCATTCAGTGATTCCAGAATTCCAGGATTCAATGAAGGACATGGTTTTGCAATGTCCTTCTGCCCCAGAACTCCAGACTGACATGGTTTTTGTTTTGTGGGGGTTTTCTGGTTTTTTATTTGCTTTGGTTTGGTTGGGGTTTTTTGTTTCAATGAGGGTTTTATTTGTTGTTTTTGTTTGTTTGTTGGTCTTATTTTGGTTTGGTTTTGGGGAATTTTTGTTTGTTTTTTTGTTTGATTTGGTTTTGTGAGTTTTTTTTTAATGAAATACCAATAGCAGGTATTGATGAAGCACCAATATCAGATATTAAGAAGGAGAAGGTAGAAAAAGAGAGAAGGACTCTGAATGTATAGTTGGGTTTGTGTCCATTACAAGTGAGGAGAACAGAGGTGGCTTTGTAGGAGGTTATCTCACTTCATTGGCTTTTCCACTTCTGACTAAAATGTTATCTTGGCACTAAGAGATAGTCAACCATATTTCTTTTTCCATGTGACTGAATCTGTATTTTTTGATAGCCAATAGACACAAAGTCCCGCGGTAAATATGGTCACTGTCTTCCATTTTGCAAATCTATTTTGTTTCTAGCTAGAGAAGGCTTAACAGCATCCTTGGGTGGGTGATCTGATGACAGACAAGGGCCTTTTGTGCAGGCAGTAAGGCACCTAAATCCAGGCAATTTACAAGATTATTTACTGTACAATAATGAATTTGAAATTTTATGGGCTCAGCTTGCACACCAGTAGGATGGTGGGCAGCTGCTGGATTAGTCACAGCACCACTGGACATTGTGCAGTGGTTGCACAAAACCCAAATCTGCCCTTGGTGTCTGAGACCAGAGCAGACAGGAGGGTGCTCTCCTCTGCTCATGCAGGTGTTGATGGAGGAGACCCAGGGGAGGTTTGAGCTGATGTTAGGGAAAATAGCTTCAGAAAGGGTTGTCCAGCCCTGGCACAGCTGCTCATGGCAGTGGTGGAGACACAACCCGAGCCCTGGAGGGATTTAAAAACCGTGTGGATGTGACACCTGGGGACACAGGCCAGTGGTGGCCTTGGCTGTCCTGGGGGAATGGTTGGACTTCAAGGTCTTTTCCTGCCTAAATGAGTGCATGATTCTGTGAGTCCAAAGAACTCCAGAGCTCTCTTCATAGCTCCCTATCCATGTTGCTGTCCTAGGCTGCCTTCTGGAGCAGCAAACCTCTGCCAATCACCTCTGCCAGACACTGGTACCTGCCATGTCTTCCTTCCATGTGGTGCCACAGTTAATTATGACCATTGTGGATATATTTGTTCCTCCATTAACATCCACCTCCTGAAATCACGTGCAAGGTTTCTCCCACCCGCATTTCCTTGCCCGACTCCATGGCCCTTGTTCATGCCCACATTTCCAGCAGATCAGAGATGCTCCCAAAGGGGAGAAAGTACTTCATGAAGGAAGAGGCAGCAAAGCTGTCTTCTTCCTTCCACCTCCCCTTTTTTGCTCTCATTACAGGCCAGGTACCTTCCTCCCACAGCCCAGAAAGCAAAGGATGGGTTTGAAACTTCCCTCTTCTCCCTGCAGCTCCCATAATTGCCTTTGACACTGTTTATCATCTGTGATAATACAGCTGTGCCCTGTTACCTCCAGCTGCCCTAATTCGTGTTATCAGTCTGGCACCAGGGAGAGGGAGGTGAGAGGCATGGAGGAGAGGTGAAGCCATTACAGAGCTGACAGGGCAGTGAGAATGGAGGGTGGTGATGGACTAGCCATCACTTGACCTGAATGCAAACATACATCCTATTGGATTGACCTTTCCCTGAGAGTAATGGATCTCCTCGTGCATCATTTTTGCTACATTGCTGGCCATTCCAAGGAGATGGTTTCTGGTAATTAAGATAGATCCCTCATATAATCCACCCACAGCGACAATCAATAGGCGCCTCCAGAGGGATATTTCCAGATTATTGCTATGTCAGCGCAACCTGTGGGAGCTTTGTGGATCTCACAGTGAGAAGCGGGGCCAGGAAAGCAACCCAGGGGTGGTTTCTGGGGAGGAAAGCATTTGCAGGAGCCATGTGGGGCATGTGCAGGTACGTATGAATCACTGTGCCCTCTCTTGTTTGGGATGACAAACACATGAGAGTTATAAACCCCAATATACCTGTCTGTGCGGAAATCCTGGCATGGCCATAAGCCTGTTAGGACAGAAGAGCAGACTCGGAATGGAATGACTGCAGCAGGGTGCAGAGGTGGCCACTGGTGGCTTCCTGGCCTGTATCTGCCACAGTGAGGCCAGCAGGACCAGGGATGTGATTGTCCCTCTCTAATGGGTGAGGCTGCACCTGGAGTCCTGGCTTCAGCTTTGGACCCCTCAAAATGAGAGAGGTATTGAGGGGCTAGTCTGTGTCCAGGGAAGGGAATAGGGCTGGGGAAGGGTCTGGAGAATAAATCATTAAAGAGTGGCTGAGAGAACTTTCTGGCTCTGCACAACTCCCAGCCGAGGGGATTGGGCTCTGCTGCCACAGAACAGGGACAGGAGGAGAAGGAACGGCCTCAGGCTGGGCCAGGGTTGGACATCAGGAGGGATTTCTTGGTGGAAAGTGTTGTTAAACATTGGAATGGGCTGCCCATGGAGGTCTTGGAGTCCCCATCCCTGGAGGTGTCCAAGGAATGCTTGGATGTGGCACTCAGTGCTCTGTTCTGGGTGATGAGGTGGGGATAAATCATAGGTTGGACTCAACCTTGGAGGTCTTTTCCAACCTTAAACTTCCTCTGATTGCATAAATCAAACTTATTCTCTCACTCTTCTCAGCTGAGAAGGTGCTTTCTTGCTCATGCTTCCTCCTTTCCTATGTGCAGTTTTGAGTACCCACGAGGCAGGGAACAAAGCCCCCAGCCCTATACACAGGTACCGGGTACAGGCACTTGCAAAGGTGGAACTGGGAAGAAAAATCTTTGTTTCTATTTGCAAATTGAGCATTTTTGATGGAGGTGTCCTCCCAGGAGAGCACATCAGAGGAGGATATAAGTGCCCCTTGCTCCTCTTGATTCAGCCGCTTCTCTAGTTGTTAGCCAAAGATAATACCACAGTGTCTTCAAATTCCAAATATGGATCTGGGAATGAAATCCCTGCATGCTGCAGAAAGCAAGAAGCTACCCAATTTGTGCTGCCCCCACCCAATTTGTGATGCCCCCTTTAGTGGTAGAAAATCTCAGTGGAACAAGGAAATTCAAAATGTTGAGTGTGGTTCAATTCCCTGGTACTTGATCCAGCTAAGTGAGGACACTCCCCTAGATTTTATATCTATTATAATTTAATATTTATATCTATTATAATTTCAGAAAAGACCTGAGAGCTATGGATTCTCTGCATTGCATCCTTGAATCATCCATCAGTTCCTGATCTTCTTAAGAATGTCTCTTTGCCTCTTTTTGGCTCCTTTTGAGCAGGTCTGACTATATATTCATACCCCATGAGCCAAGAATAGAAATAATAATTCTAAAGAAACATTCTGAGACACCAAAATACCAGCAATGGTAATATATAGCATATTTTATGGAGTCTCACACTGTGCATCATTTGCTGTAAGAAATGACAGTAAAATGCATGTTTTTGAATACTTGGATCTTCCCCAGTACCTTTTTTGGGGGGTTCAGTAGCCCATCTAGTTGGTGAGACACATCAGCAGCATTGGTGTTTTGGAAACTCCAGAGTGAGGGTTGGCTTTGCAGCTCTTGGATTGCGTGGTAAAACCCCTGCTGATGACAAGAGGCCCTGAAATTTTTTCCCTTAGCCATGTTGATCTGAGAAATGCAGCCAAACACGAGTTGGGATATGCGCTTCAAAAATGTCAAGGGGAAATTATTTCAAGCTCTGAATATATATGAAGTTAATAACTTGCCTCTTCCCATTTCCCTTTTTAGCTGTTATTCTGGATTGCTGACCTGATTTTCCAGAAAGGGATATTTGGTGGGTCAGTGGTAGGGAGGGATGCAAATGATTCCCTAAAAGGTTCAGACACCATTTTTTGCCACCAGAGCCCGGTATTCTTGCATAATCCTCTGAGGATTCTGGGCTGAGAGGAAACCTCCAGAGTGTGACTTTTTTTTCTTACTGAGCATTTCGCACTTACCCAATGCACATTTTTCATTGGAGTCATCTTCTAATTTGTCTTTGTTCTGGAAACAACATCTTCAGGTGTTCTGGTAAAAGGGAAATGTAGGAAACCCCTCTTTCAAGGGAACACCTCTTATGGAGGTCCCCAACCTTTGGATTACATTCCAAACATTGAGACATAGAGATACTCTCTCATCCCCAGATTTTGTTGTTAATGTTTCCATGAATTTATGAAACATATCTGCTCTTTGTCCCTCCTAATCTTTTAAATCAGCTTTACATACCTTCCATGCCCAGTTTGATCTCCATGGCTTTTCATGTTGTGGGTTTTTTCACTGTCTTTTTTTTTTTTCACTATAGCTTTCCATTTCATGTTAGCACATAAAGAAAAAGGAATTTTATTGGAATAGCTATGTCACAGCAAAGATTATTTTTTCTCCCTGTGGATGAAACCAGATTCTGTTTTTCATGTGGCTCATGTTATAACAATCTCACTCTGGCTGTATGGCCAAAACCTATTTGTAGCATTCTGAGAGGAAATTCTTGTTATTTAAATGCAGTTTCACCCGTGATACATTTTAGAGCTATAAAAGAACATTAACTGGTTCTTATTTTATATGTTTCATAATACTAAGGGTTTATATGAATTGATAAAGCTCTTAAAAATTCGATTATATTTGTACCTCTCCACACTGTGTGCAAAACTTGTAAACAGTAATAAAAAGAGATCTGTCCACCACTCAGACAATGTAATACCATTTTTAAAAGCTATAGGTGCTTTTGTGGTCAGACTTAAGAAAAAGAATCTGATGGATGAATTCTCTTAGGCCAAAATAGCACTGTCCCTTTGGTGATAGAGAGGCAAAGGTTACTCCGGCAGAAGGGCATGACATTAAATGTAGAGAATCTTGAATTTCCATTTGGGTGGAGATATGCAGTACCAAAACACAGCTACTTTTGGAGGAAGCAAGTGGCTGAAGTTTTTATGGAGTAACTCAAGAGTCTTTAAGACTTCTAAATTTTCAAATTATTTCCCGCCTTGATAACTCCCTAAGAATCATAGAATGGTTTAAGTTGGAAGGGATCTTAAAATCCCATCTCATTCCAACCCCCTGCCATGGACAGGGACACCTTCCACTCTCCCAGGCTGGTCTGAGCCACATCAAACCTGGCCCTGGACATTCCTAGGAATGGGACAGCCACAGCTGCTCTGGGCACCCTGTGCCAGGGCCTGCCCACCCTCATGGCCAGCAATTCCTTCCCAATATCCCACCCAACCCTGCCCTCTGCCAGTGGGAAGCCATTTTCCTTTATCCTGTCATTCCAGGCCCTTGTCAATAGTCCCATCTATTTTTCTTATCAGTTCCTTCAGGTCCTAGAAGGTCACAGTTAGGTCATCTTGGACCCTCCTTTCTTCAGGCTGGAAAATGCCAATTCTCTCAGCCTTTCCTCATCAACAGAGGTGCTCCAGCTCTCTGATCATTTTTATGTCCCTGTGAGAAACTGCTTCCAACTCACCTGGCTGCAGGTTTAGTAGCTCCCCACTAATTCCTGGTTCAGTGTTACAAACTCATTGGTCTTCCATCACAGGGTACCAGACCATCAGACCCACCATTGGGATAGGCTTTGGGACAAATCCCCCAAATATTCTGGCTCATTTAATCTGATCTTGAAAATAATTCCTAGTAAATAGAAGACCATGAATATCTTCAGATCTTGAGAAAAAATCCTTTAGTATGTGTGTGCATGTGTGATTGTGGATTAATATCTTTCTGAGCTCCAGTGAAAGGGGCCATTATAAAAATGAGGTTGGCTAAGATGATTAAACATTATTTACAGAAAGGACATGGGTCTGATTAAATCACAGGGAGGGGGGTCTGTTTTATGGTGACAGAAAAAAAGACACATCATCCAACAGAGGTGCTTTCTTCATTTCAGTAATTAGAAACTAAAGCAACTTGGACAGTCTGTCAGCTTCAATATGGTGGCATTAACTAGTACATCATGTAAATAAAAGCTGTGTGATTAGATCAAAAATTAAAAGCCCATAATTTTTCCTGTTACCTTGCAATTTACTGTTGAGGTCTGTTGAAATGGTCTCACCATGCACACACCTCCAAGAATAATTATCTATAGACCTGCATTTTTTAAAACTCCTTTAATGGTTTCCCCTCTAGAACCCAGTTAAGCGACCAAATTTTGGATGAGTCTGGCTAGACAGCTCCACAAAGACATCTTATGGTAGCAGAACTCAGCACCTGAGGCTCCTATTAGCTGCTGTTTTCAAAATCAGACCCTGAAAATTTCTGCTATAAATATATATTTTTTTACCTAGTCTTGGGTCCAAGTTTATTTTATTAGTGTGGGAAAGAGAGAAAGAGATTTCAGTGCTTTTCCAATAAACTCCTTGGCATGACAGAGGTATAAAATGCAGCCATCCCATCCTCATGTACCCTGCCCGAGGTTTGGGCTACGCTGGAATCATACTGAAATGAGTGAGACTGGAAATCCTTATCAGGCACCTTACTGAGGGTAAGTATTAGCAAATTATGGGAACTACATAGGCAGGAGGAACCTTTAAATTACTAAATGTTCATAGAACAGTAGAATGGTTTAAGTTGGAAAGTACCCTTTAGATGAAATTTATAAAACATTTTCTTTTCCCAGGATAACCTTTTCCTGGAGGACACTTGACTATTTCTGTATGCCTCAGAGCTAAACCATTGCTGGGGTATGGAGTCAAACAAGAAATCTATTTCATCCTTGCACAGATTCTAAAAGCAGGTTGAAAAAATTGGTCTCAAATAGGACCCATTTCTCCTGCCCAGCCAGAGGGGCCATGGGGCAAGGAGCCCTCTGCATCTCCAGATGTACAGTCAGAGTATTGCCTGGTCAAGTTAATTTTCATTTTTTTGAAAATTAACTTGATTCCGCCCACTGAGTCTGCCCACTGATTGTGCCACCCTTCTCAGTCTTCTGCTCTGGATGAGCACAACTTTTGTGTTTGTGCTTGAAGCCAGCACCAGCATCTCCAGCACAAGACTGATGCCTTTCCAGAGGTGTGATCCAGACAGAAGGCAACTTCCTGCAGTTAACACAACCTGAGGTACGCAGGATGCAGCTGCCTGATCTTCCAGGCAAAAAGAAACCAGGTGGCTGGGGTCTCTTTTCTGGGAGGTCTGTTGGGATGATGCCTCTGGCTCTTTCCAAAGGGACAAAAAGCTTTTCCAGTGGTTTTATATTTACAGTCGCCACACTGAAACTGTTGCCTGTTTGCACTTCGTTTTGGGCATGTTTCTAATGTCTGTTTAATCAATACCTGAAGTGTTGTATTTGTCTGCATTGTGCTTCCAGAGCAAACATGGATGTTGGCAATGGGGAAATGCGAGGCAGGTGTGTGCCTCTGTGTCATCAGGGAGTTCATGCCAGCTACTTTTTATCTTGCTTTTTTCTCCCTTATGTGGCACATAGAGGAATTCTGAATAAGTTAATGAGGTTTAGTGGTCTCCTGTGATGCAATGAGGTACTTTTTCAAACCCATAAAAAATGGAATGGGATTAAAACCCGCATTTTAGCAATGCCATTCCTGGCAGTGGCACAACTTCCTTGCTTTCCAGGAGTCTTTTGTTATTTTTAATTTATTATGCATATTGTAGTTGCATCTAAAAGTGCCATTTAGAGACCGCTGCACAAAGTGCCATGCGTTAATACATATCAAAACAACCATTTTTTTGGCAAATAAACCTTAAACACTTTTTTCCACTTGTAAATTTCATTGCTGTTTCCACCGCACTTTCCACTGGAGGTGGCAGTGACCCAAAACCTTCTCTTCTTTCTTTTCTTTTCTTTTCTTTTCTTTTCTTTTCTTTTCTTTTCTTTTCTTTTCTTTTCTTTTCTTTTCTTTTCTTTTCTTTTCTTTTCTTTTCTTTTCTTTTTTCTTTTCTTTCTCTCTTTCTTTCTCTCTCTCTCTCTCTCTCTCTTTCTTTCTCTCTTTCTTTCTCTCTTTCTCTCTTTCTCTCTTTCTCTCTTTCTCTCTCTCTTTCTTTCTTTCTTTCTTTCTTTCTTTCTTTCTTTCTTTCTTTCTTTCTTTCTTTCTTTCTTTCTTTCTTTCTTTCTTTCTTTCTTTCTTTCTCTTTCTCTCTCTTCTCTTCTCTTCTCTTCTCTTCTCTTCTCTTCTCTTCTCTTCTCTTCTCTTCTCTTCTCTTCTCTTCTCTTCTCTTCTCTTCTCTTCTCTTCTCTTCTCTTCTCTTCTCTTCTCTTCTCTTCTCTTCTCTTCTCTTCTCTTCTCTTCTCTTCTCTTCTCTTCTCTTCTCTTCTCTTCTCTTCTCTTCTCTTCTCTTCTCTTCTCTTCTCTTCTCTTCTCTCTTCTCTCTTCTCTTTTCTCTTCTCTCTTCTCTTCTCTTCTCTTCTCTTCTCTTCTCTTCTCTTCTCTTCTCTTCTCTTCTCTTCTCTTCTCTTCTCTTCTCTTCTCTCTTCTCTCTTCTCTTTTCTCTTCTCTCTTCTCTTCTCTTCTCTTCTCTTCTCTTCTCTTCTCTTCTCTTCTCTTCTCTTCTCTTCTCTTCTCTTCTCTTCTCTTCTCTCTTCTCTCTTCTCTTTTCTCTTCTCTCTTCTCTTCTCTTCTCTTCTCTTCTCTTCTCTTCTCTTCTCTTCTCTTCTCTTCTCTTCTCTTCTCTTCTCTTCTCTTCTCTCTTCTCTCTTCTCTTTTCTCTTCTCTCTTCTCTTCTCTTCTCTTCTCTTCTCTTCTCTTCTCTTCTCTTCTCTTCTCTTCTCTTCTCTTCTCTTCTCTTCTCTTCTCTCTTCTCTCTTCTCTTTTCTCTTCTCTCTTCTCTTCTCTTCTCTTCTCTTCTCTTCTCTTCTCTTCTCTTCTCTTCTCTTCTCTTCTCTTCTCTTCTCTTCTCTTCTCTCTTCTCTCTTCTCTTTTCTCTTCTCTCTTCTCTTCTCTTCTCTTCTCTTCTCTTCTCTTCTCTTCTCTTCTCTTCTCTTCTCTTCTCTTCTCTTCTCTTCTCTTCTCTCTTCTCTCTTCTCTTTTCTCTTCTCTCTTCTCTTCTCTTCAGAGGGAGCAGCAGAGAGGAGCAGAGGATGCGTTTTGCTAATTTGTGCTGCCCTAGGTGGATCCCAGTACCAGGCCAGGTTGGGCTGGTACAGCAAGATGCCAAAAGGCAGAATTTGAGTGGAAAAAAGATGACAGACAGAGACCTGGATACAGGTATTCCACATTTACACAGTGGTTGCATGTTAATGGTACTAATTCTTCCTCTTCTGTGCACAGCTATTGGTTAGGACTCTGCCACCTTTGTTTTTTTCCTACTTGGCTCCCCAATAGAAACTCATGTGAGGACAACAAGCATGAAAGCATGGGAAGAGGTCAAGAAAAGTACTCCCTCTATTCATATCAGTGTCAAGTTATCTCCACATGTCCAGGGCCCACACATGCATGTAGAAAATTGCTTTCTCATACCCCTGAATTCTTTTTCTAGGAAAAGTAAAAGTAATGGAAATTTTATATTCTATTGAGTGACAAACTTTCTTTGCTGCTGTAGCCTGACACAACCAGTGCTTCCAAAGCTCTGTAGTGAATGACTTTGGTTGTATTTATTACATTCTGTGCAAGGTAAGTTGAGATACACGTTTGGGTTTATTTCAGGTGAAAAGGTGAAATCCATGGTGTTATGAGCTGGGGTGTACACTTCAGCAAAAAACAGAGCTCAACTACAGTGCTGTGTAACACTTCCATCTCTGCATTAGGTCAATATCATAGAATAATGGAATCATTTAGGTTGGAGAAGCCTTCCAGGATTACCAAGTCCAACCATTCCTCCAGCACTGCCAGTGCCACCACTGCCCCATGTCCCCAGGTGCCACATCAACACGGCTTTTAAATCCCTCTGGGGATGGGAACACCACCACTGCCCTTGGCAGCTGTGCCAGCGCTGGACAGCCCTTTCCCTGAAAGAATTTTACCAATATTGAGCCTAAACTGCAGGGCAGCCCCCAGCCACTCTGCCTTGGCCTGTAGAGCCACCAGGGGCTGTTGTGAACATGCAAAGTGACTTAATTTCTTCTTTCAGCCAGGTCTGTCTCCAGCTCCCATGGGCTTGCTGTAGCTATTTACTTCACCTTAAAATTGCCACTTAATCTCTGCGCTGCTGTTTCCCCACTGGTGAGATGAGAACAGGACCAATGATCTGTTAATGTTTCTAACGAAAGGGAGGAAAGCGCTGAGTGTAATTTTAATAAATGGCAGTGTGGAAGTTTTCCCTGCTCCACTGCTTTCTCTCGCAGATCACATAAACCACACAAACTATCTGCTCTCCTCCTAACACTCCCTTCACTCCAGTGGAGTTAATGTGATTTAATGCACTTACCATCCTGGCAGTTACAATCTAAGTGGCACGCTCTCGATTGCAAATGATAACCTTTTAATGGCATTTCCCCCAGTGTGAGGGTGGCTGCTGCTCCCTTGGCAGCCCCCTTTCTCCTCTGGGAAAAAAGAGCCCAGACCCTGCCTCAGCTCAGCTGAGCCCTGTGGCTCTAACCAGCCCTACTGACAGAAGGTGCACATCCCACCAGACTCTGCTTTTCCTACCACAGACTCTCTGGGTTTGAATCCTGTGGCTGAACTTGCAGACCAGGCTCTGAGAATGTCGTTGCCCTTCAGTGATGTCTGCCAGAGGATGTTTAGCTGTGTTAGCTGGCTCTGTGCTGTGCACATTGGGCTTTTCTCCTCCTGCTGCAGTTACAGTTGGCACCATTAAGCTCTCGGTGTTCACTGCCTGGGGATGTGCAATTATTGTGGAGCCTTCTCCTAGTTACAGTAGGAGACACCGCGTTACTGCCATCACTGCGGGGTGACAAATGAGCTTTTAATGGCACCTACTCTACCTGGAATTATCTGTAAACTACAATTAAGGAAGTAGATACTGAAGGAATTAAAGATCAGAGGAAAAATGACATGCTTTTATGGTGACTTACGGGGAGATCTGCAAATTCGAGGTTGTTTTCTGCGGAACAGGTTGAGAGATGCAACAGAATGCAACAACTTTAAATGAGCTCTTCTTCACCATCACTGCAGAATGCCAGTGCTGCTGAAGTGCTTATCAGCCAACACTTCAGCTGAAGCAAATCTGCAGGAGTCAGTCATCTCCAGAGCTGACTGGCCTGTAGGTACAGTGGATTTTGAAAGACTGGCGTGAATTTTGGTGGGTTGGTTAATTTGGAAGGTCCTCTTTTCCAAGGGACCCTAAAAAGAAATGTGGTCAGGCTGCAGGAGCAAGACCAAATTAGCAAGCCAATTAGCAGGAGATCCAAAGTGGCTGAGGCAACCTGCTACTTGTTTCAGGGGCCCCAAAACTGGAAGGTGCCCAGTGCACTGGAAGTGTGGCCCTGGATCAGATATTTGTCCTTGTGGCTGTGGTGTCCACAGAGAGGACATCTGTGGCCTTCCCTCAGAAGCACATCCTTGTAGAAAAGCTGTCCCACTGTTTTAAAAGAGGATGAAAGAGCTAAAGAAGAACAAATGAGAATAAAACTCATGGAATCATAGAACCATTTAAGTTGGGAGAGACTTACAAGATCATCAACTCCAGCCATTAGACCATCAAGTCCAACCTTCAACATAAAGTATAAAAAATATAAAATTTACCAAGCTTGTCTTCAGACAAATCTGCTGGAATCACAGGGACTAACAAACTGCCTAGGATTTCACCCTAAAAAAGTGTCCAGCTGTGGATCCACTTTCAAAATTATTGACTGCCTTTGAGGCAGTTTTATCATGGGAATGACTCTGATAGCAAATCTCCAGAGCATGACCCAGGGAAAAGTTACCAAGTATTAAAAATAGAATTACACTAAGCAATGCCTTTTTGCTTAGTCATCTTTCCTTTTCTGTGGTATTTTATTATTGCTATTCCAATGTGCTGGTTATTGAGTATATGATTATTCTTTCAAATGAGTTTGGACAGCGTCTATAGCTTTGTAGCAATTAAGAGGCCGCAGACTTTAGCAGCTCAGGAGAAATGGAATAGGTTTTAATAGCTTTATTTATCTTTAGCTTCTGCAGAGCTGTTTGTGCTTCCTCAATGGTGGGCAGTTTTGCATCAATAAAAGGATGCTGGAACTTATTTCTTGTAAATGCAAGTAGGTCATTATCAATGGCATGGGGAGCCTTGCACAGGGCTCGAGAGAGACGCTTTCTCTCTTAACTCTGTCATCAATTACAAGTCTGCCAATGAATCTTGGAAAATGTGAACAAAAGCATTTTATGACCTGCCTCAGTAAAAGTCTGGCAGGCTGCAATGCTTCCTCGCTGCTGCTAATTGTCTTCCTCACAGAGCCTGCTGCCAGCTTTAATGCCCAACGCCTCCTTTTACCTGAGGGCAATGGAGTGAAGTCTGGCCAGGTAAGCCAGGTAAGTCAGGTAGCTGGTGCTGTTAAACTAACTCTTCTAGTTAACTTTCCAACCTTCTAAATAATTAAATTACCTCTCAGGCATCATTTTTGTCCTGTGCAGGGCCAGGAGCTGGGCTTTGATGGTCCATGTGAGTCCCTTTCAATTCAGGGCTTTCTGTGAGTCTGTGATCCTTCATTTTCTTATTTTGAATAGATCTTTTACACAAAGCCAATGTTACATGTGGAGAGCCCTTAATGTGTGCTGATTACTGGTTCAGGTTTGGGAAGGGAGGAGAGGTCAGCATTGGTGTCAGAGTCCCAGCTTGTTTTCCTCTTTTAAATGATGAAAAATCAGAACTTTGGTGCAATCATACAGTTCTTCATCTTCATTGTTCTGTTGCTGTCAGAAGATTTTGTGCCTGCCTGCGGCTTCTTTGCTTGAAAGATTGGTTGCAATCCAATGGACAACCAGAAAACAAAGCCTCCTTTTATTTTGAGGAACACGTTACTGGCTGAAGCTCAAACATTGTGATTAACTTGCCATTAAATTGTGAAACTATAGAAGGAATGGGAATTAGTCCATTAGCACCCAGCTTTGTTTCATTTGCTCCTTTCCTTGTCAGGTGATTAAAAATCTGATTTTCCTGGTAACTTCTGATCTATGATATTCTCAGCAGTGCACACATAAGTTTGCTCCTGAGTTCTCACTCTGTTTATTTATGGCAGTTCCCACTGGAGCTGTCAAACAACTTCACTCCAGCAGCCCACAGGAATCAAAGCCACACTGAGCAGTGTTTGAGTTCAAGCTTAAACACCATTGGAGGATTTCCTGGCACAGTTCTTTCTGTATTTTATTGAGTGAGTTTTTCAGCACCCTCAGGTATTTTCTGACTCAGGACAGCATAGCAAAGAGATCAGAATAGCACTGAATACTGGAGCACAAGAAGCAAACATTTTCCCGAGTCCTGACTCATTGTCTGATTCCTGACAAGTATCTTAAAGTGCAGGAAATCCAACAATTTCTTGCACAAAATGAGGCACTGCTGACTCATGCTTTTCTATGCAAGCACTGCTAAGAATCTTCTTCATCAGTGGCATCCTGAGGATTATAACTTATGCCAAAACAGTGTCTTTCAACACTTGTGGTTCAATGGGCACTGGTAGAGCTGTGCATTAATGGCAGATATTTGGATCATTACAGGTGCAAATGATGCTTAGGGATCTATTCAAAGTTTCTTTTTCCTTTGCCTAGCTGATGTTTTTCAATTAGCCTTTCGCTTTTTAAAAAAAAAATGGAATTCTTATTGGTCTCAAATTCTTACTGGCAAAATGTTCGTTTCCAGTGCAAACACAAGGACACTTCATACATTGCATACATGTATTTCTCCACATAAATATTAATAAATTGGTAATATAAATATATTTATATACATTGTTAAGAGCATACAAGCAACATTTTGAGAAAAAAAAAGTCTTTTGCTAGGCATAGATTAAACATGTTTCTGTGTTGCAAGGATGGAGATGGGGAGCTAAAGTTCAGCACGAAGTTGTTAAGCCCGTCTGGCAAGATGCAAACCCAAATTTCTCACCTGATTGCTCCTTACTGCCTACAGGGTAAATGTTCCAAATGATGCACAGGAGGTGTGTGGACAAAACCTATTAATAAATAATTGGTTTTGTACCCATGCCTCCTGCACACTTTTTTTGAAAATTCCCTTCTCTTTCTTGCCTCCAAGTGTCATTCATGGCAATCTATAGAAAATAAGACTGAAGAGTAAATGCCGGGTAAGAAGCAGTGCTTAAGGGAAGAGCTCTCAGCTGTATTCCCCTCCATCTGAGGTTATGAAGGCAGACAGAATATTTCCTCACATTGTAGGACATTTTTGTTGCATGCATATTCCACATCACGTAGCACTTTCCTTATCATCGCACAGTAACAATCCCTAGAAAGAGGAATATGGCCCTCAGGCCTCATAATATCATCCTTTATTAGGAATAAGAACAAAGAATGCAATTAAAATACAAATATTTCACATCCCAGAGGTCTGGATGCTGTTTGGCAGCTCCCAGGTGGTTCCATCTTTGAGGAAGCGTTACGGATGCGGATGCGCGTGAGGGGAAGCACCGCTGGAATGGGAATGGGAATGGGAACGTGGCTAAAAAGGCACAGAAATGCTGCTGGGGGAAAAAAGGGAGGAAACCTTTTTAGGGCATATGCTCTAGATGGTTAGGAGATCTCCCGAAGGCAGTGCCTGAAGCCCCAGGTGTTGGGGACTTTTAGGTTTTGTGTTGATCAGGGCAGGCAGGGGAGAGATTAACTTGAAGGTCACAGCCTGTCCCTGTGTCTTTCTGCTCTTTGTGCTGTAACCTTGCTGGAGAAGAGAGTCTGGATAGACATTCACTGTACTGGACTGTGATTTTACAGCACTGAATAACTCCCTTTTCATTTAAAAACCTCTTCTGGTGTAGCAGAATTACAGTCATTTACTATTAGCTTTGGTTTAAAAAAAAAATTAATTCTGAATTTCATAACAAAAAAAAACCCCAAACTCCAGATCTTCTGAGTGGTGCTTGGCCAAAAATGAAAGGACAAAGCACCAATAAATACTTGGTTTTTGCAGCTCCCAGAAATCAGTAATACCATTGTATAAAATGTTATTGATAAATCACATTACCTGTCAATGTTACATGTATTACTTTATTAAAAATTCATCCATATTGTCTGACTTCTGCCCC
This sequence comes from Geospiza fortis, assembly GCF_000277835.1. Taxonomy (NCBI): domain Eukaryota; kingdom Metazoa; phylum Chordata; class Aves; order Passeriformes; family Thraupidae; genus Geospiza; species Geospiza fortis. The sequence continues at coordinate 2,465,581 of NW_005054365.1, forward strand.
ACAGAAGCTGGTGTTCAATCCCAGGTAAACGGAAGTTTTTTCACTTAGATCTCTTTAAAGTGCTGGTTAAAAATGCTCCAGAGATCAAAGAAATCAGATGCATTTCTGCATGTTCCTATCCCAACAGATCCCCCAATAATTTTTTCAGCGTCAATCTACACTAGAGGAAGACTTACACCTCTTCTGCTTCACTCTGCAATAAAGATTCTCATTTTTGCCCAACATATGTGAAAAACTTTTCTCAGGTTTCCTCTGGGGAAAGAAAGGGAGGATTTGTGCACTTTCAGTTTGCAAAGCTTGGTGCTGGCCGTGGATCCCGGCCCAGGATCTCCCTGTGCTTCACCCACCACTGTGAACCTGGGGTTGCTCCTGCCCGTGGCTTCGTGTTCCTATAAAATTCAAGATTTATCATCCCTTGACAATCGATTGGCCATTCCTGGATCAATACTTACCACTTGGGTCAATTAATCTTGATATTCACTTTAAGAGTAGTCAGTATCTACTTATTGATTTTAAGAATAATGAAAAGTAAGTACATGGGACTCAATCCCTGGACTCCTGGTTGGGGCAAACCTCCTACCACAGCCAGGCTTTGGCAGACATTGGAGCTCTCTCCCTGAGGGTAACAATTCCCAGTTTGCTTTTTAAATTCTTGACTATCTCTTTGTCCAAAGGTGTCATGTCACTCAGAGACACAAGGTGCTCATGTGGCATTTCCAAAGCGCAAGAGTAATGTTTGAGCAGCACTGGGCTGAGACAGCATCTTTGGTGCTCCTGTGGGCTTTGACAGGCTACTGACACCACTTACAGGAGGCGTTCTCAAAATTAAAGATTAAAGAATGTCCTTGCCACACTAGGACTAGGCTTTGATGCTTTATGATTCAGATCTCCCATCATTTCTGCTTAGAATGTTCCATGAGTCACTCTGAACTCATAGGTGGTGCTTAACCAACAAAATGAAATCAACTCATAAAGATAAATGTATTTCAGCATTTTTAAGCAGTTCTTGATTGCCTATGAGAATTTAACCTGAAAAAGCTCAGAGAACCACAAAATCTGGCCCTCTATTATTAATTGATGTGTTTGCAGTAAAGCACTGCATACAATTTTACACATGAAATGTAAGAACAAATTTCTTTGACTTGAAAACAAAACAATGATGTATCAGTAAATTCTTCCCTGACTGCAAATTTATATTCTGGAAAATGTTCATGGAATGTGTAGCCATTTGTATTCTCTGTAGTATTATTTCTGTATCTTTAGAATGCTCTGAGAATAACAAATGAGCTGCCAGTTTAGAGTGACAATATGTTCAATAAGATGGAAATGGGCTATCTAATATTTGCAAAAATAAAATAAAAAATTAGTCCCTGGAGGTAATTTTTAATTTTTAGAATTTTGCATAGAATACTACAGAAAACTAAACCATCACTGCAACCAAAATACATTCTTCAACTAGTTGTCAGAGCAAGATTTTTGTTCTGCTGGAGAGAAGAGATTCCTTCCTTCCTTCCTTCCTTCCTTCCTTCCTTCCTTCCTTCCTTCCTTCCTTCCTTCCTTCCTTCCTTCCTTCCTTCCTTCCTTCCTTCCTTCCTTCCTTCCTTCCTTCCTTCCTTCCTTCCTTCCTTCCTTCCTTCCTTCCTTCCTTCCGCCACTTCCTTCCGCCACTTCCTTCCGCCACTTCCTTCCGCCACTTCCTTCCGCCACTTCCTTCCGCCACTTCCTTCCGCCACTTCCTTCCGCCACTTCCTTCC
>NW_005054365.1:2467776-2476063 GCF_000277835.1 Geospiza fortis
CTTATTCAATTTTCCTTTTCTTCCTTTTTCTCTTACTCTTATTACTTCTTTCCGATACACTTTCAACCCCCTGCTCCACTATTCAAATAACCAAGGAAAAGAACATAATCACATCCATAGAGAGGAAAAAAACCCCCACAAACCCTCCCTTCAGGAGGAGGCGACTATCAATTAGAAAAAAATTAGGCATCAGTGCATAAAGGAGCAGAAGAGGAAGCTGAGTGCAGCCCAGCAATATTTTGTTTAGTCTAAGGGATTAATTATTCAACAGTTGCCGTCATGATGAGAGTGTGCACACCAGACTGAAACTGGCACAGAGGTTAATTGGTATCTAAGGGCTGTCTCTGGTCACCTGATACCCTTAAGTAGCGTGGTTGCTATTTTAGTATCTTTTTGGACTTCAGAAAGAACCCACAAGAGAACCCTAAGTCACACATGAGGAGGTGGAGACATGATTTCCTGGCATGAGGAGTTCGGGAAATTGGTACCCAGCATTGGCTTACCCAGTGAGAGGAGAGAGATCTTGTGTGCTCGCTGCAGTTGAAAAATGGATTCCCCATTGCTGCTGGTTTAAGCCTTATGGGTGCTATTTAAACTTGGCATGTCATAAATCCAGTATCTACCAGAGCGTTTGTTCTCCATCCCATTTTATTTGTGAGCATGTGCAGAGAATTGCAGCGGTGCAAACAAAGATGTTTCATTCCAGCCAAAACCAAGTAAGTCCCAAACTTTGTTTCCTCAGCAGGGGCAGCAGAGGGACAGGGACTGATCTGTTTTCTGGGGTGATCAGTGACAGGACCTGAGGGAACATCATGGTGATATTTAGGTAGGACATCAGGAAAAGGTTTTCCCTCAGAGGATGCTGAGCACTGAACAGCCTCCCCAGGGAATGGGCACAGCCCCAAGGCTGCCAGAGCTCCAGGATTACTTGGACACTACTCTCAAGCAGAGGGTGTGATTGTTGGGGTATCTGTGCAGGGGGAGGAGTTGGACTGGATGACCCTTGTGGGTCTCTTCCAACCCAGGATATTCTGTGATGCTGCGATTTGCCAAGGGCCTTCTTAATTTGAAATTTTAGAGGAGGCCCTCAAGACTGCCAAAACCACTCTGGCTGGCAGGATATAGAATGTGTATGCACAGGTCTCAAAGGCTTCAGGTGTGACCTGATGAACCACCAGAAATTATCAGCAGGGCTGGCCAGCGCATGGTGCTGAGCTTAAAATTGGCTTTATATTCCTGACTGTCTGTTTGGAGGTTTTGCTTTAGGTTCAGAGAACCTTCCCTGACCTGATATCCCAAGAATGGCATCTCCTTTTCTTCAGTCCCTGCTTCAGAAATGGGGATATTATCCCCTTTGGCTTTTGCCTCCTGCATGCAGGGGAATATCCGCAAACCCCTGGTGGAGAAGGCAGAGAAGGTTCCAAGTCAGAATGTAAACCACGAGCAAACACCTGGCTGTGCCACAGCCCCTGCTGCCATAACATCTGAGGGTGTGTACAGCAAATTTTCAACAATTCAGGTGTGCCCTGTGGACTTAGAATCTTTGACTCTTTTCAGAGCTAGGAAGTGGGTGATTTTTTGGCATCTTATGATACAAAGATTTGGAAAAGGAGACCAGTGCTCATAAGCTAGCTGTGGCTTACCTGATAACAGAAAAGCAGATGTGCTGGGAGCTGTGCACAGGGTGGATAAAGCTGAAGGAGGAACACAGACAAAACCTTTGCAGCAGGAAGAGTCACAGACTTTAAAGGAGCTTAACAATGTGTGCTTGTTACACAAACAGTAACTCAGGCTCGGGCAAGAGCTCTGAGGGGGGAACAAAATGCTAGAGGTGCCAAGGACACAGAGGAAAGAAACCACTTTGCTGTCCCACCACCTGGCACCACCAATGCTTTGCCTGAACAAGAGCAAGGAGGTGCTGGTTTATAAACACCCTTCCTTTGGGGTTTATAAATCAAGAGCTGGCTCCTGACTGACATCTGCCATTCAAGGTCCCCATCTGAGAGCATTTGCTGGCTTTATTTTCTTCCCCCCTGTAGGCAGCACCTCTGTGTTGGGATGAAACCACAGCAGCCATTTGAGCTTGTAATGTAAGAGCATAGTGGGAGGAGCTGGGGTGTTCAGGAACTTAGAGACACTCTTGTTTGCTCTTTTCTGAGTTCTGGTGATGCAGAAATGATGACATTCCTCTGTCAGGGAAATGGGGAAGTAAAACAGTGAGCATCGAGTAAGAAGAAGAAATTATATTTAATGAAATTGGATTTGTAAATGTTTTTGTTCCAGCTACTTTAAAGCACCACTGACATCCTAACTGAGGAATTGCCAAGAAAATGATATTTTCTTCTGCTATGGTAGGTTTTCCCCACTTCCCTGGCTTTTTTCTAAGGCATGTTTTGGCATGTGGTAAATCATATGCTGTAAGAATGCACGTCTCTTCTATTTGTCTTTAATATTGACCTCAGCCCTAGGGAACCTCAAACAACAAAAACCTGTCTTGGCCCAGATTGTCTTCTGGGTTACATCAGTTTCCTCACTGTGAGAGGACAGACCTCATCTTAACCACACAGACATCTGAAACTCAAGTAGTGGGACCAAAGCCCTAATAAACATCAAGACTCAGGTGTGTTGCTGAGTCAATCAAGGGACAAAGACATCCAGATAATATTTCTAGCTATTGGCATAAAATATTACCGTGAGTTAAGAGAAAGCAGTACTTTCAGATGATCTTCCTGCCCAGCTCCTGAGTTATCAAGAAGCTGAATGGACAATTCTGAAGGAAACAGAACACCTCAGGACAATTAAGGAGGCTGTTTTCAGTATCTTTGTCATCATAAACTCATAAATCTTGGAAGACTTTGCAAAGGAAAGAGTTGTTGCTTCTGTGTGCTCATCTCTGACCATCGGTGAAGCATTGTGGGGGACTATCATGTCAACATCCCATTTCCAGCACCTGTTTTTTGTGTGTCAGAGCAGCAGGCTGGGTCCTGGGATGCTGGGAGGTGTGCAGGTCCCATGACCACCCAGGAATGAAGGTCTCTGTTGGGCCAAGGATGAAGCTCTCCTGGTGTCCTATTGCAAATCCCCCGGTGAACCCATCGGAGGTGAACCCCCTTCTCCAGCGTCAGGATAAAAATCCTATTTAGCAACACCATCACCGAGGACAAAAATTGAAAAGCCTTTTGTTGAACAAAGCACCTTTCACTTAAAAAATCCAGGCAAGATAAAATGACATGTGTGCTAATGATGTATTTTATGAACCACCATCTGTCTCGGGAAAGGTCAGAGAAAAATGGCAACCGCTGCTCAGGTGATTGGTGGTGGAGGGGGGAAAATGGCCTCATCTGAACGTGACAAGAAGCTTCAGTGACATCATATAAATGCCATAATTGGGAAGTGGTAAATTGAACAGGGCTGCCTTTGGAATTTGATGTGTCAATAAACAAGTTCAAGGTGACACGTTGGATCAATACGGCACGACAAGAATCATCCGACAAATTTACTGCAAAGTAATTGGGTGCAAAATGACTCAACTCAACCTTCACACTGCAGAAAATCAAACAAACAGGCAACCTACAGGCAACAGTTTGTATATGTCAGATGCTGCTTAAGGTAGCTTGCGCAGTACTAATAGAGTTGTTTTAAAGAGAGATGGGGGAAAAAAATAAAAGTGAGGTTCCCGTTATTATGAGTGTGACCTGAGGCATTGCTATAACCCTCTATGCACCTCGAGGGTGTATAAATAGAAAAACAAAACACGCAATTGCTAGAGGTAGTCTTAAATATTGATATTTTTCTTCCTGTCTCTGTTGAGATGACAAATAAAATAAACTATAAACAGGGAACACCTTTTTTTTTTCTCTTAGCACAAACAAGAGGCTTTTCATCTAATAGCTTTCTCACCTTTCACTCCCCTTATTTTTTGATAAAGGAAGGTATAACAAGTCACATGTATTAAAAAACCCCACATTACACAGAGCTATTGAATGCAAATCACTGGCTACCATTAGAATTAACCATCCCCACTTACTACAAAACCTGAAAAGAGTCGCTCAGAGAAGTCTCTTCAGCACATTAATTTGTTGACAACAAATTTGATGCTTGATTTGTCCCCACTCGACAACCTTTAATCTTGAGTTTCTCCGAGAGGAAAGTCAAGAGCTTTTTTTTTTTTCCAAGAAATCTGGGCTCTCGCCAAGGCTACGAAAGAAGCTGGTGCACTGACTGCACACTTTGGAAATGTCACAGAGATTGATTGTGTTTTAATTGTGCATTCATTCTGGAGTGAGAAAAGAGAGAAGATGAGTGGAAAGTCACAGCCAAGGAGAAAGACACCGCTCATGTTCTCATCCCTTCCCAGCCAGGCTGAGTTTTAGCAGAGACTACTTTTTAATTTTTTTTTTTTTTCCAGTGGTGGCTTTGTGCCTCCCTGGAAATGATGGGGAAGCCTCACTCCTGCCTTACCCCTGATGCTGCTGGAGGAGCACAGGGAATCCAACACAGACCTCAGGCCCTGGTGCTGACACGTGGCTCCAGCATCCACATAATTTACAGTGATCTGAAAATGCAGGAGAGCAGACAAACCCAACAGCTGAGCTTTATTGATGGGCTGACGCCACCGGATAAAGCAGCGTGCTGTATTGGTAAGCTTTGGGCACACCGAGAATTTAATGAATGTCAGAATGTGGACAGGGTAAAAATAGTAAGATTGAGACACAAGATTTGTGCCAGGGATGGGATTAGTGTGAGGAATTATGAGTGCAGTAGTTATGTAAAAAAAACCCCATTCATATATACATATATATATATGTATAGAGATTTGCCCCTGGTTGCCATCCTGAAGTTCTCATGCTCCCTCAGGCAGGGACATCCCTGGGAGCACTGCCCAGGGCCAGGGGCTGTGCAGCCTCTCCAAACCCAGGAGCCTCTTCAGGTTGGAAATTTCTGCCAAGAAAAGTGGGCTGTGTCTCACCAAAGAAATGTAACCGAGGTGAGCAAAACACTGGCGGTCCATCCATTTTTGGGGAAAAATATTCCCAGATCTAGCAAGTGACCCGGTGCTGAGGCGTGGAACCAAGTGTGCAACATCAGAGGCCCGGCTCTCCCCTTTTCCCTGCCAGCAAAGTTATCCTGCTAGGTAGGAAAATGGGAAAAATGCCTCTTTTCATCCTAGCAGAGGTTTGGGATGCCCTTGAGCTGCCACTTGACCAAAGAATGAGGCTATTTACTTACCAGACTACCTTGTCTTTCAAGAATGACTAGGAAAGTCAGCTGGGAAGTAGGAACTGTCTTATCCTGTAAGATGAGGCAGTCCATTCTGTAAATCAGACATTTCTGGTGGGATGCTTTTCTCCCCTCACTCTGGCTGAATCACAAAGGAGCCACAGCAGAGCACAGAAACTCTGAAACTGGACAGCCTCGGTTGGAGGAAGCAATGTGATGCAAGCCACCTCTTCTTCAAAAGGTATCTTGAGGTGGTTTTACTGGGTTTTTTTACTGGTTTTTATTTGTCAGTTTCACACCTTTTTTGCTTGTTTCTTTTGTTTGTTTTGTTGTTTCTTTTCCCCTGAAAAATTTGCATCAAAGCCAACTCTGACTGTGGAAGGAACCACATGGGATATTTGCAAAGCTGAAGAAGTGAAAATGCAAGGACACTTTATTTTCAAATTTTCTGGGGAACGTTTGGGTTATCAAAAACTTGTTAACCTAGTTTTATTCTACTCCACGAAGAAAAAGTTCTTCTTGGTAAATCTGAAAGCCTCGTGTTGCTCTGCTGCAACACATCTGCCAGGATGTGGAGATAACATGGTATTTCCAGCAGCATTCCAGATAATTTCTGGAAACAGATTTCTACAGCAGTAGCTGTAGATGAATATCTGCCCCTGTACCATTCTTTGCTTTGAAGCAGCTTGCACATCTGAAAACATCACCTCTACACCTGAGAGAGGAGTCTGGGATGTTCATTTCCCATTAATTAAAGTGGGAATCAGATATCCAGTCTCTCAGGTTGCTGAGCAAACCAAACCATGAGGGAATCACTCTTTGCAGGGCACAAAATGGGGAGCTGACAGACTGGTGGCGTGTGAGCCTGTTGGAGACACGGATCCACAGTTTGGAGTTTCCACCACCTGAAGCATAGTGGAAAAATTTCAAGCAAACAGTTCTTTCCACTAATTTTGCTGAATTTCTTGTTCCTCGAACTGATTTTCTCTCTTTGAATGATATTGATTTCCAGTGTTTCTCTAATTTATTCTTTATTGTCTTTGTTTACTCGTAATGATTATTTTGTCGTTAATTGATATTTCTGCTGTGCTCCTTAAAAGCTGTTTGAAAATCAATTGAAGCCAATGGCAAACATGTCTCTGATTTCACTGCATTTTAAAGTTATTATTGTTATTTTTCCCCTCTTTTAGTATATCAAAAGGGGAAAAAAAATATAAATGAAACAGTCCTTTAAGCTGTGTAGCTCTTCCTGGAAACATTTGTATGTATGGTACCTTCCCTAAATCCTTAACACTTTGATTGTCTTTGGGTTATCAATCACACCAGTTATTTTCTTGTCTGACTTAAGAGGATTATTGGGACTGGATTTTGTACTTTGTCAGTATTACAGAGTGACACCTCCACACTCGGGGCTGGGCTGCAGCCTGGCACTGAGCCTGCCTGGCTTCCCTCTCGCTGACATCACCTGGACATGCCACCCACCTTGCTGCTGACAGTCTCTAGGAAATCTGTCCAGCCCAAGCAGAAAATTCAAATTAGAGCACCTGGGAGGCAGGGAAAGGGTGAAGGGGACAGATTTCAACCTAAGGAGCAAGTGATAAAGTGTGGTTTTTCTTTTTGGGATCCTGACAGAAATCAGATGCCTACAGCACAGAAGCTTTGGTATCACCTTAACTCATGCGAGCAGGTGGAAAGCAAAAAGGTATTTCATTTTGTGTTGAACTGAGGAGTGAATCTGACCCCATTACTCCTCTGCAGAGGAGCTCGTGGGCTGCTCTTCAAAGAAACATATTATTTGGAAGATTTCTCTGCTCCACAGGTGAGCCCACTTTCCCTTCCAGTCTTCTCTCTTCTTTTTTATTTACCGGTAGGGATGCACATTAATAGGTTTGGCAGCTGTTGGACCAAGCCTTGCCCGAGGGACCAAGTGCTCTTTGGGTGTTGTGTTTGACCACAGATACCCAGTCGTGGCTTGTCTTGCATCCTTCTTGAGTGAACAGGAGCAGAAGAGGCATGACAGAGGTTGTCTGGGGCTGTGGGACCGTGTCCATGGGGCATCTTGCAGCCCTCTGTGCCTTCCCTTTCTCCCTCCAAGTGGAAAGGAGCTCAGGGGCTGCTGGGCCCCTCTAAAGCTCCTTCAGAGAGGCTCTAACCCTGTTCATCGTGTGATCTCACCCAGGGCTGGTGCTGCCAGGCTTGTCTGCAGGTCTGGTCCATCAGCCCAGGAGCTCTCCTCTTCCTTGGAATAAGTATTGCAGCCTTGGCCATTTAAAACTATCCTGCCATGGTAGGACTGCTGTGTTAATTGAGCTGCAATTTTAGACCCTGAAAGGCATCAGGGTTTGTTTAGAGTTGCTATTAGTTTTTCTGGGGCTGCAGAGGAGCCTTGCATGGAAATTGAGCCCATTATGTATTTGGGTCTTGCTTAACGAGATGCAACGCAAAAGGCACTCCATTACTTTGGAACTAGAGGCTTTGCCTTCTTTCCAAGATTGATTTTTATTTCACAAATTATTACTGCATGGATTAATGATCTCTCTGCATGCAAACGCTCTCGGCTGCTACCCAGGTACATTAACCTTTCATAGAACAAAGAATTCCTCCTCCACGATGTTGCTTTGACCAAAGAATTTCTCTTCTAGGTGCTGCATATTAAATACCTGGGCATCACCTCCTTGCTCTTCCCAACCACACAGGATCTGGATTCAGAAATTTTGGGCCTGTGTGTGTGTGTGAACCTGTGACCTCCTCCAGGTGTTATCTTCTTCACTGGACCACTGCAGACTCCCAGTGCTCAAGGGAAAAGTTGTAGGCTGTAATTAATAAGATAATAGTTGGCACTAACAAAGCATTTTTGGAGCACAAATGCAAATTTGGAGCACAAATGCAGCACTCAGGCACTCCCAAACAGGAAAAAGGCTACAGTTTATTGGCATGTAAACTGGGACCTGGAGGTGGAAAAAAATGTGTCCATGAAGGTCCCAGAGAGAAGAGTCCAGATTCCTGAAGCTCATCTCCATCCTTGTAAGATAAAGCAAGACAGTTCTGTTAACAGAAGCTCTTTCCC
>NW_005054365.1:2476075-2478183 GCF_000277835.1 Geospiza fortis
ATGTGCTGACACTTCTACAGGGATGTGCTTGAGAAGGATAAGTATAAGCTCATACCAAAGGGGTTTATCCTGCAACAGCTTCTGCAATGAGGGTGATCATGTATACCCCAAATATGATACAGGACAAAGGGGAACAGCTTTAAACTGTCAGAGGGCAGGGACAGATTTTGGGATATTGGGAATTAGGAATTGCTGGCTGGGAGGGTGGGCAGGCCCTGGCCCAGGGTGCCCAGAGCAGCTGTGGCTGCCCCTGGATCCCTGGCAGTGTCCAAGGCCAGGCTGGATGGGGCTTGGAGCAGCCTGGTCTTGTGTCCCCTACCTATGGCAAGGCATTAGACTACATGGCTTTTAAGGTCCTTTCCAACCCAAACCATTCTGTGATTCTGTGATTCTATTTAAGCCGTTGTAGAAATGTGGATTCTTTTATTATTTATGCTAACCGACATCCTTAGTCCAGTTCCCTCCCGGTCATTCTGTTGTGGCAGCATGCTCATTTAGTATTGAAAAGTCTGCTCTGCTGGCAGATTGCTGCCTGCTCTCAGTAAATAGCATGAAATGTAGCCAGCTTTGCTGTATTTGTGAAACTTTCCCCACAGCTCTAATTATGCCTGGGTAGTGCTAACATTTAGTCAGCTTAAATTATTAAACTCTTGCAGCCCCCGCAGGTAAAAACCTGTTTAATTAATGACTGATTAGTTAAATCATTATGTGTTCTGATATGAATCACAATAATTTTTATAGGCTGTATTATCATTTTAAAGGCATGCTAATTTATTGAAGGATTCTTTTTCTTAAAAGGAACAGAAATAGGCATACCTGAGCATTTAGGAGAAACCACCTCCTTTATTAAGGACAAATGATATCAGGAGAAACCCAGCATAGAAAGATACTCCCTAGACAATCCTGAATGATCTTTATTACATCTGGAATCTGGAGATACTTAGACTCTAGAGAAAGAGTCCTCCAGATCTGGACATTTTTATGTTTAAACTTGTATTTTTATTTATTTCCCCATTTGGAGGGCAAATCCTGGCACAACAGCACAGATTTCTGAGGTTTCCAGTGCTGCCAGCAAGAGCAGAGTTGATGTCCCCTCTCCATCATTGTCCTGCTGCCTTGTTGGTGTCTGCTGCCCACCAGAGCTCCTGTCTCAGGCAGCAGAGCCCCAAGTTCAGCGCAAGTGGCTTTCAGCATCACTCTGGACTAAAATGAGGCATCATTGAGATTCAGCCAGGCAGCTTGTAGCTCTTGCCAAACCATGCTGGCCCATGACACCTTGCAGGAGTGGACTGGCATGCCCAGCTGTTATCCTTGCTGGCATATGACCCTGCAGACTGAAGGGCTGTCTGATGCAACCTTTGGCTGTGACCCCAAGGCTGGAATCTGATCCTGATGCGGCAAATGCCAGGGATTACAGCTGTGCCAGAAGAATAAATAAATAAATAAACAGATGATTTAAACAAATAAATTATATATATGTATATATTTATAATAAACATATACATATATATATAATAAACCCCAAACCTCTTTTTCTCATGGATCTCCATGATGCATCAATCCTGACACGCCATTGCCCCCAGATCACATTCAGGTGCTCAGACACCTTAAATCTCCAGGTTACTGATGAAGGTATTATCAGACACCAGAAAGTTGTCTCTAACAATAATTTCTGTGAGGGCTACAAATTCCTTCAGAAGACTTCATTCAGCTAAGCTTTGGCAACTCACTTTTTCTCATGGATCTCCATGATGCATCAATCCTGACACGCCATTGCCCCCAGATCACATTCAGGTGCTCAGACACCTTAAATCTCCAGGTTACTGATGAAGGTATTATCAGACACCAGAAAGTTGTCTCTAACAATAATTTCTGTGAGGGCTACAAATTCCTTCAGAAGACTTCATTCAGCTAAGCTTTGGCAACTCACAGCAAAATGGTCATGGCATTATCTGTCAGAAATTTCCCTCTGAGCCAGACTTGCTGTGATAGAGAAAAGCTCCTTTTCCAGGAAGCAAATATATTTGACTGTTGGGAAGCAGAGATATACAAGAGATTGTACATCAAATCTGAATGTTGCTCTCTAAGCAAGAAGGACTGTGGCCACA
>NW_005054365.1:2478201-2504123 GCF_000277835.1 Geospiza fortis
ATGTCCATTTTCTTTTTGAGTGGAAGCAGTGGGCACAAGCAGCAAACTTCCCATCCCCAAAACATCGTGACCATCACCAAGAACCTGAAACCACACACTGATAGCCTTATTTTCCAAGGCACGGCTATGCTTGGTCTTCTGGGGGCTGCAACAGCCAGATTAGCAAAATCAGGTGAAATTATGCTGTTTCTTGATCTTGTAGAAGTTGAGTTCGGTCTCTCACTAGAGCCTCAATGTATCTGGTTGTCCTCAGCACAGCAAAATGAGGAACCTCCAATGCAATGACTTTTGGGGTGGCCTGCAAGCAGGGTGCACACTTTGGCAAGAGGTGTAGGGCAAATTCAGGTGCATTCAGAGGAATTTCTGCTCCTTGCCCAGCTGAAGGCATCTGTGCTCTCCCAGCAGCAGGGGAGCCAACAGGAAGAGTCAGCTCTTGCTGGCTGGCTGGGTGGACTTAATGAGATACATATCGTGTTGTGTTGACTCGCTGCAGAAATCTAGGATGGCACTTGCAAAAAGGAAAGGAGAAGGAAAAAAAAAGGTTATTTTGAGCTCAATGCTCTCACAGAAACATAATGCACTGCAACACTGCTCACTTCCCTTTGGTTTGCCTAAGCACTGCAGCCAAACAGTGCAACAAGCACACTCCAAAGAGAAAACATTGCTTGCTTGCTTGCCTTTTTTTTTTTTTTTTTTTTTTTTTTTTTTTGCTCTCTTCTTCTCTCTCCCTCTTTTCCTATCATATTGAATCATCAGGGTGTGAAATATAATAAAGCACTGTACCATTCAATCTGTCGGCTGTACCTTACAGGTGTACTCCAGGTAAATATCCCCTTGGCTGGTGAAAAATGAGCTTACCTGAAACAGATGACTTTGATGAACTTCAGTAGCTGGGCCTCTATCACTCTTTTCCAATTGGCTTCCCCAGCAAAGCATGGTTACCCCACACAAATTTGTCTTACTGAAGGAAAGATATTCTCTAATTCACTTTGTTCCCAGAGACTTGCCCCCCTCACTGATGTCTTCACTTCATCTGGCGTTTCATAAAAGTATAAATGGCAGGGCTTGTCAGCTCTTCCACTGGGCGACTTTGGGAAATAAATTAATTATTTACCAGCCTATCGCACGCCCCATTGCTTTGATAAAACTGGAATATAAATAAAAATGACCATGTATTAAAAGGTGCCATTTGCTGGATGCAGCAGTGGCAGGTACAGGATCACAGCAGAAGCTCTTGCTTCCCCCCACTGCCCTCCCCAGGCAGTCCCTGCTCGCTGCCAAGCAGGGGCTGACAGCAGAAACAAAGCAGAGACCTATGCAGATAAGACCCCTGTACCTGCAAGGGCTTTCACTGCTCACCATTTTAATTTCAGATAAGTGCTGAATGCCTCTCTACTCTCAAAAACAAGAACATCTAGAAGATTAAGTTCTGCCTGACTAGCAGTAATCCAGGGAAGCCATTCCAAATGGTTTGGGGGATTCTTTTCTTTGATGGCTCTTTGCTGATTCCTAGTTTTGTTTGTTAGGTTTTTATTCTTTTCTCAGACAGACCTCTCAAGAGGGCAGGGAAAGGCCAGGAGAAGTCCTGGGGGTGACTGGGAACAGAGAGATGTTGTTGTGGGCAGTGGATCCTCGATGGGAAAGTCAGAAACCTGCTCCTTCTGCAAGCCCAGAGGGTGCAGGCCAGGGAGTAGAGTGAGGTATTTCCCCCACTTTTTCCTTCAACCACTCATTTGGGTGAAAACACATTGTGATTTCCTGAGTAAGACTGTGATTTGGGGGATACTTGAGGTTGTTTCCCTTTCTGCCTGAGTATCTTTAAAAGTCTGTTTGAGGAGGACAGAAAACCTCACGCATTACAAGAGGGATTGGCTGGTTGGGGGGTAGGGAATGACCTTTCCGCTGAAGAATCATTTTGTTCATCATTAATTGTCATTTGCAGTAGAATGTACTGCTTTTCCTCTTTAAACCAGTTACAAAATTTAATTACTTCATCCTTAGAGGCCTTTAAGAGGGATAAATACACTATGTCCTTTTGTTGACTGGAAAAAGCGAAGGTGATGGCAAAACCTGTCCACAGCTATGAAAGAATTTTAAACCCTTAAGTAATTGCACTGGTCACAACATCCATCCTGATTCTGTGACTGCATTTCCCTCTCAATGCTCTTGTTGCTGCTTTTGGTCCTCATCTCTCACAGAATAAAAAGACTTTATGGATTTTACTCCTTCATTTCTCTCTCCCACAGGGATAAGAGAAGAAACTTGAGGCTGTGAGCATTTGAATTTACTTCCTTCCCAAACTGAAATCTTTGGGGTAGTGGACTGTCTTTTCTAGACACGCAGAGGTGCTGAGAGAACTGGACAGGCTGGGTCAAAAGGTGAAGCATTTTAAGGTGGGAGACCCTTTTTTACCCCATTTTTTCTAGACTTGCAAAGAAGCAAACTCTGTTTCACTGTGTGGTTGAAAAGGTAGAGCCACAAGGCTGCTAATGGGGCTGCACAGGAGTTTGTGCTTGAAGACACCAAGTTACTTTGGAAGGTACAGAAAAGGCAGGATGCAAAAGGATGCCCAGAGGAGATAAGCAAGGTTATTACATCTACTTAAAAATTAAGTGCTCTGTGAGGTGGCTAGGCATGATATTTAAGGCCATCCCTTTATAAACTTGTGCAGAGCCCCAGTAGGCCCAAACCATTAAACAGAGCTTCCCCAGGATCAGAAATAACCTCACTAATCTCAAAATTTCCCTTCTCACTGAATCCACTGCTGTCCTGAGTGAATTCAACATTTCACTTCAACCCTTTACTGTTTTTCATTTTGCAAAGCAGCAGGCAGGGAGCAGAAGCCACAAACTCTATTCAAACCTGAATGATTACAGCCAAACTCTGCTCTGGTTTGGGTTCTTTTTTTTTTCCTGGTCATCTTGGAATGGATTAATCTGAAACCACAGCCCAAACTAGGATATGTTTTAAAAGCCTTCAGAGCAGAATTGCACTCGTGTTCAGTGCCTCAGCTTTTTGTTTCAGGCCAGGGTTTATTTGTGTCCTTCTCCTTCTTCCTCCATTTTTTTCTAAATTGTACCATCAAGTAGTAAAAGCACCATCCATGTTTCAGATGCATGCAAAATAAACTACAGAAGGAAAGTGGCAGATAAATTTAACGAGCATTAAAGTTATATATAATTTAAATATGTATAAAATTATTTGGTATATCGATTAGAAAATGGGCTGTTGACCATTTAAAGGCAACAATCAATTTCATAGTTCACAGGTCAGGTCAAGTTTCATTCTAATGATCTAAAAAACCAAATAGCATTAGGAGATAATGAACTCCACAGGATTACAGATGTGATCTATAGCTCTGCTGTGGCACAAGAACCAGCAAATGAGAGAGGGCATCATCTGAAGTGCCCTGGCCTCCACAGACAAAAACCATGTTTTTATAACTTGGCAAGGTGTCAATTTATGATGTAATCAAAGGCAGAGGATGAAATTACTCTGCTCCTGAAACCCCACATGGTTAGGCTCAATGACATCAATGAGCAAGGGAGGTAGATCCCCATTAATGTGGTCTACAAAGTTATCTTCCCTGTTCTGGTAAGTGAACAGTCAGGCATACCGACCCTGTTAATCAAAGGGAGCTGATAGCCCTCTCTGCTCCCACCGAGGGGTTGGGTTACACCAGGGAAATGCTGCAGGGCTGCCTCAGGGCTGCTCCTGGGGCACGGCTGTACAGCAGAGGAGCAGCTTCTCCAAATCCCAGCGAGGGGAGAAGGAAAAATAAATGTGCGCGTAGAGAGGGAGGTGAATTTGTGTCCATTTCCATGTAAATATATAAATCTCCTGTATGTGTAAGGGCAAGCATATTTTCCTTGGGATGTGGAAGAAAGAGGCCATTTGAGCCTTTAATAAGAGGAGAAAGGGTCAGTGACTTTTGAAATGCCTAGTATATACCTTAACAAAATCAGAGTTGTTAGGTTTGGAAGGGACCCTTAGAGAGCATCCAGTCCAAACTCCCTGCCAAGGCAGGGTGACCCAGAGCAGGTCACACAGGAATGCATCCAGGTGGGTTTGGAATGTCTCCAGAAAGGGAGAATCCATGCCCTCCCTGGGCAGCTGTTCCAGGGTTTTGCCACCCCCAACCTAAAAATGTTCTTCCTCATCTTGAGGAAGAACTTGTGCTTTAGTTTATGGCCATTTGAGGATATTTAGCTGTTATTTTGAGAAAATTGCTGGTTTTCTGAAGAACCATTAGCTTTTGGCCTGGGTCTTAAACTTTCACATTAATCTCCTGGTCGGAAAGCCTGGACATGGCACTGAGTGCTCTGGGCTGGTGACACAGTGGGCATTGGGCACAGGTTGGACTCGATGGGCTTGGGGGGCTTTTCCAACCTCAGTGATTCTGTAAATCTTCAGTCCATGTCTTCTGAACCCCATGGCCAGCACTTTTGTATCCTTACTTCTTTTGCTTTGCCTCAAAATTTGAAAGGAGTACAAAATCCACCTAGATTTGGGGCTGGGATGGGCAGATTTCAAATCCAGGCATGATACTTACGTGATCTCAATGTCCCATTTCCACCTCTAGTTTGGACACATAAGAAATTTGGCAGTTTCTGAGAGTGTGCCTGAAATATGAGGCAATGTTGAAGGATGATGAGGCAAGACTCCTCTGAGTGTCCATTAGATAGAAGCAAAGGAGGAAACTCCAGTTTTATCAAGTGGACATGTGAAAGGTTTTCCACCTTTTTAATCATGAAGGTGCCTTGAACACCCTTGAGTGTCTTGGATGGCAGTCAGTGCCTGCATTTCAGCAGCTGGGTCCCACTGTAAATGTTTGTGCAGATTCTATCAGCTGGGCATATGACTTTTTTGTCTTTGTGATCAGCCCACATTGCTGCCTTGAGCTTCTTTAAACAGCGTTCACTTCCACACTGCTGTGTCTGCTTGGCTGTTGCGGTGTTAATGGCCTTACTTGGATTATGAATTGGGCTCATTAGACTTATTTTCTTCTTTAATATAATGAGTGTGTAAGCACTAAACTAAGAGGCATAAAGCTTTGATAAATGAGAAAATTGGATAATTGCACAGCATCAGTGCTGTGCTCGTAGGAGCCTTCTTAAAAAAAAAGAAAAGGACGAGGGAGAAAGACAGAAGGAATGCAGGTGAAACAGAGAAATAAAAATATCTAGAATGAGCCTTCAGCAGCATCATATGCTCTTCTTGCATATCAGAATGGGTCAGCTTGGCTGGGACACAGGGCCCTCAGGTAACAACCCAAACCATTTATGCTGAAGGGGGTGAGACACTGGCGCAGGTTGCCTGGAGAGGTGGTGGGTCCTCATCTCTGGAAATATTCAAAATCAGAATGGATGAGGCTTGGTGCAGCCTGGTCTAGTGGTTTTTGGACTAAGTGACTTTTAAAGGCACCTTCCAATCTAAACCGTTTTGTGATTCTATGATTTCAACCCAGTTTTCACCTCTCTTAGTGGTAAGGACGGACAGGCTGTAACTGCAGAGGGCTGCTCTGGGTCAGCACATCCCATAAGCTTATGTTGAATAACTAAGCATGGATGAACTCACATATGTACTCAATTCAGCATGAGGGTTAGACAAGATGGCTTTTCTGGTGCCTTCTAACAAAAACTATCCAATGAGAATGATCTTATACATCCAGAATTCCTACAGATCCTCAAGAAAATGGATAAATGAAGAATCAGCCCAAACCTCTTTCCTGACAGAAGCAAAAAATACGGAGAAAACAATAATCCCAAAGGTAAAGAGAAAGAGAAGAAACTGAAGAGGGTGAACCTACAAGAATATGTGTTTTCAGAACCAATCTACCTATGAATGACCCTGCCAAAAATCTCAGGCAAAAAATGTGCTTCAGTTTATTGCAGCACAAGAAACCAGTCCTGCGAAGCTGTGCTGTTCAAGGCAGTCCTGGATCATTGCTTATCTATTCTAATAGGCAAGAAATACAACGCCTAAATTATAATTATGTACTGTACACAGCAGTGTTAGCAAAATAACATGATGTTTGGTACATTTCCCATCATCTTCTTAGGAGGTATAGTGTGCTGCAGGTTTGTAACAATCTTCTGTTTCCTCACCTCATTAATCTCCCGAAGTGGAGAGAGAGCAATACAAGCAGAGGGAGCCCAGAAATGTATGTACATTACCGAATTAACCAGGCATGTAATTAGTGCTCAGGTGCTTAGTCAAGGAAGAAACATGCAGGATTATTTAGATTTGGATTTAACACCCCAAAGTTTGAATAGTGGAGGTGGGTTGTGTGAGTTTTTCAATCAGCCACTCCAGCTGTGCTGGAGAAATAGGGATTTGTGCCCTTGTTTCTGCCTCTGGCATTGTGTTGTTTCCCAGTCTTCCTCTTATTTACGGGAATATATGAAAGTGAAGCATGCAGCATGTCACAGTCCACCCTAGGAATGGGGACACAACTCTGTCCACCCAAGGACATGGACAATGCTGCTCACCCCAATAACAGAGTCTGGCATGACCCAGTAATACTTGAATCCTTCTCTGCTGACTGCCAATAAGAAATGCAGTGTGGATGAGGCTGGGGTTTGTTTTCACATGTTCTAGAGGGCTTCTGCTTTACCAGGGTAAATAATCTCTGTTGTGGTACCTTCTGATTGACACCTCCTGAGAATATCCTGCTTTAAGTGCATTTAGTGTCCACGGGGACCTGAAGGCAGATGAGTTCTGTTCGTCCCACAGGACAACCACATAATTTCCCAGGCATGCCCTGGGATGCTGGGTGTGTGATCCAGCTTGACACTGAGCTTGCCCTGCTGTGAACTGCATTTTGGGCTCAGCAACACCCTCTGTTTCTACCTCACGTCTGGTGAACATTTGCAATCTCAGCCTGAACCACATCGAGTAGAACTGGCCACAGTGTGCATCCCAATCCACAGAAAGCACCAAAAGCAGGGAATCATAACAAAGTTTGGGTTGCAAGGGCCTTTTAAAGTTTTTTTTTTTTTTCATTTCAACACCTTCCACTATCCCAGGTTGTTCCAATCCACATCTAACCTGGCCTTTGACACTTCTAGTGATGGGGCAGCCACAGCTTCACTGGGAAACCTGTGCCAGTGTCTCACCTCCCTCACTGTGAAAAGCCTCTCCCTTGTTTCTCATCTAAATCAAACCCCCTTCAGTTTAAAATGATCACAATTGTCCAGTTGCAACAAACTCTGCTAAAAAGTTTGCTCTCTTCTTTCTTGTAAGCACCATTTAAATACTAAAATATCACAATAAGGTGTCCCTGGAGCCTTCTCTTGTGCAGCTGAGCAGCCCCAGCTGTGCCAGGCTGGCTCCAGAGCAGAGGGGCTCCAGCCCTGGCAGCATCTCCGTGGCCTCCTCTGCACTGGCTGCAGCAGCTCCAGCTCCTTGTGCTGTTGGAGCCAGGGCTGGGGCAGCTCTGCAGGTGGGCTCTCACCTGAGCCCAGGGGCACAGGGGCAGGATCCCCTCCCTTGACCTCCTGCCCACACCTGAATGGCCAGCTGTGTCTCATAACTAATTTCCAAGCCTTTCCCAGCCCAGCTTTCACTACTTCCAGGCCACCACCTCAATCCATCTTCTGGATCCCCACATTTTGACACCATCCCATTGCGGGCACAGGGCTCTGCGTGCATTTTCATGCTGGCCTGGATAAAGCACAGTGAGAAGCTGAATTGCAAATGGTAGCCTTGAGTTACATTTATGTAAACACCACCGAAAAGCAGAGATAAGGGAACGAGGCACATTCCTGCACATCAGCTCGCTGGGGTTATTTGCTGCTTGTTGCTGGTGAATGAGAGTGAGGGCTCCCTGGAACAGCAGCACGATGATAAAATTGTGATGAAAATACTTTCTGTATTGCTTTTCATTGAAATATTGCCCCTTGGCGGGAAGCAGATTGGTACCATCAGCCAGCAGGAGTAGACAGTGGGTCTTAACATCCTGTAAGCTCATCATGGCAAACTCAGGCCGTGATGTGTTTGGTGAACAGCCCTCATGTGCTTAATTTTGAAAGTTCAGAGAGAGGTTTGGCTGGAGTAGCATGGGAAACGTATATCTGTGAAATGCAGAATTTGTAGGAACAGGCTATTGTTGTGCAAAAGACATCCAAGATTGTCAAGAAAACAAGGTAAGAATCCATTAAAAAAGAGTAGTTTAAATATTTCTCCCACAAAGTCGATTGTATTTTCCTGGAAGTGTGCACAGAAAACTTATGGGGGTTGTTCTAATTCCATATCTAGGAATTCAGTTACATATTTGGGAAAAAATTGTGTTAATGACAAATCTCAAAGCAAACTTTAATTTATGAAGACCTTGTCCAGTGCAGGATTTGTTATGGCTTCAACATGCATCAAATGGTCTGTGCACACACAGGTACATAACACTCATTCCCCACAATGACCTGATAAAAATAATTTAAAGCAGCTAGATTAAATAAGTCCTAAATAAATGATGATTATATGTGAATTTGGCTAAACTTCCACTATTGATAACCTCAGTTACAATCACAGAATATCTACTTTCCTTCACCTGCCTCTCGTTAAAAGTATTTCTGCTAAAGTCAGGTTTAATTTAAATTCTGGTTTTATTTTTATTCTTATTTTTGTTTCTGATGCAGAAACAAGGCAGTGGGGGACTCACAGGGTGTAATTCCAGGGCAAAAGCCTTGCCTCATGCTTATGCTCTCAAATCTTTTGTCCTCTGCTGGTAAAACAAGCAGGATTAGCACACGCTAAGACCAGTGGAGATAATAATTACACTGGCTATGAGCGAACTCCAGAACCACGGAATAAATCCCCAAACAATTATTAAAATGGCTCAATGCATTACACAAATTGGAAAAGACTGGGACATTTTTGGGAGGGGCGAAGGGAGGCAAGACACATTATTTAAGTGTTCTTGTAAGCCTTCTAAGATATTAATGTTGCAAAGCTTCTTATGAATATTTAAGAACATAAAATGGAGATACACTTCAGCCCAGCATTACCACAGAAGCCTGTAATACAGTTGAGTCCACTTAAGAAGGCAATATCTGACATCCATGACAGATTTAAACATGATAAGGCAAAGGTCATGTTTATAGCTGAAAAGTCCATGCAAACTAGTTAAATATTACTGCAGTTAGCTCTGTTATAGTTATTCTTATGTATTGATATATGCGTTTATAGAATTTCCTTAAAGATTCAACTTTGCCTCCAGGTGCCTGTACTTTTGGAAACACTTAAAAAAATACTTATTGTTAAATTATTTGATGTTTTATGGAGAAAGAACAAGTATCTTGTGTTAAAAAGAAAAAGAGCTCTACTTCTTCCTCTGTTAGGAGCTGCCTGAGAGATAGTCCCTAATGTTGGTACCTCTAGGACTGGTTTCAGCAGAATTTTCATAGGAAAATGTTTTCTTTGAGTAAAGGAATGGGTGCCAAAATTTTTCTTTAGAGATGCTATAACATTCATAAAACCTAAGACAAAAATTTTTGCCTCACATTACATTTTTTCCTCAGTTCTGAAAGAAAATATTTTCATGGAATCATAGGCTCATAGAATACAATTTAAGAAATTATAGTAATTTATCAAGTTTAGATTTTGATTAATTTTATTATTTTTCAGTTGGTGCTTACCCTTAGAGAAATATAACATTTTTCTAACTAACTGTGATATTCAAAATGACTAAATCTCTGTGTCTATTTAAAACAGCCACCAGGATATTCCTGTTTTACAGACTGATAAAAATAATTGTGGTTATGGAAATTTTTAATATTCCCTTCAGCAAAAGTGATTCCAAGGAAAATTGGATGACTTTGTATTTTTTGCCTTTTTTTTTGCTTTTTTTTCTTTTTTTTTATGAGAAATAAACTTAAAAACTAAAGGATCAAAATCAGGAGTGGCCTCTGAAAAAGAGAAGTAATATGAACAAAGCTGTTGTATTTTACAGGAAACATGACTGTAAGAGAGCTTTATAAACAGCAGATGGCTCCCATATAGAAGAGGCTGAGCAATCTGAGCAAACAATAATCAACATGAAAAAGCAAAGCTGAGTTTGACACACGGGGAAATTTAAGACACTGAAATTAAAAGATATATTGGAACATACTGTAAAGAAAGATAGAAATGTCTCTGGTTTGGTTGTTTGGGTCTCGGTAGCTCCTGGGGTTGGCATGAATATTTATGTGGTGAAAATCTTTGTGGTGGAAGGCTGTACCTGCTGCCCACACAGGTCATGGGAGTGCCCCAGGGCTTTGCTTTGATTTCCCATCACCTGTGCGTCTACAGATTATACAGAGGTGATTACTGAGTCATGGCTTAGGACAGCCCTGGTGCTCTGGTGGGGATGTAGAACTGCTCTCACCACAGATAATCCCTTGTGCGTGACTCCTCCAGTCACTTCTGTGCCTCTGAGGTATCAGCTTCTCCCTGGAGAATATGTCCCACGGATGATGTAAGAGAATCCTGGAATGGTGTGGGTTGGAAGGGACATAAAAGACCATCTCATCCAATGCCCCACCTTCCACCATCCCATGTTGCTCCAAACCCTGTCCAGCCTGGCCTTGGACACTTCCAGGGATCCAGAGGCAGCCACAGCTGCTCTGGGCACCCTGGGCCAGGGCCTGCCCACCCTCACAGGGAGCAGTTTACTCCTGTCATCCAAACTAAATCTCCCCTCTCTTTATATAAGGCTGTTCCCCCTGCTCTTGTCACTATCTCTCTCTGTAAGACACTGCTATTAGAAGTAGTTTTCTTCAATATTAAATATCTTAGTAAGAAGAGAGTATTAAAGCAGGCAGTTTCTATCAGATTTTTTCCTGAAAAAAGGATGGAATGTGCAGAAAAAAATCTTAGTTTTGTCTGGGTGGTTGTCTCCTGTACAGACCCATCCAGCTACAGAGTAGAAGTAGCTGAACAGCTTATATTTATTGACATTTTACAGTGTTTTTTCAAGGACCCAGGGAAATTTCAGGTGACAACAGGGGTATCACATGCACAGCTGTCATACCAAGCTGGTTCCAGAATGCTCTGTTTGTGACATATTTACTGCAAGATTTCCAGCACACGTATTTTTTACGGCACTTATTAAAACTACACATAGACAAAGAAGTAAAAAATAATTAAGGAAGGCAGGAAGAGTAGAGAGGAGGAAGGGCAGAGTGGAGAGGGGAGTGGGGACAGAGAGGTTGGTTTCTCCCCTTTCCAGGCTAACCTCCTACAGGGAAGTGTAATGAACCAGCTCCACAGAAGTGTCCCAATTGGGCTCCTATTTTTCCAGGGTTTGCTGAGGACTGTGTGTGATCCTTTACTTCACACTCAGATGCACTGGTCTATTAGAGCAGTCTCTGTGCTGTGGGATGAAGGATTTATTTTACCAACATAGCAATAAAAGTAGTGTTTTGCAACCAGTAAAGCACTAAGGAAGCACTTGCTCCTTTGGTCTGGCGAGTAGTTGTGTTCCCTGAAGATGTGACCTGCTCCTCAGGTGACCATGTTAAAGTAGAGTCCCTCCTGTGACTTGGTCTTTTCCAGCTTTGTTATCAACCCAAAGTCTGGAAATGATAGTGACTGAAACAGATGTATGAGAATTGTTCCCTCCTTTTAAGCTCTGATTCAGTTCAGTAGGAGCAGAGTTAATTTTGTAGGACTGAAATAAATGAGATGGAAGGTCACAGAGCTAAATGTTTTCCACAGCCTCCTACCCTGCATTGCTCCATTTCACTGTGTGTCTAGGATGTTAGTTTCCTGTTTTTCCTCCTATTTTGACTTCTTAAGTTTGTGCCACTAGGGATCAATAGGAATTTGTATTTTGTAGCTGCTGTCTTGGAGAAATAATACAATTTGCCTCAAAACTTAGAGTGCATTCCAGCCCAGACTACAGAGATAGCACAACTGAAATAAAATCCTTGTGTCCATTCTTTTCTTTTATTAAGACATTCTGTAAGGTAGAAAAAGTCCCAATTCAATATTTCTCCTTGAGGATGCTCGAGGAGTTTCAGGTGTTTTTACCCTCTGATTCCAGTGGTTTAAGTGTGTCTTGTGAATACCAGGGTGGAAATGCATGAATATTATATTATTTCTGTAGCCAGTTACAGACATAATTCTTGGGAAGAAGATGGAATTAAACCAAAATAAAGTTATAGAATGGTTTGGGTTGGAAAGGGCATTAAA
Source organism: Geospiza fortis (assembly GCF_000277835.1). Taxonomy (NCBI): domain Eukaryota; kingdom Metazoa; phylum Chordata; class Aves; order Passeriformes; family Thraupidae; genus Geospiza; species Geospiza fortis. Next base: position 2,490,373 of record NW_005054365.1, read on the forward strand.
TACCATCTATTTCCAACCTCACTGTCATGGGCAGGAATATATCTTTACCATATGTAAATAGAGTTTCCAAGGACCAACATTTCTTCACATTTCTACAGGAGAGGAGCCTCTTGGCTACGTCCTTGTCTGTAATGGGAGGCTGCTACATAAACACAGGTCAGGCAGGAGATGCAAAACCTCTCTTTGCAAAGCCAAATGCCATATCCACTAAATAATCAGAGCCAAGCCTATGCTTGGTGTTTAAATTCTTGATGTATAGGGTTTCCTTCTGGTTTTGGTGGTTTCATAGCTTTCATTAAGTGGCAAACAAGATCTAAAGAACAAGACTCAAGGAATACATTTGGATAAACTATTTGCCTATATGCCACCAAATGTTGCATCCCCACAGGTTATTGCTGCCAGAGACTAGTCTAGACAAAAGGAATCAATCTCACTTTTGGTACCATCCTAGCTGTTCCTTGACCTCCTAATCAGGCACAGACAGTAATTATTTGTTGTGGTGACCAGACAACTCATTGGCTGGTCTGATTGTCTTTTAAAATGAGGTTAGTTAATCTTTCCCACTGTCACTGTGTACTGAAACCTGTTGACAAGGGAATTAGGGAACTGAAAATCTGTGTGTTTACAAAGGATTAGCATTAAAAACCTCTTCTGAGGACTGAAGCATCTTCTGCTTAGTGGAAAGGCTGAGCAGTGTGGGAGCTAGGAACCATCACTTTTCAGTGATAGAAGAAAACATCTCTGGAGTGCAACCTTACATCTATTTAATCATAAAGTCCTTTAGTATCCTTTGTTGACACTACACTGAGACATTGAAAGTCTCGGGTTTGGAGCTCCACTGTCTCATTCCAAGCTTTCCCAGTTGCAAATTAGTTGTGCTTTACTTTCCAAGTTTATTATCCTCACAATGTCGCCTTGGTGTCTGATGCAAGCCCTGCTGACATAAATGGGAACCTTTCCATGGACTTTAATAGTTTTTGGATGAGGCCTTAGCTAACTCTGTAGCTATTAAGAGAGGCACAAGTTGTGGAATGAAGTGCAGGTGTTTTTGCTGCTGGGAGGAAGACCTTGTACTGTATTTAATGTTCTTTAATTAATTGAGTCCCGAGGCATAGAGTGGGCTTGTGTTCCCAGAAAATGCATTAGGGTAACGCAGCACCTTCCATTTGCAGCAATCCAAATACAATATTAAAGTTTTATGTTTATTGAACAAGCTCCAGGAATCCACGTGCAGGAGCGTTTCACCTTCCGGTGGAATGCAGTTCCTCCTTTGGAGCGAAACGCAGGAATCACTTCACGAGGACAGGAAAGGAGTGAAGCAAAAGGTATGAGACACCAGTGAAAGCATCAGGTTTCTGATGTGAGCTGTCAGTAAAGGACCAATGCCACAAATGTGGCCAGAATTTTCCCAGTGTCTTGACCTTGCTGTTGTGTTGTGAGGGCTTTGTGCAGCTGCAGTGCCCTGTGGTCAGTCCAACACATCACACTTCCAACAGCAGAGCATCTTCATGTTACACTGGAAAAATTAGGCCAGGCGCCCACATTTCTGAAGCTAAATAGTCAGGGCCAACCTGGCAGCCTGGGATGTCTTCCCACTCAATGGAAAGACACAGGTGCTTTCTGAAGAGTGACTCAATTTGGTTGGGTAAATCTGCCCCTCAAGTTGCCTCTTTCTCTTTGCCGACTGGCAGGGAGCCCAGCTGACTTGTCTGAGGTGTCATTCAGATGTGAAAATGGGATTAATCCCACCTTCAGCTAATGAAGTCTTTTGGAAAGCCTGTCTCAAGCTTCTTTGATGCCTCCAGTTCTGCCAAAGTGAGGCAGAACTGAGTACTCAGAGTATTCATTAAATACTCTTGAAACTCTGAGTGAGAGGAGAGGCTTGGCTTTGGAAAGCTGTAGAAAATGAGAAAATCCACAGGCTTAAAAAGGAGGAACCAATTTCTGCATTGTCAAAAATCTTTTACAGATTCAGTATAACAACAGCAGAAGAAGACGACCTTGAGTGGTTCAAGGGGTGTGTGGAGAAAGGGGTGGTGTGTACTCCCAGAAGATGAGAGCTGGAACAAGGAGGGTAGAAAAACCTGGGAAAACTAGGGTAGGAAAAACAGGATGGGGGCTGGCTGTGGGATGGCTGAGAAAGCAGCTGGAAAACAGCTGGAAAACAGCGCAGACCAAACTGTGCAGGAGGAACTGGGGGCCTGGGGGAAGCAGGTGGAGGGCAGCAAAGGGTTTGGGGCATTTAACCATGGGCATGGGCAAAACAAATATCACTGAGATAAACTGCAACAAGGAGAGCTTTTTTGAGGCTGTAAACCTTGGTTAGGAGGAGTCCAGCATTTCTGCAGATGTTGATGGCTGCTTTGGTGGGGAAGAGCACCCCATAATTTGGGTTGTGCTAAGATATGTTAGAAGACCAGTTAATCAGATTAGAAATGTATTTCCTTGTACAGAACAATCCAGACACCCGTGCTCAGTGATATTTATTGCAAAGTCAGAAAGTCATTAGGTGGCAGAGTTCAGATTTCCAAGTGCATGTTTGGTATATACAAGTCAATATGTTTTTGTTTTTTTTCTTAATTTAACTTCTTGATTGACTTATTATGTACATTGGCACTTTTAAGAGCTTCAAATAAAACACAGTGAGAGTTCAGAACAAATGTAAATGGCCTAAAAGAAAAGGAAAAAAAATCCTATAATCTTTTTTAATGGCTGTAAAACGTGGGAAGGATATATCATAAGCTCCCCGCATGGGGTCCTTGTCTGCGTTCAATCCAGTATTGTAATTTAGACATGACTTTTTATTTAATTTCTGACTGAGAAAGGGAAATTAGAAAACAACATTATCTCAGCTGCTCCGTTATAATGAACAATATTTCACAGTGCCAGTATAAGTTACCTTAAGAACTTGTTTTATGAGACAAACATTGGCTGAATTCCACAAACAACTGGGTTTTCTGGTGTCTTTTGTCTGCTGAAGAACCCAAACTTAAGTAAGGTTTTTAATTGTAAATAAAGCCATCGTTACGGTGACGTGTGTGTTACACGGGTGTAACGTGTGGACCTCTGCAGGGATGGAAGTGGTGGTGGAAGGCTCTGGGTTAGAACCAGGGCAATTTTTCCTTTTGGAGCTACGTTTGTCTCCAGCGCTGCTTGATATGATAGGTAAGCCAGAGACCCATGGAAACACCTTACGAGCTTGGTTTTTTGAGAAGTATAGGTTGAAAAACAAAATTAAAATGCAGGATTTAGAGTTGAAAAAGATGGAGGGAAGCACACAGATAGCAGGCCAAGGGGGAGACACAACTGCCTTGAACAGTCTCAGGTCAAGGCCAGAACAAATCTGCTCCTAACAAACTCCTCCAAATATTTCCAAGAACCAGCCCAGGGTGCCTTGGGTGAGCAACTTTTTTGTTTTCAGACAGTGTAAACCAGCCTCCTCTGTTTTTTCACGGCTGTATAAATGTAGACCATTGATATAGAACACTGACTTTGGTTGTTTTTCCTATGGGGAAATCCCAGATCGGGATTATGCAGCTGAATGTTTATTTAGCTGTAAATAACACATTCTCCTGTTAATCTCTGTATCGGTTTTATCAATTTTTAAGTCATGGAGATTTATCCAGTTTGTAATTAACCCTTTTGTATGGCAAAAGGCAGGATTGTCTCTTTTCCCCCAGCCACTAAATACATAATGTTCTGATAAATATTTAAGCAGTAATGAGGAACGTAATGCACAGTAATCCATTAGTGCTGCACTCTGGGGGAGCAACACGGTGCTAAAATGGGTGCTGTAAGTGCTAAAATCCCCAGATTGAGCAGAAGGACTGCTGACCACTGTGGGATTTGGCTTTGAACTATGCTACAGGTTGGAAAAACCCATTTGAATGCGCAGACATGCGTTCTTTACCTGCCAAGAGAAGCTTCCTTAAAACAAAAACCTACGAACAACCCCAAAAACCCTCTCCCAAACAATAACAACAAAACCAGCTATCTCTGTGAATGGTACAGCCAAATATTTTTCAGTCAGAAGACTGCCAAAAGCCAAGGGTGTGAAATCAGACCCTGGGCCAGTGGTGAGATACAGAAGGTGTTTGAGGTATGACCACAACTTGTGACCATAAAATGACCCCAGCTGGTTCCATTAACATCTAAAACCAGGCTGGAAGGGGGTCTATGAGAACTTTATCTCTTTGAGCAGCCTTTTCTTCTCTTTCCTTCTTTTTTTTTCTTTCCTTACTCATTAGGTCTCACTGCCAAATGACTATTGTGTCTATGGTAGTTGCTTTTCACAGCAGGGTCTTGATTCTTGATTCCCAAGGGCAGGGAAAGGTGAGGTTGGATAGCAGGACCTTTGTGCTCCTGGCAGCCACTGCAGCTGAGATTTGTGCTCACTTTCAAGCAGAATCCCAGCAATGTTCTCTTCACTCATCTGTGTGCACTGAGCAATGGCAAGTGGCTCTGAAGAGATGTTCTGCTGGGGCACATGGCAGAGCAGGAGGGGGACTTGGTGTCTTAGCAGAAACTGTTGGGAGTTGGTAGAAACCAGCAATGTTTCCTTGAGGTCATGGAAAAGGAAGTTTTCAGGAGTATCTGTGAATTTGCACCTGGACCAATAAACATTTTTTTAATTGTTATTCATTTTACACCTCAATAAAGCTTAATTATAAGTAAGCAGTAAGAAAAGCAGGAGACATGTTTCAATAATATTGCACTTCTCTGAATCATTCCTGTGGGGCTCCAGCAATTTTGTTACCATGAAGCAAAATAAAACAAATTAAGAAAACTATTCAAAATTCATTTAAAAACATCATCCAAGGAGCATCATAATAAAAGCACAATAAGAGAGACAAGCTCACTTGGCTAATTTCCTTCATGTGCTGTGCATGTTTATAGTGTGTCTCTTAGTATGTTTTAATTAGCATCACAATCATCAACTGGTAACTAACAGCATGTATGTTTCAGGTTGGGAGATGGAGGCCACCCCTTTGGAGCAGAGGAGGGGCTGAGGGTTTTATATTTTCTCTGTGGGTCAGCAGAGCCTGCTGGCAAAGCAGAGCTGTAAAGCCCTAAGTCTTGGCCAGAGAGAATGCACTTGAGGAAAGGAACAAATTCCAGACACTGGACCTTCCATCTCTCGGGGCTTCCGATCCTTGGTCCCAGCTTTTACCCTTCTGGTCAATGCAGGACTCACAGGGCAGACACCTGTATTGATCACATTGCTCACTGCCAGCCTGAAAAGCACTTTTTTTTTTTTTTTCTTGTGGGTGTAACATCCTATTTGTGATTTTAGTCTCCTCTTGGATGCATCATAAAGAATCTTCCCTGTCCTTGTTCTCACAACAGGAAGCAGCTTGCTCCGTTTGCCTTTGGTGTGCCCTCCCTTTACTGAAGCTCAGCTTGGAACATTTTATTCTGAGAATTATTGTGCCTCTTGCTGATTTTGTTTTATTTTAATTTAATTTTATTTTAAGTGATGCTTCTACCTCCGTCTGAGTCCCAGTTGGTGGTGTGGGAACCATGTCAGGTACCTGAGGCTGTGGTTGAACACAGTGACCTCTTCAAGGCCAGGTTGGACAGGGCTTGGAGCAGCCTGGGATAGTGGAAGGTGTCCTGCCCATGGCAGGGGGTGGAATAAGATGAGGTTTAAGGTCCTTTTCAACCCAAACTTTTCTAGGATTCTATGACATGCACCCACCCAAAATGCAGGTGAACCTTTCTTAACACCTTCCAGAGCAGAGCTGACCTGCTTCTCCTGATTCTGGGGTGGATTATTTCAGGAACTCTGTCCAGCTGTGAGTTAGAAACTGCCTCCAAAAGGGATGAAGAAGATGCAGCCCCAATGGACAGATCCTGCTTAGTGACCTTGAAAAGTTTTAGGATGCAATTCACTCTGTGTTTGGGCACTATTCTCACATCTGGAAAAGCATCACTTCAGCAGACCACCTGCACAAAAGCATGCTCAAGTGTTTCTTCCTTGACAGGAATCCCATTTAATAGGATTTTCCTCTCCTGACCTGTTCAGGTACTGTCTCTGGAGTAGTTGACAGTGCTGTGCAACAGTGTTTTGCAGTGATTCCGTCGGTCTTGTGATGTGCACTCTGAAATGATGGTCTTTACCTCTGAGAAAAGCAGGTTAGTGGAGGAGGAAAAGGTTTGGCCATATTTGCCTCTGAGAATACTTTTGAATGTTTGGCCCAGCCACTTTCTGTTATTACTGAGGTATCTTGTCTAATTCACTTTTTTTGCCTTAAAAAAAAGTCACTTCCCCTTAAGAGTATGTTCTGAACTGCTGCACTTTAGCAGTGTGATAGTTCATAACAGAATTGAGAGGAGCATGAATTATTGTCAGAGATACATTAGTAATGTGTAATCTGCATCATTGGTTAATTTGTTTTGATATTAAAGTTTTAATAGGAAATATAATTTGATTGCATTTTAAAAATAAAAACTGATTTTCTGTATTACAGAAAAATATTATGAATAATAAGCAAAAAAGGGGCTAATATAACTAGACATTTCTATTAACAAAATGAATATGTTTCATACGCTCTCTGTGTACTAATTCAAGTCTTCAGATGCCAGTTTGAGCTGATTTAACATAAACTACAGCCTTGTTTGTTTGCTCTGCCTTTTTGCAACATTGCTAGCATTAACTTGGGGATGGGACCAAAGTTTTTCAGTATCAGCTCCTTGTACATCATTTATTGGCACTCGATTATTAACAGCATTAACACCTCGTGCTGCTCCCTCAATGCACCAGCTGGGTTTGGTCTGTATTTAGAGATGTTTTCCAGCTGGACTGAGAATAACTAAAGAACACAACTGTGGCAACAATGGGCTCTCAACCTCTTAAATGAACATGGGTGGCTCGTGCTGGTGGCAGCGTGCAGATGGGTGAGTTATTGGGTTATGGCAGGGGAATGGCAGCTCAGCAAAGGTGCAACCCCAAGTGTGATGAGTGCTCTGGCATGAAGTGAAAACGTTAAGAGCAACCACACTGGGCCAAATGAATCATAGAATTGTTTAGTCTGGAAAAGCACTGTAAGATCAGTGAGTCCAACAATTCCCCCAGCACTGCCAAGGCCAACACTGTCCTATGTCGCCAAGTGCCACATCCACACGGTTTTTAAACTTCTATAGGGATGAGGACTTCAACTCCATGAAGGAATTTTCCCCAATATCACAACTTAAACCTCCCCGGCCCAGCCTGAGGCCGTTCCCTCTCCTGCTGTCCCTGTTCCCTGGGAGCACAGCCCGACCCCCCCGGCTGTCCCCTCCTGGCAGGAGCTGTGCAGAGCCACAAGGTCCCCCCTGAGCCTCCTTTGCTCCAGGCTCAGCCCCTTCCCAGCTCCCTCAGCCTCTCCTGGGGCTCCAGCCCCTTCCCCAGCTCCGTTCCCTGCCCTGGACACGCTCCAGCCCCTCAGGGTCTCACTTGTCCCAGAGCTGTCCCCAGTGCTGGAGGTCTGGCTCCCAACAAAAGGTTCAATTTATTCTTTTTTCAGCAATGCTCTCCCATGGGGCCTGGGGAAGAGGCTAAGGATGAAGTGAGTATCCTTTGACTGGTGCCTTCCAGCCTCTAATCACTGCCCAAGCTCCATTGTTTTCCATATTTAGCAACTTCCAGCGTATTTCTCTACCATGCTGTGGTCCGGAGGGCAAACTGTTGCTGTGGTGGTTTTTCACCTTTAATAAGCTGCTTTGCCCCCTGGTAGCTCTGTCCTTATGCTGTGTGACCTTGTTTACAGTGGTTAAAGACCTCAGGGCACTGGTATTAAAGAATGTGAGCTTAGAGTAATGGAAGGGTAAAAGCTGTCCCATAGCGAGCAGCTGGAGGTACATGATCTATTCAGCTTATCAGAAAGATATAGAGGAGAACTGATGAGAGAGTGTATTTCCTTCCTGGATCCTTCAGTGGGTACCAGAGGACTCCTTAGTCAGGTGGGAAAAGACGTAACAGGAGCCGAGCTCTGGAGTCTAAAGCTGTAAGATGTCAAATTGGAAACAAAACACACATTTTTCTCCGTGAGGATAGCTAACAATGGATAATAATCATCAGGGGGAAAAGATTTCTGCCTTCCTGATGGCTTTAAAAAAAAAAGTTTGTCTTTCTTCCTTAAAAAAAAACCTTTGAGTCAAGCGCATGATTTGCAACCAGACACATTTGAATGGCTGACATGGAAAGGCAGGACATTTTTTTATACTAGATACCCAAAAGACCTTTCCGATTTCAGAAAAGTCAGCACCATGCAGGAGGCATTGCATCCAGGATCTTTGCCTAGGTAATCATATTTCACCCACCTTGATAGTTCTCCTGTTTCATTTACATTTCAGCTGCACCCTGTCCTCAACTGGAGACAGATCCCAGTTAGGATGGATCTTATTATTGATCACAACTTTCGTTTCTGGTTGAAACAAGGAGATGCATTGCTGTTTCCAGTTAACTGCTCACTGGGTTTCACTCCAGAGCTTGCACTGGGTGATGTTTGTGTGATTCACCATTTTGGAAGGGAGGCAAGGTGATAGTTTTGAGTGTAGGAAAGGGAGAAGATTATTAGTGGACCAGACAAAGAATGCACATCTGATGAAAGTTCTGTACCTTCAGTATTTTTTATTATTGTTATTAAAGGGGTCACTATTAATAACCAGCAACAGTGTAAGGCCTCTCATGTCATTAGCAGCAGAAAAAATGACCCCTTGATACTACAGGGAGAGAAAAATTTAGTTAGAGTGACTTGAAGCCCTTGATCAACAAATTCAGAAGTTTTTCAGGTCAATATTTATTCTCAGTTTCAGCTCTTCTGCTCTGTTTCTTGACTGTAGGAATTTCCAACAGACATGGACCTGTTCCCACATCTCTGTTAATATCTTTCAGTATCTACATAACTTTGAACATATAGTTTCCAGAGTGAGAAATAAAGAGATTCACCTTTGAGAGGGGATTTTATTTAGCCTGAGAAGTGCCAACTCCAGTGGAAGAACTGGGGATAATTAACTCCTTATTCAGGTATCTTTGGTAAGAACTTCATTTTGTCTGAATAAATTTTAGCCTTTAATTACTTACCTTGTGCTCCCACCCTTCCTTGTCACTACTGAAAAAAAGAAAAATGTTTTTGTCCCTTTCTAAAATGCATGTTGTCTTTGTTTTAGCCTGCCATGGTGGATTGCCTTGTCTGAATATTACTTTTTTCCTAACATTTTTTTCCTTTGTGGCTTGTCACAGATCATCTTCCAATTCTCCCTTACAAGGAGAAAAGGGTTTGGCACCTCTACTCATCCTGGATAAAGGAGATCATAAAGACCCCTAGCACTGGGGAACGGACAGCTGGAGGAGGGGGATGGATATTTTATTAAACAGCTTAATTCCTGTATTGATAGTTAGAATTTCTATACTTAACAGACATCCTTTAAATTTTGTGAAGTGTGAGACTAATCCTGTCAAAAAAGCAATAAATATGAGCTATAAATTTAACGGAGAAGAAAGAATTATATCTTTGTTTATCCTTGTGGTATAGAAATAAATGGATCCTGTGCAACAATCCTGCATAAAGCATGAAAGAGGTCTCAAGCCTGTGAGATTTCTCCAGAGGAGTCAATGAGAATGGGTGGCAATCTGATTGCTTTGTCTCTGATAAGGACATGGAGAAGGCAAGAATGGACAAGTTAGGGGTTGGGATGAGTTTTCCTTATCACAGGTGTCTGGGATGTTTTGAAAGAGGCAGTTGATGGGGAATATTACAGAGGTATGCACATTTCTGAATGGCATAAGGAATAGGAACAGGAAGTAGCTATTGACTATTTAGCTTCTCAGAACCTGTGCCCTCACCAGGAAGAGGCAGTAAGGAATTAGGGGTGGTTTCTCACATCTCTCCACCAGCCTTGGGCAAGTGGCGAACAGCCTGTGCCTGGCACGCTGTTTCCAGCCCCTTGGACTGTCCTGATGCACAGTGATGGACCATTATTATAACAAAAATTAAAACTAACCAGCAGCACCCCACCTTCCATTGCCAAGTGGGCCCATTTCATGCAATTCATCTGTTACTACACCTTTTTCTTTTGCCTTTTTTTTCTTATTAATGCCTTCCTTTTCACCACCTCTGAATTAAAAATCACCTATTTCTTCTCTAACTGCCAGATTTTTAAGCTCTGTTTTATATGTCTGAAAACCATGTTGTGTTTCTCCTTTTATGTACACCAACCTGGCAATAAAGTTTGTGACAACAGAGCTCACAGTGCCTTTATCTCCAGCTATATCAGCTCCGTGGCTGTAAAATCTTCATTACCTTTCCTTTCCAGTCTCTCAGCTCTGCTGACCCACCCACTTGTCCAAAGGAAAATGAAGAGCAGTTTTTCCTTTTGAGTAGCCCTCCAATAGGCTGGGGAGAGCAGGAGGGGCTTAGGCTGCACAAGAGAAGGCTCCAGGGACACCTCGGAGCCCCTGCCAGGGCCTCCAGGGGCTCCAGGAGAGCTGCACAGCCACTGGGGACAAGGCATGCAGGGACAGCAGCCAGGCAATGGCTTCCCAGGGCCAGAGGGCAGGGACAGATTTTGGGCTGTTGGGAATTAGGAATTGCTGGCTGGGAGGGTGGGCAGGCCCTGGCCCAGGGTGCCCAGAGCAGCTGTGGCTGTCCCTGGATCCCTGGGAGTGTCCAAGGCCAGGCTGGATGGGGCTTGGAGCAGCCTGGGACAGTGGGAGGTGACATTCTACCCCATGGTAGGGAATGGAACACATGAGCTGTAATGTCCTTTCTAACCCAATTCTATGATTCAGCTCCTGGTACTGCCACAGAACTGATTTACAGCAATGCCACTTTTTCAGAAGTGGCCAGAAACACTGTCCTTTTCAAATAATGTTTGTCTTTTTTAATTTGATTAACTTTTTCCCAGTGAGGACCCAGCACAGACTTGTTTTCACTTACAGCTGCTGGACACCACTGGCATATTTTGTTTTAGGACATTTCTTCCAGCCAGATAGAAGAACTGTGTTTCATTTCACAGCCTGTACATATAATTTTCAGATATATTTTCAAGGGTATTTTGGAGTATATCACACCTAAAAAGGAAGGTGAGATGAGGCAGGACCTTTGGGGCACTTTGCTCTACCTTAGCTTTCCCAGCACCACCTGGATTTGTTTTGTCCTTCCAAGTGGTGTTCCATAGGCCAGAAGATAGTTTCCTTCATGCTTTGTGGTGAGGGTGAAATAAAGGGAGAAAGGTGCTGTAGTAGTATTTGTTATCCAAATATGATAAAAATAACATGGCAAAATTATTCGGAAGAGATATGAAAAAGTAAAAAAAAAACTGGCAATGGTCTCTGGTGAATCGCTGATGTGTTTGGCTGTGAGAAATGGAGTGAGGAGGAAAAAGTGATAAATCTGATAATACCTGGGGTGGCCTCAGAACACAGCCTGGCAGCAGAACTCATGGCAGCAATAGTTCAGAAGTACCTAAAGGTAATCTGCACTTGGCATCATGGCTTATTTGTCACATTTTATAATAGTGCCTGCTTGAGTTTATCGCTGTCTGCTCATGCATTTTAACCACACCAAGGTGTTAAGTGCAAGCCATGGGAATATTCCTGAAGGACAGAGGCCAAAATTCTTCCCTGTCACTCTGAGTTTTGTAAATCATCCATTAGCTTGCAGTCTGGGCTAAACTGATTTTCCTCCAACAAACTGTGTCAAGCCAACCTGAGGTCTCTGCACCTCTGGTCTGAGCTCCCTGGTGATGCTTCAGGAAGTCATTCTGATTTACCTGTGTGGACAGATTGAAAAGATTAATTTGGATCTACAGACTGAGTTCAGACAAACACTAGGGTGAAAGAACTGAGTTTGAAAGAACTCCACTTTTCATGAGCTAGACCAGACCCCAGGCCTGCTCAGACCAGGACCATGATGAAGTGTGGGTTGGAAGCTGAATGCCTGAATTATTGAGTTTGTTCTCATCCCTGTTGTGGGCTGTTCAGCAGTGCCATGCAGAGCTTGAAGGATTAAATTGCAAATATGGGCTGTGCTCATGTACATTTGCACTGTGTCAGCTTCAAGCTGAGCTACAAGTTCAGTGGAAGGGAAATAATTCAGCGTGAGACTCCAGCTAGGCTGCTGGGTTTCTCCAGTCAAACTAGAGGGTTTCCCTCACTGAAGATAAAAACTTCTAGATACCAACAATTTCCATGGGAACCCACATGAGAAATAAATAGGTGCAGGTAGGCTGAACTGTAGTGAGAAACAAGTCTATACAGAAACTCTGCATTGAAGATTAGAGAGTGCCTTCTGCAGGAATCTATAGCTCCTCCCAAAGAGGCTGCCTGACATCCAAGAAGGAAAAGCTGCTGCCTCCCAGCTCAGGCAGGACAACCAGAGCATGAAAGGTGCTGCAGAAGGAAAATGTACCCCAGCTGTCTTCAAAGAAGGTTGCAAATTGGGATCTGGAGCAGAAGCCTGTTGCAGGGCTCAATGCACACTGTGTGACTGCCAGCATCTCCCTGCACACTGTATCACAGCCCTTGGGGGATTATTTCACAGTTAGGTCCTCCTGAGAAAAAGACTGTGACAATGCTTCAGCAAAAAAATATTTTTATTTTTTCCCAAACCACACAATTTTTGCAAGGGCAAGCATTTTACAGCACTCAGCCCCCTGAAAGGTGGGAAAGAACATACAGCAGTAAGTTCACCTAGATCATCTCGGTACAATTTCAGCTCAGGGCTTTTTTCCTTTAGTATTTCCCTCACAGGTCCTCCTTCTCTGTGGCATCCCTTAGTAGAAATCACAGCATATTTACATCTCTCATGAGACGAAATTACACAGTAGATGATCCCTCTCCTTTGTTCCTCCTGCAGGAATCACTCTGAAATTCCCTGGCCTGTGTTTTAATGGAGGTCAGAGCAGAGCAAAATATCCCCTCCTGGCCTTAAAATCTATGAATAATATTTTCCCTTGGAGACTCCAGTCAGGGTACAGTGGGAAGAGCCTCAATCACACCTGGGTTATGGACTTGGGCTGAGTGTTGGTTGGATAAAACCATCACATGCGGATGGATGGATTTGATGCCTGTCCCTCTGTCCATCTGCACGTCCACCCCAGCCCCATGGGGCAGCAGCATTGTGGTATCACAGCAGTAAAGCCACTGCGAGCTGGGATGGCATCTCACACGTTTGCTCTTGCTCACTGATTTAGTATTCAGAATTTAGAATTTATTGAGGATTCTTCCTTTGTCACATCATCTATCAGAGACAGACACCACCGAGATGGAAGGGGGAAAAAAAATTAAAAACCTGTTTATTGCTCAACTTGCTCTAGGCATGTTTTAGTTTATTGTTCAGCTTGGTTCATTTCAGTGTTTCAATTTGAACGGTTCGCTTAGTTGCTGTGGCTAAAAAAAAATAAATTAAGAAAACCATAAGAAAACCTATTTAAAAAAAAAAAAGGAGAAGAAGAAGAAGAGGCAGCAGCAAAAGTTGGAGATTTGTAGGGCCCCTCAGCACCTCCCAATGTCAGAGGTGTCAGCGGATAATTTAAGGGCACAATCCCACGTCGCCAGAAGAGACGTGCTCCCAATTCCCTATTCCGCACGTGTTCGCCCACGGAGCTGCTGCTGGCACCCTTGGGAGGAGAGACCCGCATTGCAGATGCCCTGCCCAGCCCCACGGGGCTCTCTGCTCCCTGCCTGCCACGCTGCTCTGCGCGGAGCCCTTTGCCGGGATGCGCCGGAACCCGCGCGCGGCCGCTCGCTCTTCCAGGCGCACAGCAGG
>NW_005054365.1:2504133-2517958 GCF_000277835.1 Geospiza fortis
CCTGGTTCCTGGTGGGTGAGTGGGGCTGGTGCCCACAGGGAATAAAAGGCGGTCACATCTCTTGTGGTTGCCCAACAGCAGGTCTGATTCTGGCCCCACAGCTTCCCAAGAATGGGAATTATCATCATGGGCTACCTGTCCCCAAATGCAGCAGATCTTATTTCAGCGGCTCTGCTGATCCTCCAGACCTTGCCTCAGATGTCACTGCCTCCAGTGGGGTAGGGGCTTTCCAAAGAAAACAGGACCCAGCTTCTCCACGCAGCTGCTTTTAACATTTGAAGAAACCTTCTCCAGCAGCAAGTGCAGTAATCTCAATGGGAGATAAGTCAATTACAGCAAATTGAGCTATTTAATTTCTGGCTGCAAATGGCTTTCAGTTACACAAGTAGACACATTAATCTAATAACTAATGATCATATATTTTACTAATCATACAACGCTGCGTGAGGTATTATATCTAATTATATTTAAGATTAAGACATCTTTATATGTGTATTTTTGCTGGTTGCCAGGCTGGTGCAGATGGATGAAAACAGAAAAAGATGGCAGGAATATTTCCAACCCCCACCCTGTAAGAAACAGGACATTCCTTTGAAAGATGGAAAGATACAATTCAGAGAGGATTGGCTGAGGTTGCCTTCAGGATAGAATAGAAGCAAATGGGAAAGAAAAACTGCAATAAAATATTCTATGATATTGTCTTTTTTCTTTGGAAGCAAGGGTCGAATCCAGAGATTTGATGCTAGTGGCCTGGGAGTAAAAAACCAGAATTGTTCAGATTGGAGAAGCCCTCTCAGATCATCAATTCCAAACTCCCCCCAGCACTGCCAAGGCCAACACTGCTCCACTGTCCCCAGGAGCCGCATCCACATGGCTTTTAAATCCCTCCAGGAACTGGGACACCATCAATACCCTGGACATTGTGCCAGGCTGGGTAGCACTTTTGATGAAGATATTTTCCCATGTCCAACCTAAACCTGGAGCTACTTGAGGCCATTTCCTCTTGTTCTGTCCCTTCTTACCAGAGAGAAGAGACCGACCCTAAATTAAATTAAATTAAACTGCTCATGTTGTTCTCATCCTCCTAATCTGGCCCTGGGGCCTCCAGGCCTGCAGTGTTGATGAGAGACAGCCAAGAGATGTTCCTCCAAAGCTGTACTGGCAGCAAACCCCACTGCCTCCAGCTCCTGGGCTTTTCAAAGAGCTCATTTGGAGACACTCCTGAGGCAGATCAACCACAAGAACCCTCAATGCAACCCGGAAATGCAGCCTGCAGTGCCCAAGATCCTCTCAAGGACCTTAGAGACATAGAACAACAGGACTGTTAGGGCTGGAAAACATCCCTAAAATCGTTCTGCTGCCCACAGCACTGGCTGGGTGCTTCCCAGTTCCTTGCTCATGTGGGGTGAATTTCCTGTGTCTGGTGCTTCCAGAATGGAGCAAAAGCACATGGCCACAGGGAAGTCCTATGTGATCCTCTTTCCCCCAAGGAATGTCTTCCTCCAGGATGGTATAGCTCTTTTCTGTGTGATCCAAAGAGAAAAGGCTGACATCAGCAAGGTGCTCTACACTTATGCTGCGTTATTTCCTTTTCCAGGCTCAAGGAAGCTCCCAAGAATGCAAGGGATATTTATTAAAATAACTACTTGAAACAGGGTCTTCAATGTAAACTCTGAAAGCTTTTCCTGAAGAACACTAGTCTGTGCTCAGATCACTCCCTGATCTTGCCTGGGCTGTTGGTCAATATGATGATGCAGTTATGCAATCACTGATTATTCTCTTTGGTAAATACTTTTATTTATGCGGGTATTTTTTGCATCAGTCTAGTGGCAATCCATCATATGTGAAGGCCTCATGGCAGCTGCTGTTGAAATCAATATGTGTTAGGATGCCAGAAAACTGAGCTCATTTTTCTTCTCTTTGACATCGTAACTAAAGATCATAAAAAGAGATAATGATAATGACGCAAGGCAATGATTAGAGATACTCTGCTAAAGGAAAGGATGGAATCAAGCAAGCAAGGAAAGAAAGGCTGGTAAAATAACAGAAAAAGGACCTTTCTCTTTCCCAGGGGAAAAGCTGAGTTACATGCAAAGGAGGCATCTATGGAAATCACAGTTAATAACCCTGCACCCTTGCCCTATCCCTCTCATGCAGATCCCTTGCATTACAGCACCTCTGCAGCTAGCACTGACTAAGACAGGGCCTGGGTCTTCAAGCCCCATTCTGGGCAAACAGCTCTCCAAATTCTGAGTGTCCAACGGAACACCAATTTATCAGGAGGAAAAATCCCCTCCCTGCTTACCAGTGGTTGCTCTGGAGCGAGATCAGCTTCCAGGTCTTACAAAGCTGTGGCACAGCCCAGGTCCTGCGAGACAGGGCTGGGTCTTGGTGCCATAATCGCTGTGACTTACCCTGCAGTGTGTTTGCATGGGAAAACAACACTCCTCACTCAAGCAGAGCCATTGTACTGCACAGGGGCCAACCAACTTGTGATAAAACATATATAATATATACAGTATATAACATGATGAACATAACCAGTATAGTGCAGCTTGCGTATGTAATCCCCCCAAAATATCCCTATGGCATACAAGCCATGACAGGCATGCATCTCTACATATTTCACTCAAGGAATCCTGGAATTGTTTAGGTGGAAGGAATCTTTAAAGACCATCTAGTTCCACCCCCTGGGACACCTACAATAGGGCATGTTGCTCCAAGCTCCATCCAGCCTGGCCTTGGACGCTTTCAGAGATGGGGCAACCACAGCTTCTCTGGGCACCCTGTGCCAGGGCCTCACCACCGTCACAGCCAGGAATTCCTTCCCAATATCCCATCTAACCATGTCCCTTGGCAGTGGGAAGCCATTCCCTTTTGTTTTGTTCAGTACACATGCTTGTAAAACACACACATGCGCTCACATATGTTCTTTCTGTTCTACTTCTAAGGAAAAAATTAGCATAAACACATGAGAACGTTCCCATACACCATCTTTCATACATAAGAATAATCTCTCACTCATAAGAACATTTTTTCATACATAATCTTATTTTATTTTGTCTGAATATAGAGCGCATGAGTATATATGCACGTCCGAAGTACACCATGAACCTTCAGCACAAGGTAAAGTCTGAATCAAGCCAAAAAATATGTGCATTTGTTAAATAGCAGGTATGGAAATGAGACACATGCACAACCCAGCCACTGAAATCCCGACATCAAGTGCAAGACAAATCCCAAAAGCTCAAGATCCTTTACAGCACCAACAGATCAGCCCCGAGCCCCCATATCCACAGCCAGAAAATCAAGCTCAGTGTCAGTACGAGCACGCTGCTCCTGCTCTGATTGCCTCCCTGCAAGCAGAACCCCATCCTGGGAGGCAGGAGCCGTGTTCAGATGTCAGAGGGAGACTGATCCCCCCCGTGCCGGCGCCTTGGGCAGGTGCTCTTTGTCGTTCAGTTCCACTAATCACACCGCAGCTCTGACATCCCTCCCAATATTTAACTTTCCTGGGACCTCTGGTAGTTTATTAACATTTTCAGGCTACAGGTACTGGTGTTTTCTGCCTTCAATTACGAGGCCACTTTTAGCTGCAGGAAAATTCCCTGCCCCAGGCGAAGCGTTGGCTGCAGTGATAGGAATAATCATTTGTGGGTGATATTTCAGCAATGCGCAGGGGGAAGTGGAGGACGATCTGTGACAAACAAAATGGATAGTATCAAAAATCAATTCCACTCCTGCTATAGGAATGAGCAATGGGAAGGAAAAAAGAGGCAATTCAACAGCTTTTACGGGGGAAGGGAAGAAAGGGTTCTGCTAAGAAGAAATACTCACTTTGCTGTGGAACAATAAAATGTGCTGCTTGAAAAATTTTAAGTTTTGACGTGGATTCAGATGTGTCTATGAATACTTCCACTGGGTTTGGTACTGGGAAACCCAGTCAGTGCCAGATCTCAGGCCCAAGCCTGCTTCCTTGACCTCAGCCAGATTCTTCCCCAAGAAAGGAGATCCCTGTTCTTGTCTGTGCACCTGTGTGATGTGTGCACACACAAGTTTGCGCACCTGTAAATGCGTACACATGTACACCTGTGAATTTTTTCCCCTTAGAGTTATGGTACCTAGGCAGAACAGGGTCTGTGATCTATTTAAATTCTTCTAGGTCTTCAAGGAGGTCTTCACTTAAAGCCATGGTTAAAGGAGCACAGCAGTGACCTCACACCTATCAAAAGTGAATGAAGATTTTTTGTTGAGATACCTGCTTTGGCTTAAAAAGCAGTTGACTTATGCAGATATGGGTGAGTCTGGGTTTTCTGGGTTAAAACTCTCACTAAGTTACTCGTAAAACCTTGAGGGTTTACCCTGAAAAAATAAGTTTGTGATGGGCCAACATGTTGATTATGAGTTTGGACCACTCAGGACAAGAGAGACACTGAGGGGCTGGAGCGTGTCCAGGGCAGGGAACGGAGCTGGGGAAGGGGCTGGAGCCCCAGGAGAGGCTGAGGGAGCTGGGAAGGGGCTGAGCCTGGAGCAAAGGAGGCTCAGGGGGGACCTTGTGGCTCTGCACAGCTCCTGCCAGGAGGGGACAGCCGGGGGGGTCGGGCTGTGCTCCCAGGGAACAGGGACAGGAGGAGAGGGAACGGCCTCAGGCCGGGCCAGGACAGGTTTAAATTTAAAATTTAAATATTTTAATTGAGAAAATTTATTTACTGAAAGGGTGGTCCAGCCTTAGCACAGCTTTCCAGGGCAGTGGTAGAGTCCCCATCCCTGTAGGGATTTAAAAGCCGTGCAGATGTGGCCCCTGAGGACATGAGATAGCAGTGACCTTGGCAGCGCTGAGGGAATGGTTGAATTTGATGATTTTAAAGTACTCTTTTAGCCTAAATGAGTCTGCGATTCATTATTGCTGCAGAGTCTATCTGAAGGCACAGGAATGTGTAAGAAAACAGACATCATTTTCACTACTGGCAAATCAGAAAATTTGCTCTGTGAATTATGGCCCTGGTGCCTCCCAAAATGCCCACAATGACCAGAACCATCTTGCTTTGTTCAGGAGGTCCTTTCAGACATTCACAGCTCTGATAATTAGAAAGCTTCTTGTAATTTCCAGCCTAAATTTATTCATGGCTAGTTTGGATCCATTTGCACTTCAATAGCCCACTCCCAGAGGAAGGAGGAGGTTGCAGGGCTCTATATGGAGGTGATAGGTTTGACCCAGAGAGGAACCTGGTTCCTGCAGCCTCTGTCAAAGTCCCTGGCGACTGGATTGAGCAATGGCCATTTGAAGTCTACAAGTGGGGCTGAAATACTGAGGATATCAAGCCTGCAGGTGGGGAATTCAGAGAGGCTCATCGCTTCTTATTACAAATTAAATATTTGGTCGTGCCAAAATTGTATTTAATTTGAGCTAAGAAATTGTCCCTTGCTTTCTCTCAGCGACTTTCATTTTCGATGAAGCTGGAAGACAGGAAAATAAAATACCTTAGTTTATTTCTCCTTGACTGATGTTTTTTTTTAAATTGTATCTTTCAACACTCCCTACTTTGCTGAGAGAAGAGGATGAGAAATGCTGACCAGCCAGTTTGAATTTCAGCCAGTTATTACAAACATGTATTAACCTTAGATTTTAAAAACTGATTTTCAAATGTTTTCCCTTTTTTCACAAACAGGTCCCTGGAAGAAAGCTGTGGCACAGTACACCTTGAAAATCAACCTGAGCACCCTGTCCTCTATAGATGGTAGGGAAATATAATCTTGCCTGAGCACTTGTAGAAAGAGAGAGAGAGGGTCCATGCAAGGTCTATACTTGGTATGGACGGAAATAAATTGCCTCTTGAAGTGCCAAGCAGACTGCAGTGCATCTGCCCTTTCCTAAAGAAATAGAACCTTTAAAAATTGATGGGAAGCGGAAATTTAAATAGCGCTCTTTCTTACTCAGGGCTTTTTCTAGTCCATGGAAAAACCCTCTCTGGATGTAGTCATCCTTTTCACTCCTTCTGGTAGGTGTGGAAAGAGCAGTGCAGGGTGGGGGAGCCTCGGGCAGGTCATCCAAGTGTCTGCTGCACGTTCTGGTTGGGGCAGGATGGGGCCCTGCAGCATCTGCCCCCTCACATTGCTCCACAGCCACACAACATCACTCTGGACTCCCTCTGCTTTTATCACCCTCTCCACAATTCTCCAGCCTAGAAAATCCCAAAATCACTGAATGGTTTGCGTTGGGAGGGTCCTAAAGCTGATCCCATCCCACCCCCTGACATGGGCAGGGACGCCTTCCACCAGCCCATGTTGCTACAAGGCACATCCAACCTGGCCTTGGACACTTCCAGGGGTCCAGGACAGCCACAAATTCTCTGGGAGACCTGTGCCAGGGCTTCACCACCCTCACTGTCAAGATTTTTTTCTAACATCCAATCTAAACCTAATCTCTCTCAGTTTAAAGCCACTCCCCATTGTTCTGCCACTACACACCCTTGCCCAAAGCATCACCCCACGCTACTCCAGCATCCTCTCCTGTTTTTCCAGCACACTCTCTGAGATGCTGCTTCCCTCTGGGACCATGCCAGGTGCAGCAGGTCACGCAGGGTGATGGGACACAGAGCCCTGGTGGAGCTCACCAGTGAGGACTTGATGTGCCAGAAGCCAGCCCTGCACATGGATCTCATCAGCCAAAAAGGGCCACCCTGCAGAGCCACCACGAGCCACACCTGACCTGCTGCTACACGAAATTCATAGCTGTTTAAACAAACACAGCACAAATAAACACTGCAGAGGTTTTTTAATAAGAACCCATTGCTGTTAGCACCCAAATTCCACTAATGATTTGAATATAATTAGTGCCTTTCCAGGTCATGAAGAGGGGCTGATCACCTTTGCCTACTTTTGGTTTTATTTACAGCCTTCCCCTTTGTCATCTCGACACTTGCCACATGAAAGTTGGGGAAGTCTGGGGAGGGAGGGCTGAAAGGAAGCAATATCTGATCATGTAAACAATTAGACCTTTATCCATCCTGCCCAAAGAGGTCCTTTATCTGATGACAACCTCTGCAGAACGGAAGAGGAATAGGTACCTCCCTTTGGGACCATCCTAACTATTCAATCAATTCTCCTCAATTACTAACAAATCTAAATGTGATTTATCTGCCCAGGAATCATTCCAATATCAGGCAAGGATCTATCAATAAAACCCCCAAAGGCAATCTTTTTTTCAGAGCTGTCAATAGAACCTCTGAAGCACAAAGAGAGGGAGCCGACAATTGAGATATTTTGCTTTTTTTTTCTCCTTCTTTTTTTTTTTTTGAGCACTTAATTAAGTCGACAAGAAGCTGTCAAGGATAATTTTCAAAGCACACGGCCTCAGCATCTGACATTTGATAATATTACACTCCATGTTGATTGAAATTGATTTTTTTCTCCTCCTTTTTTTCCTTTCTTTTTTTTTTTTTTTTTTTTTTTTTTTTTTTTTTTTTTTTTGTTTTGTTTTGTTGGTGGTGGAAGGCTGCAAAAAAAAAGGGGGCATTTGACAACTTTCTTGCCCATAGATCCAAGGACAGCAGGCCAGTTTGTTAAGGTCAGTCATGACAAACAGTATGATGGGTTTTTAAAACCAGCTGAGTTTAACAATAGTAGGGCACGGGTGTGTTATTTCAGTGTCAATAAAGCGAGCTGCTCAGCAGTTAGCAAATATCTCAGCAAGATCAGAGGCGCCAGGATTAGAAGTAATAGTAAATTTATAGGGTCGGATTCTGATCTCAGTTAATACCACTGTAAATCCAGAGCGAATTTCATCGACTTCAATAGTTTTTGATCCAGAACAGCCCAGATGCGGTCATTTTCTGAACTTGTTACCTGAGCTGCCAATTGCATCGTTGCTCTGGATTTATTTGTGTTTATTTTTCACACTGATGGGAGTTGGGCACTTCCCCTTGTCCCTCCCCCTGTAAAAGTCACTACTGTAAATCTCTCTAGATGATTATCTTCTTAAGTGCCTAAGCTACTTTGTAAACCTATACATACAGTAGCTGTGATTCCCACGCCTTTGGAACAAGTGCAACTCTCCTGATGTGGAGCAGAATCTGTCCTTGCTCCAACAGGGAAAAAGTACAGATGGCAAAAAATCAGGTCCCAGGCTTTTCTTGCTCTTTGGCTCTCTAATCAGTGATCAGTATTTACTATTTGCTGCTCAGCACTCCATGCAGAAAGCAAAGCAGACTCTCAGCAAATTGATTTGAATGATAATATTTTATTAAAGGTCTGTATTTAGTTGCTCTTGCAGCTGCAGCTGAGCAATTATGGCATTTCAAGAATAATTTATTGGTTATCAGAATCCAAGATATTATTTCTTTTGTCCCAGCTACAGAAAAAGACCCTGGAGTCAGGCAGTGGTGTGAGAGGCTGGGAAGCAGGAAGATGCTCTCCTTGGCCTCTGGGCAGAAGAGCAGTGACCTGCCAAATTTTTTGGGTTCAAGAGGGTATGGCTTGAAAAAGAGCTGGGCTCAGAATGTAACCCTAGAATCTTTTAGGCTGGGTCAGTCTCATCAGAAACCAGATATAGAGGGCCAGGTCTGTCTTAAACAGATAAATTATTTCTCAGGAGTATGTAATTCAGACACCAGGCACCTTTCATGTGTCAGAGAGCAAGCAAGCTAAATTAATTAATTGAATTGCCCAAGGTCATTGAGGAAATATGCAGAAGAGGTCAGCCATGGCCACAAACACCCACAAATCATCATCCCCATCGCCACAGGTGTGGTCTCAGCAGGAGCATGGTATGAGAAGGGTTAAGCTGGGCTGGATTGAAGAGAGACATAATTATCCCAGGTAAGAATTAACTTGTGAGGAATTGGGAGCAAGGCACCACCTGACTCAAGCAAAATGATCTAAATCTGTCTGTCCCACGCTGATCCCCACGCGGCTCTCCCGCAAATGATGCACCAGAATTAACTGAAAGTACTTTACAGTAGGTACATTTCACCCCTCCGAGGGATGCTATAAATGTTGGTCTCACAGACGCCACTCCTGCAGTGCCCTGAGATCAGGAGAGAGGGTATAAATCCAAATCAGTGCCAGCACTGCCTCTGGAAAGCTCTCACAACAATTAAAGCAGAATTATAACAGGTTCCCGGGAGTGACCGCAGTTTGGATTTGAAGGGTGAGGGATCTTGGTCTCTCCACTTTGTTTCAGGCAAATGAAGCCTGGGTTTTATGACTTTTGGGACCTTGTGGCTAGGAAATTAAAAAGTTGCCAGGGTCATTGCTGGGCACTGAATGTGACTGTAAGCCAAACTGTTAATCCAGTCTGAAGGGGTTCTAGGCCTGGGGTAGCTGAACCACTCCCAGGTAATTCCTAGGGGTGCTCTGGGGGGCAGCCTGAGCCAGCACCACCCCTGATTGCCTGTTTGGGTCTGACCACCCCAGGTAGCAGTATAAATGAGAGTGTTTGTGCTAAAGGACGGCCCAGATGGGCTGATTCTGGCAGTGCAGGTATAGCCTTTATGAGCTGCCTTCCTGCCTCCTTGGTCTAAGAGAGAATTTGGGACCTCAGCTATAGCACAAGGGCTGTCAAGGTGAAAAAGTGGAGGTGGGAATGTTCACCTGGACAAACCAGCAGTGATGCTGCTCTTTGGAGTGGCCTCCAAAGGACAGATCCAGCCCTGGCCCCCAGTCTGCCCCCTCCATGGTTACTGTACCCTCATATTTCCAGGCTGGTCTCATGGCTGATCCCTCCAGAGATGCCGGCTCAGGTTTCTCTCCCAAAGCTCTAGGGTCAAGATGACACTGTGGCCATCCCTGGGACATTCTGCATCTCCTTCCTGCCCTGTGCCATGTGCCTGCATGTCCACAGGGCTAAATCACAGCTCTCATTCTTGCCATTGTCCTGGAGCACACCTGCAGGATCTCCTGGGAGGACTCACAAGCATGAAAATAGTCATCAGCCACAACCTGAGCAAACTTCTGATCCACGAGTTTGTTTTTTCCTTGCTCAGGCTCCACCTTTCTGCCCAAACAATGAGCACAAAGATTTATTCCTGGTATTTGGTTTCTGTTGTTAACTCCCTATTTCCCAGAGCTTTGGGATAATGTTAAAACTTGTTTTCCTAAGAAAAAGGAGCATGCAAGCACAGGCTGGAGTTTGCTGATCTGGGAAATCATGAAGGAGGTGCACAGCTGTCACACATCATTCTCCTTCCTCTGGTCCACCTTTACAATCCAAGGGGATGATCTCTGCCCATGGTCTCCCCCAAAATGTGCAGGGACCAGCCAGACTGGGCTGCTGGGATGAGGCCAAGCTAGTTTGAGTGTTGTGATTGTCATCAGCCCCACAGTGTGACTTGCTGTCCTAAAGAACATCATTCAGTGGCAGGCTTGGCAGTGCTGCGGGAACAGGTGGACTCAATGGTGTTTGAGGAGTTCTCCCACCTAAATGATTCTATAATTCTGTCATTTTATCCCTTCTCCTGTGGTTGGCTGGAGTTTGGTCCTCCTGTATCAGGGTGTGGAAGGTTTGCACATCTGAAAACTCAACAGCTTCTCCCTAATATGTGATTGGTCTTATAAGACTTAAAGCGTATTTTCACAAGCCCATCTCCATGTCAGAGTCTGAAATCAAGGTGTACAGCTACTTGTGCAATACACTAGAGAAGGATTTACTCTGAGCTGTCAGTCCCACACTGTGACCTGAGGCAGTGCAGACAGCATGGGCTGAGTGCTCCTCACCTTGACCCTGAAGTGGTCAATCAACAGCTCACTTAGACCCTGAAGACAGCATTCTACCAAAATTCTGTCCAAAAAAAATCTTCCCCTGTTGAGGCTCCATCTCTGCCTGGGGTTGGCTCGCCCTGGGGCAGAGCAGGGGGATCTCAGAGGGTGATAAATGCATCAGTGCCAGCTGAGCTCAGCTTGACCATGGTGTGATCTTTGGCAAAAGGACTTCAGGGTTTTCCTTGGGGAATAAGAGTGGGAACTTAAGTGGTCTTGGTACACTGGGGTCTTGGGATGATGAGGGCAAGCAGTGTCCAAGCAAATTGGGCTGGTCTGGAGCAAGACCTGGGGGTGCTGGCCGTGGGATGCTGATTTCACCTTCGATGCCTTTGCCTCTGGCAAGTCACAAAGTCACTTAACAGTGAGGTTTCCCTCTGTGTAAAATGGGTAGAATAATCACTTCCTACCTTGCAGGGGAGACGTGAGGATTAATTAATTAATTAATTAATTGTTTTGGAAGTAATTAAGTTTCTTATTTCACAATGAATTTCTCTTTTCTTTCTGGTAATATTGTGGAGGACCTTGAGTTTCACCATGGCCATGAGCTGATGGGTGTTCCCAGAACCAGGACAACTTCATGGCCCTGCTGGAAGGACAGAGCTGGGGTCTTGCCATTCCTATTGGGTTTGCAGGTTACAGCCCCCAAGCCATGGCCCTCCTGGGCCAGGTTTAAAAACCCAGTAGTGCCATTTTTGCCATTTGAAAGACCAAATCCTGCCAGCCTCTGGCTTCTCTAACACCTTGTGACTGAGGCTAGGGCACAAGAGATGAGGTCTTTGCCCCTGACAGGCAGCAGGGCTGGGCTCTGGGTGCCTCTGGTGTGCCCAGGCCTTGGGGCTGGTCCCTGCTCCCCTGGAGCAGCACTGAGCCACAGCATCTCATTGATCCTGTGGAGCTGGCAGAGATCCCTGGGGCAGTCAGGGACACGGGGACACCACAGGTGATCTGGCAGAGAGCAGGAAGCAGTGACCCACAACTCTTCAAAAGATTATTTGTTTTTTCCTTTCTTTCGCCGAGCCTTTCAAACTGTGATTAGGAATTTCAAGAGTCTCTAATCCTTGAGATGCATTATTCAGGGCTCTTAAAGAACAGATTCTGATGTGAATTTGGTGTCAGAACTCATATATTCAGATTGTCCTTAATTAACCATTTAAGATGAAGAGTTCAAAATCTCTCATTATGTCATCATTTTCAGAAAAGTTGCGAGAAACAAGACACATGAGGAACCCAGCACTGTCTGCTCTCAATACTCTAATCCTTGAGATGCATTATTCAGGGCTCTTAAAGAACAGATTCTGATGTGAATTTGGTGTCAGAACTCATATATTCAGATTGTCCTTAATTAACCATTTAAGATGAAGAGTTCAAAATCTCTCATTATGTCATCATTTTCAGAAAAGTTGCGAGAAACAAGACACATGAGGAACCCAGCACTGTCTGCTCTCAATAGACATTTGCCAAAGGGATAAGCATGGCTAATTCCCCTGGGCATTATTTGTACACAGTGCATAGGTATGGGTGAATTATTGCTGTCCCTGACTGTCTCATGATTTTTTTTCCCCTTCTCATATGATCTTTTCTTCCCTATCTGATGTTTTGACATCTGAGAAATTCATATTGGCAGGTTGATCTATATTGTCTAATACAACATGGAGCGTAATTAATCACAAATCCTGCCAAGTTTTTTTTTCAGGAACTTCAGAGACGGTGAAAAGGCAGAGATCTGTTCCGAGGTAATGAAGATTACATGACTAATTTCCACTAAAAACCTGCCATACAGACCAGAGCCACTAAAAAAAACAAGATTTGCACTCAGGCTTTAAATTAGGCATTGATATTTACTACTGCAGAACCAACTCAACACAGAGACTTGGGAAGATTTGCAGTTAAAAATTGAGAAAATGATGCACAAGGAGCGGTTTTCATCAAGAATTGAGAAACTTTTGAGAATAAGCATAAGACACGTGGCCAGAGTAGGACTGAGCCTTACAATTGAAATGTTCTTAAAATGGTTTTAGAAATTAAAACTCTAGGAAAGCTGACAGGAAAGGAGAATCACAAACTTCAGGATGATGCATATTCTAGTACCAAAGATTATAGCATCTCTTTATGTTGAAATAAAGAGTAGGCCAGAACCTGCCACTACTCAAGAATAAAATCAAATAAAATCTGTTTTAAACATTGCATTTTAAAAGAGGCTACTGGGTCAAATGTGGGATGGGGCACAGTGACAAAACAACCATGAAGCTTCAGGCATCAGTGGTCTATTTTAGAAAGGGGGCCTGCATAAAAATGGGGGAGTCTTGTCAGTATGAAGAGGAGTGAAGAAGAAGGCTAAAGGGTGGTAAGAGGCAGGGGAGTTACTTAGAGGTGTTATTTCAGAGATTAACAATAAATGTCCACCTCAGATCACCTAGAAAAACTCATGCTCAAATCAGCATCAGCTCAAAGGAAATTAGAAAGATTTGGACACTCCAAGCTGAATGCATGTCTGCCAAACGAAAAGAAGAAAAAAAATATCTGGCATCTTCAAACTAAAACTATAACAAGACAAAAACAGACAACAAACCAACCAACCAAAAAAAAACAAAGAACAACCAAAACCAACCAACAAAAAACAACCAACGAAAACCAAACCAAAAACAAGCAAACAAAAGAAAAGCAAAAACAAAAACAAACAAACAAACAAAAAAGAAAGAAAATGTTGAGTAAAAAATTGCTGAAGTGGCAAACGCAGGTAATAAATCAGATGTAGGAGCCCAAAGGTTTGTAGGGCAATTCCAACACAAGAAGAACTGCAATGTGAGACTGAAGTTTCCTCTCCTAGTACCAAGGCTCCAACAGCAGAAGATACAGATGTTTAGGAAGGTAAGACAAAATATTAGCACAACATTTAGCTTCACAGGACCCTTCCTCAGCCTTCAGAGATTTGAGGCTCAGTAGCTTCCAGTAGACCTCACCAGGGGCTTCAGGTGTTTATGATACAATAGTGAAAGTTAGGGAAGATTGGGCCTCAGCAGAGAAACCAGGTGAGATTTTCACATCTATGTTCAGCACAAAAAAACCC
>NW_005054365.1:2518007-2543497 GCF_000277835.1 Geospiza fortis
TAAAGTACAGGGAACACAGTAGTTACTAGGGTGGGATGCTGTTCTTCTCTGAGCTGTAGAGGATCTTGCATGACCTTGGTGACATTTTTCTGTGCTGTGTCCTTGCCTGATGTCACTGTGACTCCTGCACACACACTCTCCTCTCCGGTGTCTGCAGAGTGACAGTGACCATAAGTCTCCAGCCTGCACTAAGCAAACTGTTAGATGTAAAGACCATCAGGGCATTCATGGTAAATACAATATCACAAAGAAGGCTCAGCCCATCCTTCATAAGGGGAAGACAAGCTTTTAAATCTGTTAGAGCTCTCTGAAGGTCTTGTTAAATGTATGGAAAAGGTGATCTGGTGTTACATAGGTAAGTTTTCTGTGACATTCCGTCCTGAAAGCTCAAGAAGCTGCTAGAAGGGTAGGACGTTTAATCAATTAATAACTAGATGGGGTAAAATCCCTAGGAAATAGAGCACAGGAATAACTCGCACGTGTTTCCAATGGAATCCAGGGTGTGTGTGTGTCTATGTGTAGTAAGAGCCATTCAGTTCAGCAGATTTATAAATAACCCAGGAAGGAGTGTGGATAGAGACATGACAAAGCTCAGTGATATTACTGAATAATTCAGGGTGGTAAAAGCCCAGAGCTGACTGATGAGACTCGCTGAGATCTGCAACCCCAAGTGACAAGAAAATAAAATTGAAGTTTAACATTACTAAATGCAAAGTAATGCACATGCATGTACTCTGACTTGTCTATTACCTTCAGAAAAGAGAATTTGGTGTCACAACACGTAATTCTGAGAAATTGTTATCTCACTGCTAGATTACAGGTAGAAAAGCAAACTGGCTGCTGATGATTACTAAGAAGGAGTGAAGAACAATCCAGGGGTGTTACGCAGCTGCATGAATTAATGCTGCATCTACATCATCCTTTTCAGGACCTCCTGAAATCATAAGAACAAGATTGGCAGGATGATTCAAGAGAAGAATGGCTTCACATAAAGTCCAGGAAAGCCCACAAGAAAAGGTGAGTGTGGAGACAGAGGTGTATAAAGCCAAAGGAGGTATATTGTTCCTATTGTACATGGTGGGCTTGTCAAAAACCAATGAGGTGGTGTCTGAGAGTTGATGTGATTTCAGGACTCAGCAGAACTAATCAATGGAAGAGAAATCCATGAAGGCCTTTGATACAGATCTATCACTTTCACTTCAGAAAGCCCTTATGCTGGAAATTTAGAGAATATATTTGATGCAAAGTGATTTGTGCTTGGCATATTCTTATATTTTTCTCCAGGCTTGAGCCAGGAGCAATGATCAGACGCAGATCACTCAGCCATGGGGTCTCTTGGGTTGAGGCAGCTGTTGTATTTTTTTGCAACAGGAAAATCCCTAAATTCTACAGCACCTCAAAAGGCATCTCAGAGGCCCTGTACTCTGGACAGACACCTGGAGCAGCTCATGCCTTTCCCAGCCAGCTTCCCAGGCTGTCTGCATGCTTGGGCATCCACCACAGTTACACTGCCTCGTTTCAGGATCATTTGCTCAGGACTCAGGCTGAGGATACACATTTTTTAAATGAAGGGTGGGTTCTTGTGCCTGATTCTGAGCCAGGACCATTTCACAGCTGAGAACTGTCCAAGCACAGAGGTGAGTGATCATTATCCTCCCCTACAAGAGGAACAGATGGACAGGAGGGTGTGACTATTGTCACCCGTCCTGTATGAATATCCTGAACAATGTCCATGTCATGAAGACACTCGGGACCCCCAGGAGCTTTAGGAAAGCAGAGCCCTGTTCCCTCCAGTGAGGAGGAGGAGCAGGATTCCATCTCTGTGCTGTTAGAAACGCAGCCCCGGCCTACAGGCCGCTCCTGCTGCCATGTATAAATTCCACCAACCTCCCTGCTCTGCCTTAAACCTCCAGCTTTAGAGGGCCCCACTCATCAAAGTCTTGTCAGGAAACAAGAGGGGGAACAAGGAGGGCTTAATTGATCAGCTTCGAAAGTAGCCTTGAGAACTTGATTCAGATATTGACTTCCAACGAGCTGGTTTAACTCCAGCTTCCAGAGCCAGCAATGGCTGAACATCAAAACTATTAACCTCTGGCCTTACCAGTTGGTGAGACATCACAGCAGCAGTAATTAGGAAGTCAATCGGAATCACATGTCTCACTTACACTGGCATGTCAATCAATAGTGCCAGTGACAGATTCATTAGGCCAGGCCTTGCAGCACAAGCTAGTAACAACCTCATAAAATACGCTTTTGAGGCAAGGCAAAGAAAAATCTGCTTGGAGGACTTGACTAGATGACAATATGTATTGATTAGGGCTCAAGCAATTTATGAAGTGCTACTTGCTCTGCAACCTTTCTGTCTCGGTGTTAAATTTTCCCAAGTAGTGGCTAAATAAAACAAAATATTACACTTTTTAAAGCCTTTTTCTGACAGGGTATTTTTTTATTTTAGTTACAATTTACAAATAATCTAGCAAGGTAAAACTTCTATAGTTACTTAATAGTGAAAGGTACTTTTCATTTCTCTGGACATCAGGGTTTGATAGAAGATATCCATCTAGATGAGAAAAAAAATAATCTTAAACATGATTAGGAAACTCTCCTCCCTTCAAGAGACAAATTTCATTTTAGCATTCCTTTCCTTAGAGCATTTAATGGCCATTCTTTCTGTCAGGTCACAAGAAAAGTGGATATTTCTGTTTTTAAAAGCTGGATTTGTGGACTACAACCAGATCTCTACTGCTTGTTGCAAACTGTTTCTTAAAGACAGAAACAGTGTAATTGGGAATGTTATGAAATGCTCCTTGCGGTGCTGATGTTTTCATTGGACTTTTGTGTCTTAATTTGCTTGTCTCTCTGTTTTGTCAGGAATCCCCCAAGGTTCATAAGGACTCTCTGCCCTCTGTTCACTCTGTCACTGGGCGTGGGATTTATTTCCTCTTGCCCTGCACAGTGAGGGAGGATCAGGCTTCAGGGAAAGTGTCCCTGCAGTGACATCTCTCTCTGCTGGATTTCAGCACTTGCACATCTTGACCCTCTCCCAAAGACAATATCAGAACCAGAACATCTTTATCTCACTAGCCCAAGATGCCAAAATGCATCTGCATCTGAGATAATTTTCATGAGTATTGAAGAAATAAAGGATTTTTCAGAGTCTCTCTCAGCATATCACAAATTGCCTGTATTTGGCTGTAACTGGCAGGGCACCTGAAAAAAATGTGGAGCCAGTTTCAGTGAAGACCAAAGAAAAATTAGTATTTTCAAATTTTGGTGCTAAAAGTATGTCTCTGGGCTCTTCTGCTACAGGAATATGCTCAAGTCCTTATTCAGCATTAGCAAGACTCACTCCTCACTAGGTATAATTTTAGTAACACTCTGTGGTACCAAAGATTTTCTAAAAGTGTCAAAATGGTCACTGGTTTCAGCAACCCCTAGGAAAGGGGCTCAGGAAGACACAGGAGAGAAATTCTGACTGTCTGTGAGCTGAACACTGATGTTTTTTGCCTTGCCTTGCCTTCCTTTTTTCCCTTCCCTAATGCATCTCCAACTTAATTTTCCAGCAGGTATTTCATTGTCACCAGGACCATCCTAGTGATCAACTTTAATAATCTGTGGCTTTGTACAGGAAAGCTCTCAGGAAATCTGAGAATCCAAGAATCACGGAATGGTTTGGGTTGGAAGGGATATTGAAACCCGTCTAATTCCATCCCCAGCCATGGTCAGGGACACCTTGCACTAGACCAGGTTGGTCAGAGCTCCATCCAGCCTGGCCTGGAACACTTTCAAGCCCTTTCAACATCTTTAAAATCTTCCTCACTTTTAGCTAAGTGCTAAAGACACAGCGCAAGTGTTTGATTGGTCAGAGTTCAAGCACTTCTGATTGTAGGGAATGTTTCTCCATTTTTTACCAATTATCTTTGGCTCTGAGGTAGCAAGGGAATATTTCTCAGGGTGGAAAAGCTGATCTGCTCTAACACCATGTCCAGAGAAGGCTGCAGTCTCTTATTTTCACATCAGATTAATAAAACTACCAAAAGCACCCCCTGTGAGCAAAGACCTAATACCTTGGAAGGACAGTGACTGAGGGCTTGAAAATTTGTTAATAACAACAGTTTTCTGGTTAATTATTTTGGGAAATTTATTAATGTTAATAGTACAGCTGGACCAATAATTTGTAATGATTTATTTCCCTGACAAAATCAGACCTTTTCTGCTTTTGATTCATCCAAGAATAAATTGTAGTTTGCTCAAATTGATTAATTACTTTATATTACTTGCCAGATAACTCTGGCTTTGAGTCTGGTTCACAAGCAGTTCACAGTTATGCACGACACATGAAAGCTGAACTGTGGGATGGGACAGGTAATTCACCCTGGGAGTTTGGTCTTCCAGTTTGGGGGATGAAATATTTTAACTTGTTTTCATTGCCAAATGTCTGTGGGTAACGCACTAAATTGTCCTCTCTCCAATTCTCTCCAACCCTCCTGCCAGTAAACTCCTCATTCCACCAAACAACCCTGCCAGTACATTAAAATTCACTAGAATAACCAGGAGAAAAGGCCATAAACACGATCTAAGTGGAAACAACTTGATTTTAAATTCAGAATGAATACACATGAGCATATTTTTCCATTACTTTCCATGTTATACCAATTAATTCCTGAAAACTTCAACCATCTTTCCTAAAATAATCCCAGGTGGCTCAATAAAATCCAGTCAAAACGGAAGAGTGAGCTGGGCATGAGTTGTTGAGTGCTGGGAATCCTTTAAATTATTTCTAACATGGAAAGTTTTGGAAAGGAGGAATACTCACTCCATGTACAGACTGGAAGAAGGTCTCTTTGCATATGGTTTCCTCTGCAATAGCAGTTTGTTTCCCATAGTAAAGCAAAAGATTTAATGAAAAAGTAATAACAGCTTACATTGGCAAACAGCGAAACCAGCTGTGTTTTTGTGGAAAACAATAAAATCAGTTTGTTTCCTCCAGTAGGGTGACTTTTTGAGACTTTTTAAAGACCCTTTGGTTTTATCCCTTGGTAAGGTTATTTTAAAGGGTCTAATGAGAAGGCCAACTCCGGCTCATTACAAACTTTGTGCACAGAGAGAGGCATTTTTCTGTTTCCTGCAGCCTCCCCAAGGTGAGGATGAGGATGGATGAAGGTGAGGAAAACCCTTGGCCAGTCCTGTGCCCCACCCAGTACCCCTGGTGGCACATCACCCAGGGCTGAGGTGGCAGCAAGATGTGGATGTGAAGATGTTCATCCTCTCTTCCAGCTCACAGCACCCTTGCTGCTTGTAGCTGAAGGAATCCTGCTGTTGCCACAGCTCAGAGCTGCTGGTATGGACCATTTTAATTTTAATTGCCATTTTAATTGTCTGGTCTGGGAGACCTGCTTGGATGGTGTCAGGTGAATGGGTTTTATCCAAGCCTGGCATGTCCCTAAATCATTTCCACACTTCAGCTTGGGCTCTGCAGGGCTGATTTGCTCCAGTTTTATCAACATGCAGACCTGGAAGAGGAAACTATTGAATTAATATCACAATTAAAACCCAATCAGTGCAGCACTCAGTTGAAATCTCTGAATCAGCACAACAGGTTGTGAAATCAAATTATGAGGTATTAGAAAGGACTGGTTGTTGCAGTCATGTCTCAGCAAGTTTAATGGGGGAAAAAGCTTTTCTGCTTTTTCAGCTTTTCAGCCTTTCTCTGCTGTCAGTGCAATGCACTGGCACAGCTGGTGTAGCAGCACGTGTCCATATGACCTTGATTGTTATAATTCTCTTCTGATTTAAGGCAACTTTAAGGCAGTAGAACAAGCAGAAAACACATAATGGATGTTCATGTCCATATGAGATAAAAAACTTCTAGCATTTTAAAATTTTGATTTATCGAAGATTTTTGGTGTTGACTCTTGCAGCATCAGACTCTTGAAACATTTAATGAGTGAAGATGCAATGAAGTGACTCTCCTGTAGCAGAAGGGCTGTCCTTCCTTCCTGCTGGGTAGATGGGCCTGTGATCCTGCATCCCCAATCCCTACATCCCTGCATCCCTGCATCCCTGAATCCCTGAATCCATCCCTGGAGGTGTTCAAGGAACAGCTGGATGTGGCACTCAGCACTGTGGTTTATTTGTCAATGTGGTCAGTCAAGGTTGGACTTGGTGATTTTGGAGATCTTTCTCAGACCAAATGATTCCATGATTCTGTGACCCCATCCTGGCTGTGGCTGCTCCATCCCTGGAAGTGTCCAAGGCCAGGCTGGACGTGGCTTGGAGCACCCTGGGATGGTGGAAGGTGTCCTTGCCTACGCCAAGGGATGGATTTGAGCTTTAAGGTCCCTTCCAGCCCAAACCATTCCATGATTCTGAGATACCTCTGCCCAAAAAGTGTGGCCATGAGCCTACAGCCTCATGAAGAACAGCATCAGATCATGGGAGCTTTCTAAAATATGTGATTAAGAGAAAGAAGGAAATCTATGTTTGGAGGAAGTGATCATTGCAGACTCATAAACAGAGGCAATTCTGCTATGGTGTCTATGAACAATACATTTTTTAAAATAAAAAGGAATCTAGAGGAAATACAAAGTTCCTGCAAAACATTTTCTGCTGTCCCAACCAGCTTGGTTTTTAGTAAAGAGGATTTTAAACCCCTCATCTAAAATTTTTCAGCAGTCCACCTGAAAAGGCGAAATCAGAGCACACCCAAAATTCAGATTTTTTTTCCTCCTCACTAATTTTTCTCCAGCAATTCCTCTCTCCCATCACCTTTGGGAGACTGGATATTCTAAGGACGTTAAAGACTTTTCTATGTTTTATCTCAACACCTTATGAAGGCAAGCCATTAAAGACATCAATTTTGGGGTTGAAAACTTATTTCTAGAGATCTGCTGAGTTTTTAAAAAGGAAATGTTCTTGGATTTACCTAGTGAAAAGTTTCCCTCTTCATGGCAGGGTGAACTTGAACTAGATGATCATTAAGGTCTATTCCAACCCAAACTATCCTATAATTCTCTTATTCTATGGCTCTGATTTTTGTCTGATGCAATGACTGCTGGTAAATTTTTCATATTTTGTATGAGTTTTTTTTTTTAGGAAAGAATGGTTGATTTGTGTTTAATTTGTCGAATAGGTTAAAACAGAAAAAAAAAAACTGGAAACATCTAAAAGAAAACAATTTTTAAAAAATAAATTAAATTTTGGAATTTTCCTAATAGCCGGTGTTTGAGAAAAGTTTAAAAATAGGGCAGAAATTGTTTCATGCTATTGTTTGTTATTCCTGGGACCACCTCCTTAGCCGCCCTTCTGTGTTCAGTTGACACCTTGGACACTGTTACTGCTTTGAGGCTCATGCAAACACCAAGAGCAAATTTGATAGGAAGGTTCTTCCCTAGAGAATGATGCTAGGAATGACAGGACAGGAGCAATTTCTGTGTATGCAGGGGAGATTTCTTGTGGCTTGTTGAAAAGATGAAAGGCAGGAAGACTGTCACTTATAAACAGAAAAGCAACCTCAAGTAGCAAACCAATAGCCATGTGGTTTCACCTCCTGTTGCAACTATTTTTATCACCACTTTATGCTCCATTGACCAATGGATTTTTTCCCCAGCTTTGTACTTTTATATATATTATCCATACACACAGGACTATTATTTTTATCTTCATCATTACATAGTGCTGCTTTTTGTGCCATTTAGACATGAACCTCATTTGAACCCTAAAGCCCCATTTGTGGCACACAAAAATACTGTCATTTACATTCTGTGCCAAAGTATTATATAAAAAGCATCAAATGGGAGGAGAGGCAGGAAGCTGGGAGTAAAGATATATAGTCAGCAAAGTATATAACTTCTGGCATATTACTGCTTAATCCTAACATAATTATTCTCATCCTTTTATTTGATTAACTTCTAATAGTTCCTCTTGGTGTTAAAGGTCCCAGTCTGATCATTTGATTTTAGTGTCTGCTATAATTACCGATAATGTTCTTTGCAAGACAATTTAATGATAACCGCATAATGGCCTATATGAAGAAAGCTGCAGGGTTTCAATGCTTTTGAGTAATATAAAATACATTAGACTAACACAAGCTATCAACATGACAGGGAATGTTTGATTTACACCAAGGACTACGTTATGGAGTTGTGGAATTTTTTTTTTGCCCTTCCCTTTTCTTTTTTTTTCCTTTTTTTTTTTTCCTTTTGCAACCGTTTACAATAAATGACAGAACAGTTGGGCAATCTGCAACTTGCTGAGAGCAATAAAATGTAGCACAAAGTTAGAAGTGACAAGGAGCCAGGCCCGGAGAGCTGTGCTGAAGCATCCAGACAGACTATTGTGGCAGCAGGGCTGGCTTTGTCCTCACCAGGGGATGTACAGGAGCAGACTCCTCAGTGTCTTTTAAAACTTAGCCAAAGTTTCTAACCTCACATTTTTTTTCCTGAATAAATGTGTGGTTTGCATATCCAGGAGGTTTTTCACTGTATTTAAAGTCACTGAACAAGTTGCCCCAGTATTTATTGACAGGTCTTGCCTCCTTTTCCCCAGTCTGGCATAAAAAGAAATTTGATTTCAGCCCAGACAGGCTGCTGTTTGCATTCATGTTTTGCTTCACACTGTCACATTTTTACAACTAAATACTACACTGAGCTAAGTGGTTCAAGCTTAGCAAACACTCCTTCACACGAAATTAAACAATCGCTCATGGTTTTGGCAAAATGCAGCATAATTCATGGTGTGCACATAGGAGAGAAAATTTCCTGTCAAAAAAAGGT
The DNA here is from genome assembly GCF_000277835.1 of Geospiza fortis. Classification (NCBI taxonomy): domain Eukaryota; kingdom Metazoa; phylum Chordata; class Aves; order Passeriformes; family Thraupidae; genus Geospiza; species Geospiza fortis. Next base: position 2,526,782 of record NW_005054365.1, read on the forward strand.
TAGCAGTGGACATATTACATTTGCTACTCTTTTTTTATTCCAGGATAATGGCATTTGGACAAAAGTAGGCCTGTCCTGTTTATAGTGCTTTATGCCCCATTAGTATTATTGCAAGTCTCTGGACTCACATGTTAAAGCACTTAATCAAAGGCAATGGGTTGAAAATCATGTCCCAGCACTTCTCATATTTGATTCGTTCCTCCCAGATAGAAAGAAGTAAAAAACACATTACTAGCATCAAAACAGCACATGCATTATCTGCTAAGCAGTTGAGAAGCTATCATTGGGTTTTATCCCTTTGGGTACTAGGACAGACAGGAATTTTCCCCATTCATCCATTCAGAGATCTGAGACTGCTATTTTTCATTTTTCTCCCTTTGACAGACAATCCTTTCAGTTTTTTTCATAGATCTCTATTTTAAAGACATCTTCATGTCACTTATTTTAATTGCAGGCTGCAGGCATTGGGTCTAAGGAAGAAAAAGAAAAAAAATAGGCAAAAGAAAGGAAAGGTTTAGAAAGACAATATTTGAAGTAGTGGTAGTTTCATGAAGATCCTCCAAGGATTTTCTCTGAGACAAACCTAATAACGGGAGAGGAGCATATCTTAAGGGGAGAATTAATTTATACATTTAATTACTTGGGATCCACTCCACTTCTTGATGATGTATTTCGATTCTCCACGAGAGCAGCTTGATGGGGATTGAGGGAATCAAGAAACGGGGAGTCAGGGGTGCGCCCCATCCAGGGCTGCTGCAGCACATCAGTATTGATCCAGGTGCATCTGCCTGCAGCTCAGGGAGGTGCTGCTGGTGGGTTTGTCCCTCCCTTTCTCCAGAGAGATGCTAAACCGTGTCCCGGGAATTTACAGCCTGCAGGAACGCCAGGCAGCCTGAGCACAAAGGAGGGCAGGGGGCCATTGTGGGGGGGAGGAGGAGGAGGAGGCTGGGTGGGATGGAAGGAGTGAGGTGGGTGGGTGCCTGAACCGTGCAGGCTGAAAAACTCCACCAGATCCGAGGGAACTGAGGGGCAATCGCATTTTTGATGCCATTCCTACTATTCTAAAACAGAGAGATTTATTTTATTTAGGTATGGGTAAAGCAAAGGGACTGAAACCTGAGATTCTCTGCAGAAGCAGAGTGAACTCCATGTTTTGTAGGGCTGTAACTTTTGACTTTAGGAGAAGTAATGGTGATTTGCAATAGCGGAAAAAAAGCAGACTCTACCCAGGGAAAATAAGAAAGAAATAATTCAGAATAATCCACAAAGCCTATAGGTGTTCCCGGGTTCATAACCCTCACCAAACAATTTTTAGCTTCCAAGGGCTGGAATAACTTAGCCTCATAAAATCACAGAATGGTTTGGGTTGGAAAGGACATTAAAGCTCATCTATTCCACCTCTGCCATGGGCAGGGACATCTTCCACTGTCCCAGGCTGCTCCAAGCCCCATCCAGCCTGGCCTTGGGCACTGCCAGGGATCCAGGGGCAGCCACAGCTGCTCTGGGCACCCTGGGCCAGGGCCTGCCCACCCTCCCAGCCAGCAATTCCTAATTCCCAACAGCCCAAAATCTGTCCCTGCCCTCTGGCCCTGGGAAGCCATTGCCTGGCTGCTGTCCCTGCATGCCTTGTCCCCAGTGGCTGTGCAGCTCTCCTGGAGCCCCTGGAGGCCCTGGCAGGGGCTCTGAGGTGTCCCTGGAGCCTTCTCTTGTGCAGCTGAACAGCCCCAGGTTTAGCTCGATAACACTTACTATGTACTGTCCCTTCTGGACAGCCCCATCCGCACAGCTGGTTTTGCAGAAAGATTTTTTCACTAAGAAAAAAAATCCCAGGGCAGAAACTTTTCTTTGAAAAGTGTTGTGCTTCCTTTACAGCTCCAAGCACATATAGGTTTGCAAATAAAATGCAAATAACTAAAGCTCATCAGTGAAAGTTCTATGGTTGATTTGTACAGAAACACCACTTTTCCCCCCCCTTTGTTTTCACTTATGAGATAAACAAAATGAAGACAGAAAAATCAGATATTTCCATTTTCCTTCTCAGTGAACTCTTTCCTGGTTCACTTTCCAGTCCTTCAGACTCCCAGATCTTTTCAATACCAATGAAACTCAAAGCACAGAGATAATTTATTGATAAAAATATTAATTTAATCAATACATTATATTTATAATATTGATAATTTTTTGCTATTTCACAGTTACAGGTTTTTTCCTTCTTTCTGACAATATGTAAAGGAATTCTATGGCCAGATTAAAAAAAATTGTTTTTCTGGAGATTTGGGGAGGTGTTGACACATTGGGGAGGTTTCCCAGAGAAATTGTGGCTGCCCCACCCCTGGAAACATTCAAGGCCAGATTGGACAGGGCTTGTAGCAACCTGGGCACTGGAAGGGATGGTGTTGGGGGTCTTTAAGCCCCCTCCAACCCAAACCATTCTATGATTCTGATGTAAACCTCCCCTGCACCCTTTTCAGTTTTGGGGCATATGGAGTACCTGGGCCACTTGCCTGAGGATGTGGAAGGAGCTTCCTAGAAGAAATGGGAGTTCCTGATGTCAGAGTCCAGGTGATGTCAAGATTTCCCTGTTACCTTGAGGCAGAAACTTCTGGACCCAGAAGGTGTGGTGTGTATGTGGGGCACCCTCTGGACCAGAGCCATGAGCTGTTCACTCTGATGTGTGCTAAACTCACCCTTTGGCTGGCACTGGCATATCCTTTGAGATTCCCCCTTTCCTGAAATTTCAGTGGTGCTGACAGTGTCTCTTTGCTTCCCTGGTCTGGACAGTCCCAAATTTGGGCAGGCTAGCAAAGAAACAAAAGCTCCATTTACAGCACAAGCTCAATCCCTTGTGCATGCAGCACAGCCAGAGCCTTGTATTTGCTCTTTATTCTCTCTCCCCTTCTAACAGAGCCTAATGCCTTATTTACTTTTTTGACCTCTGCTGCACATTGAGCTGTCAGTAGCAATGCCTAAATCTTGTCCCAGTGTGTTACGACTAATTCAGAACCCATCAGCATGTACAAGTAGTTTAAGCTGTTTTCCTTCTAGTGTGCATTACCTACACTCTGCCTCTCTTTCTCACCTGCCACTGAGCTGCCCAGCTGTAATTTGGTGGAGCCTTGCAGCAAACCTCTCTCATCTTCACAAGCCTTGGGACGCCTGAGTGGTCAGCACAGGAATGCAAGATGAAGAAGGAGAAGGTTGTTTGTTTGCCAACAAAGAGGATTTTTTCTCCTCTTAATGGTGCTCTGACACAACTTTCTGGCACAGCCAGCAACCTGGTCTAGTGGAAATGTGCCTGCCATAGCAGGGGGATTGGAAAGAAATCACCTCTAGGAGTCATTTCCTACCCAAGTCATTCTATGATTCTGTGACTATCATAGTTGTGAAGTTATTGCCAGACTAGTGTCAGGTTTGCTGCTCTTCAGGATCATCATTAGGGCTCCTTCAGCAATGTGGCATTGCCTCCTTACTTCTGCTGATGCCTTTGTACCTCTCTGTTCTCCCCAGAAATTCATTTTAATTTCCAGCCACTCTTTGCAGTGTGTTGGGTCCCAAAACCTACTCATGGTTCAGGTTTTCTTTGGCTCTAGCAGTCTCAGCTTCCACTGCAAGCAGATTGATTTAGAGGATGATTCACCCCATGGAAGAGGATGTCAAAGGTGAAGAGAGGAAATGCTTTCCATGGAGGTTTCCTTTCTTCATTGGCTAGAGGAAAAACCTAAATAACCACGTACTCTGATATAGAGGTGATTGAGAACTTTTCACAGAATCACAAAGTGGTTTTGGTGGGAAGAGATCATGTCATTCCATCTCCCCTGCCAAGGGCAGGAACAGCTTCTACTAGACCAGGTAGCTCAAAGATGAAAACTCTCTTTTTGGTTGGTAACAGAGGACCACCTTCCTACAATTATGTTTTGTTCTTTATCTCTGCAACTTCCCCTTATTCCTTCTAAGATTTTTTATCTGTGGTTAAGGTCAAGACAAATCTTGAGTAATTTGTTCACTGGAAAGTCTCTAGGACAGTCAGTCTGAGGAACAAGGAGATCTTGAGCAAAGGCCCTTTTTTGATCCAGTAAAAGATGAGTTTAAAGGAGAAACCAAACAGAACATTAAGGCTACTTGAAAGGTTGCTACAAAGAGTTGTTGGTAATGGAGTATGGCAGAAAGAAGAGGAGAGGTTTTTGCACCTGGAGAGGTTTTGTGTTGGGCAATAGGACACAAATATTTCTCTGGGACAGTGCTGAAGCCAGGCAGTAGTTCCCAAGTTGGATGTATCCCACTTGGACATATCTCTGGCAGGTTGAGCTGCTGTCAAAGCAACTTCACATTCCCAATGCCTCGGCTGAGGAGATAAAAGTTTCTCTTCTCCTGTGGTGGCAAAGCACCCTCTGGAGATGCAGAGACAACTGAGCAACCTTCTGCACAGCCTGGATGGATATGCAGACAGGACATCATTAAGAGATTCTCTACACATATCCTAATTAAAAACTCTGCAATGCAAATAGGAAGATAAAGGGATTTCTGACAATAAGCAGGATGAAGTGCCACTCAAGCACTAATTAAATATGATGGCAGTTAATCAGCATGGAGTGTCTTCCAACCATTTGCTAATGATAATGGTGGATTGACCTTGAAGGCTCTTGGAAATGTTTTCCAGAAGTCCTTTCAAATGTGTCAATAACATTGTTGAAAGTAGGTGACACTCAATAAAAATGATTTTTTTTTGTCTTTATAGGATTTATAACAGGGTTCATCAGGTCTTCTGTTCCCAGGTGTATTTGAAGGTTCAACTCCATCCAGAAAATTGGCTTCTTTGTTCATCCTGGGAGGATGATTCCTGCTTTGGTTCACCTCCTTTGCTCTTTGCACATACTGAAAGGTGGATGATGATTTGCCTGTTACATATCACAAGTTGATCTTCAAAGAGCTCCAGTACTACCTGAAAGGGAGCTGGACAGCAGGATGGTCCCAGAACCTGCAACACAGTCAGAGATGAGGTTTCATTGCAAATTTCTTAATGCAAAATCATGCATAAAGGGATTTAAGAGACGTCAGAGTGGGAATTTGGCATGAAACTCCCTTGATTTACAGATACAAAAAGAGATAAAATATTTGAGTGCTCAGCTTAAAATCTGTATGGAGTAAATGACAGTGCCAGTATTTATATTGCAGCTTCATCAATCAATAACTTTAACAATAGGCAATTAATCAATATCTTTAACAACGCTGGGAGAGACTGACATCTCTGGTAAATCTGAATGTTATGCTATAGATCCTTGCCTTAAATACTCATCCCTGTGTCACAGCTGAAATATTTGACTGAATCCTGGAAGGTGCTGAGCACCTGCAGTTCTTATGAGGTGATTGCACTGTCTGAAGTCTCTGCTTTCCTGCTAGTAAGTAGAAATGTGTGTTTTTCAAATTGGCAAATAACTGCAAACAGATTTTGCTGACCTCTTCCCAATGAGTAAAGTGGTCACACTGGACTTAAGAGAGAACATCTCTGGTGAGTTCACTGCCACTTTACAGAGAGAGTGTCTATTAAGTTTATTTCACAGATAGATGTGTTGATGTTTTCCCACTAGGATCTGTTTCAGTATCCTTAAGGAGGACGGGCAGCCACCCCCAGGCTGTTTTCAGCACTACTCACAGCTAATTCAGAAAACAACCCACAGCATCCACTGGCAACAGCATCCCTGATTAATCCAAGTTCTTTATCAAGATGCTCTGTACTGTGCGAATATCTTACTGAACAGTCTTGTACACAACATAAGCCCATTAAAATGATGGTCTGATTCTCTGAAGGTTTGGCTATATGGCTTCCCATAAAAAGTTTCATAAACCACCCACAATCAGCCGCCTTAATCCTCAATTCCTAAAAGCATATTGTGCACAGAGTGACACACTGAAAAATGAGAGGAGTTCTCTGGGCACAGCACCAGAACTCGACTGCTAATTGTGGAAATAAATAACAACAGCTCCTAGAGGCCCAGTGTTTGGGTTGTTTGGTTGGTTGTTTGTTTATCCTCCCTACCAGCAAGATTTCTCCATGGGTGGAATATGCAAGTACGAAATGAAACAAACAAACAAACCAACTCACTCTCTCCTGCACCACATTTGATTAAGTGCAATATGTTGTGAGTGGCTTTTTTTTTACACTGGGAGGGTCATCAGGAAATGGAAAAATCAGGCAGTTTAGAAACTCAAAATCTCTCTTACACAGCCATCCAACAGCAGCCAGCAGCTTGATTTTTCTGCTAAATATGACACCCAACAGTGACAGAACATTGCAAATGCGGCACGGCCGGCAAGGAGATGTTCTACAAATCAGGTTCTGCAAATCCTCCTCCATTCATTGCCTAGACCCTGTTTCAGCTCCAGCTGGCTGCTGAACAGTCACCCTGATGAAACCTGTGGTTGCTGCAGTACTTTATGAGGGTTTACTAAGATTTCTGGCTTTTTTATAAGTGTCAGGAACAGCAGCCGTAGGGCCCCAGGCTGGTTTGGGTTGAAAGTGACCCCTAAAGGTCATCTACTCCAGCCTCCCTCCCACGGGCAGGGACACTTTTCACTAGACCAGGTTGCTCAAAACCCTGTCCAGCCTGGCCTTGGACACTTCCAGGAGTGGATTTCTACCATGTCTGCAGGAAACCTGTGTCAGCCCCTCATCATTGTCACAGGAAAGAATTACTTCCTCGTATCTAATCTAAACCTGGCCTCTGTCAATTTGGAGCCATTTTCTCCTGCCCAAAGTCATTCTCCAGCTCCCCTGGAGCCTCTTTAGGCACTGGCAGAGGCTCTGAGGTCTCTCTGAAGCCTTCTTTTCTCCAGCCTGAACTACCCCAACTCTTCCAGCCTGGCTCCATAACAGACACTCTCAGCCCTCCAACATTCCAACTATTTATTTTCTGAGGATGAGGAGTAGCAGGACCTGTTGCAATCGATTCTTAACAGAGTTCATTATTTTGCATCTTGGTACCATGGGGACATTTCTGGGGAAAAACCACAACCATGTCCCCATGTCCTGCATAGGGATAATATGGCAGAAAACAGAGTTTAGCTGGAGAAATCTGTTTCACTACTGTCCACAGATTTCAGTCTCAAAGGTGTTAGCCAAGAGGGGAAAACTGATTTTGGTTGTCAAATTTTGGCACTGCTAATAAAAGCCAACCTCCCTGGCAGCAAATATGAGATAACCAGCAGCAGATGCCTTGGAAGAGGGCAATGATTTTCCATACATCAAATTAATATTGAACACTGTGGTTTTCTTTCATGCCCAGGGTATCGGCCATTAGATTTTTTTTCTCATGTTTCACATCTATCTTTTTTGTTTGACATTATACAAAAGGTAGATAGAGTTTGGTGAGGTCCAGCTGGCAGTGCCTTAGAGCCCTGTTAGTTAGAGATTATTTGAACTTCACTTCTGAGTACATCCAAGAAAACTCTGCCATTAAAAGATCAGCCCAATCCCTGTTACAGCCTTTGAGTTTAGTTACAGCTTTTACCAGGAAAGAGAAATAATTAAAAAAAAAAAAGAAACCACTCAAGTTTTCCATTTAAACACATTTCTTGTGGAGCACAAACATCAGTGTAAAGCCGGTCTTCAGAACTATATATTGTTTTAATCTTAGTTCCAAGTACTAGAACCTTGTTCTGCAGGGAAGAGAATACCATGAATAGGCCAGGTTGCATTAGTGAGTGGGTCCCATCTGTCTCCTGCTACAACTCAATTTGATTTCATTCATTCTCTTTTGTCTCTTTCACTTTGGAGCAGACTTTTGAGAATCTCACAACAGGCACCAGGGCAACTGCTTAGTGTTCAAAATTGCTATTAAGAATCCACAGAGGTATCTCACAAACAATAGGACTGGCCACTTTCTCCAGGTATCGTTTCATCAGGCTCTTTAGAACCCCAAATAGAAGGAAAAGGCATTTCAAAATGTTATTTAGTGAGGTTAAAATATCTGTACAGCTTGCATCTGGCCAGTGTCAATGGGATTGTAAGGGTTTCTTTTAGCTTTTACTTGTTCTTTCCTTGCTACAATAGTAAGAGGGTATAGATATAGAGGGAGCTATTCTGTCTTTGTTTAATTTTTAAATAGGCCATAGAAATGCTGTTCAGTAGAATTTGATTAAAATTGGACTGAATAAAAACTCTTTCCATTTTTACTCAGGTAGACTGAGAGCACAGCACACCATTTAATTGGAGGCATTATTTACGTGATACTCGGCCTGTAATGTGCATATTCAGAAATGTAGATTGAAAATCAGTTTTCCTCTGACATGATTCTGAAGTTCAACCATCAGCTCCCCTTTTTATGGTGATACCAAGTAACTCCAGCTCCACTGCCCTTTATGTTACCACCAGCAAGTAACACAGAAAATTGGTACTTAACGTAGAGAACAGGAATTGGGAAGATCAAGAAGAAATTGTGCTCCTAGTGAATCCCATCAACTCAGCAAAGTGGCTTAGAAATCCCCAGAAGGGATTGTAGGGAACAAGAAAATGATGGTTTTAAGATGGTCCACAGGGTACATGGGAAGGTAGGAGCTGCATCACTCCTTGCCAGGGTTTGAGGCTACTTTATTTACATCTGGATTTCACCCTGACAGATGGGCTTGTGCACGCCAGGGAGGAAAAGAAAAATGCTTTCACAGGTTCTCTGGCTGGGTTTTTATCCTGTGTAGTTTGCGGCTCTCCTTATCACTCTTTGCAGGACATCTCTTCTAATGACCTTCTTGGTGTCTTGCTTAAAAAATGTAGTGAGTGGAAACTCCATCAGGTGAAAATTCCAGCTGCCACCAGATGTGAGTGCAGGGAGTACAACAAGAAAGGATTGGTATTAAATATTGGATGAGGAATGAATGGCAGTGCTGTTCACACACAGGACACAGTATCTGGAAAATGTGATTTGTTTTCCATTGATCGTGTCTGTTCTTCAACTAAAAAGCTACACACAGACCTGCAGGGATCTCTGGGATCCCTGGAACTCAAAAAGGAAAGAAGGAACAACCAGCTCAAAAATTATGTGAAACCAAGTGGGAGATTGTCCCATGATTGCTCAGAAACCTGTAGGGTGACATACATTTAAGTGGCTATCTCTGACTCATTAGCCCCAGCAAACAGCAAATTCCAAGTTTAAACTACCCACAGATCTCCATGGTGTACACTTAATTTCAAAACAATTAAAACAGCTGGATGGGAAGTTGAACAGCAGTAGAGGGCATAGAAGCTGCAAGATCATTGTTTATCTTTTAAGGAACTATCAGTCCTGTCAGAGGGAAGTTCTTCCGCAACAGACTGGCTGATAAAAATGAGAACATATGGTAAGCCAGTATTTCATGGTTTAACAGCTTTCCTGTGCGGATGAGGCCCCATCCAGCGAGGCTTGCCTTGCTCTGTGGACCACAGGGGTGGATTTACTGGATGGAAGGTGGTCCATGTGGCTTGTAGCTCTCTCCCCATCCCTAATACTTTCATTGTCTGAGGTAGGTTCTGCACTGCAGAAAAGACAGCAACCCCCAGCACACACTGCCCTGAGCTGGCATCACCTTGGTGCAGCTCCCTCTGCAAACCCAAGGGCTCAGGCGGGCATCTGACCTCACAGCCTTGCAAATGCTGTGTACAACCTGCTCTCTTCTGTTCTTACAATTCTGATGGGGAGCAGCTGAGGGAGCTGGGAAGGGGCTGAGCCTGGAGCAAAGGAGGCTCAGGGGGGACCTTGTGGCTCTGCACAGCTCCTGACAGGAGGGGACAGCCGGGGGGGTCGGGCTGTGCTCCCAGGGAACAGGGACAGGAGGAGAGGGAACGGCCTCAGGCTGGGCCATGGGAGGATATGGGGAAAATTCCTTCATGGAAAGGGTTGTCCAGCCCTGGCACAGGCTGTCCAAAGAAGTGGTAGAGTCTCCATCCCTGTAGGAATTCAAAAGCCACATGGATGCGGATGTATTGGACATGGGTTAGTGGTGTCCTTGGTAGAGCTGGGGGAATGGTTGGACTCAATGATCTTAGAGCACTTTTCCAACCTCAAAGATTCTGTGATTTGATCTGATGCATCCTTTGTTTTGTAAAGTAAGGCTAGACCTGCAAATTGTCCCTCCTGCCCTTCTCACTGAGGTGAAAACGTGAAGGCAAAGAACAATCACCAGCTCTTTACAATAGGAACAACGTCACCCATTCTTCTTGAGAAGTTCAATTCCCTTTTATGCAGCCCCTTAGAATTTGGGAAAAGTGGTTTCCAACAGGAAATTGAACTTGAGCTCACTTTGGTTTAGCCAACGGATCTCATCCCGGCTGCTGAATTCCAGATTTGCAACAGGAATGTCACAAGTCACCTCCTTTGCTGAGTTTTCAAAGCTCTTCTCAGCCATGGCTGCTTGATTGTTGGAGAAAGTACAGTACAGGTTGATGTGATTTTTCCCAAGGCAATAGTAGGGCAGAGGAGGCTACATCACAGCTTTTGAGGCCAAAACCACAGTTTTGGCTTACAAAGCATCATCTCCCACCAATATTTTGCCATCTCAAATTTCCCTACTCTATATCTATAGCTTTACAGGTGAACCTGCTCTGAGCTTTATTTCTTTCTTCCAGATTTAATCTTTTTTATTAAGACTATTTAGCACTGATCTATGTGTCAACCCTATAATACCCTGCTAACACACAAAATGTCAACACATCAAGTTAAGATGCTTCATCCACCATATTCCAGTGGCTTTTTGAAATGATAACAAGCGGCACTTATCATTTGGCACCCAATCCACTTGTGCAATAAGCAAAAAGCCAAGCAAACTGCTTTTTATTTTCCTGCATAAAGCAGTAATTTGTGTGGCAGAGCCAGACCAACTCAGGCTGCACGGGGAATGAAGATCAAAGGGGAAATTCACCTGCCTGTCTTGTTTGCTATTGATCTGAATCGTAGCCACTTTATCAGTAGCACTTTGCCATCACCCCTCAGAGATCAGAGCCTCCTATATCTTCCCAGCTCTTTTATTTATAGAACCATTTAATAAATACATTTTCTTTCCGTGGTCTCCTCTTTTTGTGTGTGTGTGTGTGTTCTGTTTTGTTTGACCAGCAGAAACAAAGGGTTGCCCTCAGTGTCAAGGAAAAAGAAGGGTATATGGCCCCAATTCAGCACAGCATGTAAATATGTGCTTGGTTTCTAACAGGGCAACAAACACATGCCCTTCCTCTTAGAGGCATGTAAATATGTGTGGGGTTTTGAAATGCAGCTGCATGACACAGAAGCAAATGTCGCCAGGGGAAGGAACTGGTCAGCTGAATATTCATTTTCCATCTTGGCTTCCTCTTTCTTCCTCTGATTCATTACTGGTAATTACTGGGGTGATTGGGGCAGAGCAAACCCCCTCCTGATGAAAGGGAAGGAACTATGAACCCTAAATGCCTTTTTGCATTACCCTTTAAATGGTAAAAGGGACAAGGCAGACTGTAAAAACAGAGAGGGGAAAATGAAATCCCAAACCGTGCAGCTAAGAAATGAATAAATGACTCTCCTCTTCACGCTGCCAGTGTTACACAACCTGCCTGCATTGGATTGAGACCTACGTGATCCTCTTCTAATTGAAATCACTTTACCTTGACCTCCAACAGTAAACTGAAAGCTTGTTGCTCTTGCTGCCAGCAAAGCATGAGCAGTAAGTTGTAGGAAATCCCAGCTGGGGACACGAGCTGCATTCGCATGGCATTAATCTCACACTAAGTGGCACTAAGTCAGGAGGTACCAGCCAGTCTGTAAAACAGCCTCGTGCCCATCACACACTGCTGTGTCTGCTCAGCCTGCCCTGCTGCTGTCCTGTCTTTTCTGCTTGAAGTCATGCAAGTACAGCGAACAAGGAACCCCAGAGAGCCATTCAGGGTATGACCTTGACCTTGGGTGAGAAGATCTAGACCTAAGCCATGGCTGTGAGTGTGTTTTACCAGCGTTGGAGGTGCATTATTTCCCTAGGCAAGCTGCTCCAGGGCTTTGAAAGACTTTTCAGTGAGACCCTTAATTCTTCTGACCCTTAATTCAGTCTGGGGGTGGCACAGACGCCTCATCAGTCCAGCCAGGTTTGCATGTGTGGGTCTGAGTAAGGTTCACAGGGTTTTCTGGAGGATTTCTCACGGCATTGTGACACCACTGATGGCGAAATGCTGACCTACAGGGAAGAGCAGGGACAGGGTGGGTTATCTTAGCAGGTGGGTTGTCTTAGCAGGTGCTGCCCATAATTCACCCCCTCTGTGGAAAACTGTTTATTTCCTTTATAGCACTGCCAGCTCAGGCTCCCTCTTATGGAGTGTTCTTTTCTCAAAGGCATTAAAAAAAAAAAAGGCCTTGGTTTTCCCCATGTTGTGTCTTTGATTACAGCAGCACCTGAGATGTCCAGGCACACCTGAAATGACTTTGCATGGGACAAGACCTGAGAGAAGCTGGAGATACCCCATACTCCAGGGGGCCCCTGAGCCCACATGGGCTGGCTGAGGGCAGAGATGGGAGCATCCTTCTCCATCCCCTTCTCCTCTCCTCTCCCCTTCCCCTGTCCTTCCACTTCCCATTGCAAACATTGCGAGGAGCTACATCAAAGATGAATGAAATCCTTCGGTATTTTTAATACTTGGGTTTGTATATTTCTAGCTGAGCTGTGCACCAAATTTGACAGAGATTTAAAGATGGATTTGTTCCAACTGAGAAGCCACAGGAGGAAGAGGGATTTACTATACCCTGATGAAGTTCAGTCCCTCTTTACTAACTGAGATTATCTTCAAGCATTTGTTTTATGAGGCAAGAATAACTTAATATAAATATAGGTGAGTATTTAATGGAACTGCAATCTGGCCCTCCATATACATGTGATTTTCTTTAAGACAGCTGTGTGGTAGTTACTGGCATTGTGGAGAACAAGAGAAGCAAGGTCAACTCTATAAAATGAATGTACAACAAACAAATGAGACGAAGGCTCTGCAGAGTTTTACTTACAGCTCAGGGTTCCTGGTGCTGCACTGTAGGATCTTTGAGGCTAATTTCTGAAACAAAAAAATCACCTTTTTTCACTGAACAGCCTAGAGTATCTGCTGTAGCATGCTGGATCAGGTTGTTCAGTTTGAGGCCAGAGGTGTAAAAGGTCCACAGCAGAGAGTGAACCTTTTTGGGATATCACTCTAGTGACCACCTCCATGCAGTGACAGAGGCACAACTCTGCCCTGTCCTGTTGTGGTAGGATGAGGGGTGATGATTTCATACTAAGAGAGGGTTGATTTCCATAAGGTATAAGGAGGAAGTATTTTATAACGAGGGGTGGTGAAACACAAGTTGCCCAGAGATGTTGTGCCTATCCCCTACCTGGAAAAATTCAAGGTCAGGCTGGAGGAGGCTCTGAGCAACCTGGTCGAGTTGAAGATGTCCTTGCTCATTGCAGGAGGGTTGGAATTAGATGGCCCTTGGAAGTCCCTCCCAGTCCAAACTATTAAATGAATTTATGATTCCTTCATTCCCCTGCAAAAGGGAAAAAAGTTTCATGGCACTTATGTGTGTCTTCAAGGTTTATAATCCAGGTGAAAAAGGAGAAATTGTGGAGAAAACAGTCTACTAAATGGATAAGCCAGGGCTGAAGTTCCTCAGACAATTAAGTTAAGAGTTTGGGTCCATAAAATTTGGTGGAGAAAACCCTCAGTGGGTTTCTGTGATGCCCTAGAGTGGGCGTAGGCTTATTGGAACTGACAAACCTTTGCAGTTTCCTCTGTCCTAATTACTTTATAGGGTATTACCATACTAATACACAAGCATCAGATCTGCCTTTTTTTTTCTTAATCTAAACTTGTAAAAACAGTGCAGCATTAGGAGTATGGTAATAAACGAAAAACGTTAACATGCAATTCCCTTATGCTTTTGAAAAATTACTTCATAAATGCAAAGTAAAATATTTTCCTTTTTATTACCTGACAATTACATATTAAGAATTTCTTTTTATGTTTAAAAACATATGCAATACGGGCAGGCAGGCTCCAAAATGTAATTGCCTTCTTTCTATAAGAATCAGATGTCATTTTCTCCAAACTAAACTCTGAAAAGAGATAGGAGAAGCAAATTGTTGTATGCATTAAATTTTGAAACATCTGATAGCATTCCTCAATTAAACTATTTAAATGAAAAAAGATTGCTTTACAGCTCTATCATATCCACTGAATAAAACCTCTGTTGAGGCAAATTGGCAGTGGCAGGTACCAAATGCATTGGCCTTAATGAGACTGGACAACCTAATAGAGGTCATTGGTAATTGTTATTATATACAATATTGCACTGTCAAAAAAAAACCCTTAAGCTACACACATTGCTCAAGACATCTGAGTTTCATTGCTGCAAAGGAAGGCTTTTATCTTTCTGTGTGAAGCAATATGATTGTTGTTTTCTCATCATGAATTACAGGCTGCTCTTTAAAGGGGCTATAGCAACGGGAATCAGCCCTGGTCACCATTGCCATATTGTGAAACACTTCATGGAGGAGATAAGAAGCCCACCTGGAACATTTTTTTCCATCATTTTCGGTGGGAGCTGGGTTTGGGTTATGATTACATATCCTTGCTCAAGCACTGTGGGTCCACTAGAAAGAGTCGTGTTCACTGAGCTGTCCTGGGATCAAGCATAGTTGGGCTTCTTTGATACTCAGCTGCTGCAGAACCTGAAGGACTAGAATCTGTGACAATGATGATTCCCTGCTAGTTGATATAAACTGCAGCTCTTATTGTTATTTTGTTGGAGGGAAGAACTAGCTCTTGTTGACTCCTGAGCCTGCTGCGCTAATATTAAAATGAGGCCTTGTGAAGAGGGGTCACATTCTACACTGCTGCTTTTCTTTTTCCAAGACTCTCCAGCTTCCTGCAAACATTCCCAATGGCAATTGGGCCAAACTGAATAATTCACAGCATTGTGGATCCCCTCCTTTTGAACTTATAGAAAATATTATCATGATTTGCCCAAATGATTCTGGAAACTGTGGCTGCCCCACACCTGGAAGGGTTGAAGGCTGGGTGGGAAGGACTTGGAGCAATCCAGGATGGTGGAAGGTGTCCCTGCCCGTGGCAGGGGGATTGGATTAGAAAATCATTCCAAGGCTTCATAAATTGCTCCATGTGGCTGAACAGAGTCTCCTGCCACATTTACAGGTAGGTGAGCATCCTTTAGGAGCTCTCTAAAATAAAAATGACAGTACAATTCAATGACAAACTGTTTTCTCTTCCTATAGTTGGTGCTCCTTGAAAAAAACCAAAAAAGAAAACCAAAACAAAAACAAACAAAACAAAAACAAACAAACAAACAAAAACCCTCAAAATAAACAAACATGTTGATTATTGGGAATGTCTTGCAGCAAAATTCTGATACAAGCTCTGCTGTACTATCTTTTAAATGCTGTACAAAAATAGCTAGTCTCCTGCTGAGTATTTTACAGAGTACACAATGTGTGTCCATTTAACCTAATAAAATATTGAATAACATTAAAGCTATGATATTTAGTTCTCCATTTTCATCTTACATAGCCTTGTAGGCCAGGACAAGGCAAGCAGAAAGAATTGCCCCTTCCTGATTCGGGGATGTTTTGGGCTCAGCTCTGCACACAAGGGCTGGGATGCTCCACCTGAAATCAGCTCACACTTCCAGCACTGCTGCCTCTGTCAGTGATGGGATATCTGGGCCCAAATCCTTGCCCACCTCAGTCCTACATCACCATGCTGGGCTCTTGCAGTCCTTCCACCCACACCCGTGGTGGAACCCATGGAGATACAAAAAGGGTTGAAATTACACCACGGTTCTCAATCTTCTGAGGCTTTAATTCTCCTTAGATAAATTTTTACTGTGTGCTTTACTCTTATTTTAGAGACTCGAGCTCCTTAGCTGAATGTTGTAAACCATTAAGGTCAGCACTACAATATTTTAATGTTGCTATTTAACAGAAGCAAGATTTTTATGGCAGTGAAAACTGCTGCGGGGAAAAGAAAATGCTATGCAGACACCTAGCAGACAATTGCAAGTAAAAATCAAACAAAACTTTGGGCAAGAGAAATGTCCTTATGCAATTAATGTGCTAGCTCATACTGTCAGACTGATTGAAATAAATCACTTTTTTTCCTTTCAGTGTGGGGGATTTCAAGGGAAGGACAGTACAAAGGTCCTTTCTGTAGCTGAAAGAAACTGCATTATCTTACTTTTTTTTTCGCCATACCATGCATGCAGCTGATGCACAAAACGGTGTAATTACAATCTGACATGGAAGTGATTGTCTGAGCCTGAAAATCAGTAATGTTAACCTTCTCAAAATAAATTTCAATTTGATCCTGTGAATTTTACATTGAAATGAGTTTTTTCTTTAAAACCCTGGAGAAAACAGCCCTGTATGTGCGCATTAACAAACAGCTTTGCAAATCTAGGCTGAAGTGAATATTCAATTTCAGGAGGTCAAATTGAGATTCAGTCTCAACATCAAGGCAACTAAGCCACATGAGCCAAAGTGAACTCTTTCCAGGCCTGGCAGAGATTTTGCCTGTTACTAAGGTGGTCATTTGCCCCTCAGCCTCCCCTTTGCAGCCCCAGGGATATTTACATCCAAAGCTATATCCATCTGCAGTTGGTTAAATACCATCTCTGCAGTGAATATCCTGAGGAAGGTGGCTTTGTCTTCAAGACTAAAAGAGATATTTTCTGTGATTTCAGGATTTCAGAGAGC
>NW_005054365.1:2543516-2546029 GCF_000277835.1 Geospiza fortis
TGCTGTCCTGCTGAGTCTTCCATCCCTGTAGATTAAAAGCCCTAGTGCAGAAGGAAGAGGATTTTGAGGAGATACCAAACTGCGTAGGGCAAACATCAATCATAGTCCCAGACCTTAACAAATCCCAACCCCACGTGTTCCCCATCAAGTCCCAGACAGAACTTCCCCAAAATACTGTGCTGGAGGTCTGGGGTCTGCAGACTCCTCTCCAAACTACCTTTGGTGTTTTTCTGTGCTCTGTACGCATTAGGGCAGACAGTCCCTGCCTCAGGGAGTGGTTTCCTACTTTTAAGGACTTCCACTGCATTTAAGAAGTGTAAATAAACAATCTGTGCTCGAGGCTTGGTTTCTTTTTTTATGCGCACACAACCAGAGAGGTGAAACCCCTCAAAGAATTTCTCTCCTGAGACAGGAAAGTACTTGTGTGATCTGAACATGATCCCAGCTGCCCAGGGCAGTGTTGGAGTCCCCATCCCTGGATGAGTTTAGAAGCCATGTGGATGTGGCACTTGGGGACAGGGGCTTGTGGTGGCCTTGGCAGTGCTGGGGGAATGGTTGAACTCTGTCTTAAAGGTCTTTGCCAACCAAAATAATTGTATGAAATTCTAAGTTCTATGAAAGCCAAATCCTCGCCTTTTTAAATCTTTGAATCTTTTTTTTTTTTTTGGCAGCAATAATCAGATTTCTGGGGTTTCTTGATCAGAATTTGATAATCCTGTGGGAAAGTACAGCTGAGAATACTGCAAATTCTTCTGGCTTCTTCTTCTGAGGAGATTAAAAACTCTTCAGCTTCTTCCCAGCAGGGCCGCAAGAAGCTTTATTAAAAATGCTGTATTTTCCTAGAAGAAAAAAATACTTAGGAATTCCTCACTACTTTCCTTCATTTTTCCCAGGTCACAAAGAACAAATCCCATTCTACAGCAGGGTCATTAGCTGTATAATGATGGGTCATAGACCAGCACCACATTAATGCCATGACTGTGAGTGCACCTGATACCAGACCACAATAAGCACCTGCTGCTACCAGGATCCACAGAGTGCCTTTGAACTCTGACTCATGCTGGCTGGCTCTGCATGATCCTGAAACTTCTCTTCTTGTGGCATCTGGCAGATACATCCAAAGAGCAAAGAAATCTCCTCTTCCTATTCAACTTAGTAATTAGCAATTTTTTTTTATTATTTTTTATTTTTTTTCACGTATGAAGAGAGAAAGAACTGGAAGATTCTGAATATTTAATGAACTACCTAAATAATGTGTAATGCAAATGCTGTGAAAACAGAAGGCCAAATAGCTCAGTGTGGGGTGGTGACACACACCTCTGATGTGCCACTGGAGAAGATCTGGTCTTGTGGGAAAGCCTGAAGCTGCAAATTCATGGCTGAATAAGGAGGATGCCTTCTGCACTAGAGGAAATATTGAAGGAGACTGGAATTTTTCACTTGAAAGGAAAGGGTTAGAATCACAGAATATCCAGAGTTAGAAGGGACAGACAAGGATCAAAAAGGGCTAACCAGGTAATTTTCTTTCAGAAAAGGGTTTCTAGAGCCCTAACTTCAAATACACATGAATGAAAATTTTGGCTCAAGTAACATTGTAAAAGTTACACAAAAAATTGATTTTTTAAAATATTTTTGTTGAAATTGTTGATAGCAAAACTAGACATTGCAAATAGTTTCCCCAAGCTAAACAAAACCATAGTGATTTGGTAACTCCTCACACACCCTTTGCCCTGTGCAGGGCAATGGAAGTTCATGCCCACAGATCTGACCTCACATGGCCTTAGACCTTCAGTAGCTTTGCTTTAGAGGACACGAAATGCACACATCCTGAATGTGTTGTGGGATTGATGGGTCCCTGTCCCCTGACATCCATCTCTTCCCCAGCAGACAAGGCTGTTATTGGGGGCTAATGACTGAAAACCCACATTGGCCTGGCCACAGCTCTCTCTGTGACCCTCTTTGGTAAACCACCACCAGGGCAGGGCTTACAGGAGCTCCAAGAGCACAGAGACCATCCCAAGGAGCTTCTCCTGGGCATGAGAGGCGGTGTGGTCGCCACCCACCTCTTTCCAAAAGGGTGAATTGCAGAGCATGGGCCAACACAGGCCTTTGGGTGTGGAGAAATCAAGGTCAGCAGGAGCATGGCTGTGTATGTGGCATGGTCAGCAGTCCTCTGCACAAGAGGGGACATGGCAGGAGGGTGCCAGGCACTGTGACACAAGGTGGGATCTGGAGCCACCATTTGTGGCACTCACAGTGCACGTGCTTCAAAGTGCTCTACACGCAATAATCGCCAAAGCTCCACAAATGGACACTCCTGCAGTCCCCAAACCCTGACTATCAGCTGAGTTTTCAATCTGGCCTTAAATGAATTTGCCAAATTGGCACCTCCGCCGTCAGGTGGAAGCAAATTCTGCAAAGCTCAGTCTCTTTTATAGGCAAGCGCTATTGATTTTTTTTTTATCGTCTTACTTTGTTTCTTCCAGCTCTCCCCTCCCTGCACCCACCTTCAG
>NW_005054365.1:2546039-2555858 GCF_000277835.1 Geospiza fortis
TTGATTTAAGAGAGGCTGTTCAGTGCAAGAGACCCACTTGGTGGCGAATTAGAGGATGCCTTGCCCTGCACATCGCAGCAGTCAGACTGCGGAGACGCCCGTATCCATCACCCTCACGCCTGGCGTTTACAATACAATTATATCCTTCCAGCTGGTGGCTGGGGCTGCTGACAGCCTACAATGCCACCCCAATGCCAATTAATAGGTGGATCTGGCCCCTAAGAAGCCAAATACATCAGTGCCACCGTGGATGGAGCTCGCCAGCGAGGGAGCAGCATGAGCCGTGCCTGGGCTCTGCTGCGTTTTGGAGGCTGTGACTCGGTGGAATCACTGGGGTTTGAAGGGCACTGGCTAACTTTGTGCTCGGTTGCAGAGAGCTTCACACATCTTTCTTTTCGTCTATGGAACAGAGCAGGGCTCTCACTGAAGAAATAATTTGCAGTTTCTCTTAAAGTCTCCTCCAGCTACAGGAAAGTCACTTCTGACTGGGAAGCAGCATCTGCTTCTCTAACATCTTTCCTATCCTACAGCAAAAGGCAATGACTTCTAAGCAAAAAAAATAAGGTTGTATTTGGTGACTCCCTTAACCCTGGTAGTTTAAGATCAGTTTTGAAGGCTTACAGTGACATCTTCTATCCACTCCATTTCTCTCTCCAACAAAACCCTTCTCTCCTCTGGAGTAGCCTGGCACCTGTGGGTGGTTAAATCACTTCTGGCCTCTGTCAGCTTGGGGAAAGGCTCTCTGCTTCTGTGGCTTCAGATAACAGCACTGATAATACCAAAGTGCTCAGGCTCTGCATGTGTGATGTTTGACTCAAGCAACAGGGAATTTCCAAGGGTCAGTGTGTAACCCAGCAGTAGAAACCCACAGAGGTGTGCAAACGGGGAAGCTCAAGATACAAGCCCAGGGAAGAGGACTTAAAAAAAACATATATTATAGAATTGCAAATTTGTTTCCCAAAAGAAATGTAGACTGTGAAACCCTTTGTTAGAGTAAATCCCAACAGACTCCTTTGAGATCAAACAAACAAACAAAAAAAGTTAAGCAATTCCCACCAACTGCCTTTTTACAGCCTTCTCTTGCTGAAGCTGCCAGAAGAATGAAGTTTCATCTTCCAGGACTGAAAAAATGAACCTTTGTGGCTTGGAAATAAGTCAAATCTATAGCTGGAGTAGACATAGTTGACAAAAAATAATTTTACTGAAAGGTCCAAAATTATTCATGATGTCAGGAAAAAACTGCACCACACGTAGAGACAAAATAAAAAATAGCCCAAACAATCTATTTGGAAAAGCTATTTCATTTTTCATTTTTCATTCTAAAAACACATTTTTAGTCTCTTAAGAAAACCCTGAAGACTTCATAGACATTAAATATCTTCTGAAATAAACAACTCATTTTGAGTTGACTCAAATATTCTGTCTTGTCTTGACCTAAAATTTTATTGTCTTACATTTAACCAAAACACTTAGGAAAAAATTTCCTTGGGTTTGACCTGAACAGAAGTTTCTCTGACATTTGCACCAGCCAACAACCCTAAGCCCATTATTTGTTCAAATTTGTGGAACAGACAGGGAAGATGTGAGATGGACAGTGAGTCATGGTCTCTAGTTTTAACAAGTTGCAGGCTGGGGTCGAAATCTTACCACCTGGGAAGATCGTGGGAAATTTACCACTGACATTGCAGGAGCCAGAACATCATCACAGCCTTTGATCTCCCACTTTGATGTATAAAAAGCTGTTTGCACCCTTCAAAGCAGTTGTAGGTTTTCTCTACAGACTACCCAGTGAGACTGAGTTGCAGGAGACCCTCAGCATCTCCCATCCACCTTTTCCTCACTGTGGCTTAGTGAGGGCTCACCTCTGGAGACTTCCAAACTAGAGTTTAAGTCAAAGCTTAGGCAACATTCAGGTGTTTCATGTGAGTCACATAGCTGAGAAGCAGCACTGGTGCTGTCACAGCTAAAGTTCCAGCAGAGAATCACAGAACCACAAGATGGTTTGGGTCAGAAAGGATCTTAAAGCCCTATCCATTTCTCCCCCTGCCATGGGCAGGGACACTTTCCACTATCCCAGGTTGCTCCAAGCCCCATCCAGCCAGGCCTTGGACACTTTCAGGGATCCAGGGGCAGCCACAGCTGCTCTGGGCACCCTGGGCCAGGGCCTGCCCACCCTCACAATGAAAAATAGCAAGAAAAAACTGTTTTATAAATCAGTGCATGTGAACTCCTTATTTTGTTCTTGTGGAGTTAATATTAAAATAGGCACCATTCAAAACTAATTGCATTTAGTCTGAAATGGAATATCCTCTTCTGCAGAATTAGTGGTACTATTAATTCCTTTAATAACACCAAAGGGGACAATTATACTTGTTCTCCCTGACCACCTCATGGGATACAGGCTGCCCACCCAACTCAAAAACCCACAGTTTTGGTTCCAAGCATGTTGGGCAGCAGCAAAGGTCTTGGTTTCCTGTCTGTGACACAGAGGAAGGAGAGGAGGAAGATCTCTAGAGGTAAAACCTGGTTGTGACTCAGCTAGTCACAACCTCCACCTTTGGACCCCAGGAATGTGTCCCATGGCTCAAAGAATTGCAGAGACATGCCAGCCAATATGAGGAGATATCTCCTGGCCACCAAAAATGGTGTGGCTTTGGTGGCTGGTTCATTTCCCACTGTGCTCATATGCCAGGACACACTCCTGCAGACCGTTCATAAATACTTTCAGATGGACATGCCAAAGGTCTTTCCCTTTTCCTACCATCACCCTTGTTCTTCAGAGATCCCTGTTTGAGCCATGGGCCTGGCTGGAGCTCTGGAGTGTTGCCAAGATGCAGATAAAACACCTTAGGTGTATAAGGTGATTTCCTTACACCAAATATAAAAGCACAGGACTGACAGAAGAATTGGCCCCAACAGCTGAAAGCTTTCACATAACCATCCTTCCTGAGAACTGCATCAGAGGAGGACCTGGCCACCATCAAACCCTTACAAGCTGCAAGGTTTCAGGTACTGGTGGATACCAGGGAACAGCTGGATGGAGCAGGATATCAAGCCAGGAGTGTCCCAGACCAGCCCTTTCCCTCCAGTTCTGCACCGCTGTAGCTAATACAGGTTTTGCCAGTTATTTCACCAGGGAAAAGCATAGATCTTTTTGTTGGCTGACACTGCTGGCAGTAGTTATAAATTGTCTTCTGAAATAGCTGGAGAGGTGTAAGGTCTCAGACATGAGCCAGCTGATGCTATTCCTCCTGCTCAGACCCAGGACCTGCCCTTGGGAGAGCTCCCAGGCTGCTCCAGCACC
Source organism: Geospiza fortis (assembly GCF_000277835.1). Taxonomy (NCBI): domain Eukaryota; kingdom Metazoa; phylum Chordata; class Aves; order Passeriformes; family Thraupidae; genus Geospiza; species Geospiza fortis. The sequence goes on from NW_005054365.1 coordinate 2,549,344, forward strand.
ACAAGAAGTGGGCTTGCTCCAACTCCCACCTCAAGTGTCAGCTTTTTCAGTGCCAAAATCAGTTTCAAATTCTCCACCACCTCTCAGGGATCAAGCAGCACTTAATAATTAATACTCTGAATGCTTTCAAATCACCTGGAGAAAGAGCCAGCACAAAATCAAACTGTTACGGTCAATGTCACTGTTTGGGCTGTGAAGGATGAGTCCTGCCTGATTGCAGGTTTTCTAGAGCAGATTAAACCTGACATGTGGGGGTTTTTTTTTCCTATGAACAAGTCTCGCCTGTGCAGAGCAAAGCTTAAAATTCATTATTTACTTTGCATGGCGTTGACATCACAACAGAGCCCGGTACACTCTGTCTCGATTGATGAAGAGAAGAAGAATCTCCTGTTTTGCATGATGAAGAAAAACTTCTGTAACCATCTGCATTTCCCCCAGTCCATAAGATTGCTACTCCAGGGACAGCCACACTCACCTTATGCTAGTGTGTGGGATGCTCTGAATTTTTTTTTAAGTTTGCACTAAAGAAATAGATGCTGTTCTCCCAGTTTGTCTCCCTCTCCATCCTGCGAGATAAAGTTATCAGGAATAATCAGATCATAGAGTGGGGGCTGGAGAGGAAATTGTACATTAATACTAATGTATCTGGCATTGCAGGAGACACCAAGCCTGCTGTTCCCTCATTGGCCTGGGAATGTTTAACAAGCTCACTACATACCTTTGCTTTGCTTTGCAAAAGAAGAAAACCCTGCACAGCTCCCCGAGCATCTGACAAGAATGCACAGACATAATAATTTCTTTGACCTCAGCCACATGAGTTTCTGAAAAGAACAAAACAGCATCATTTCATGGCATTTACAGTTTAAACCTTTCCTATTCAAGTTTCTAACAAAAAAAGCCAACAGCCCATTCTGGTCATGATTAAAATTCATAGGCTTGCTGCAGAGAACAGATGCAGAAGCAATTTTAGGCCAGTCATATCCCAGCTCTGCAAAATTAATTTGACAGGTTTGCATTAAAGCACTGATCAATATCCACTTTAGAGCAGCAGAGGCTAACTGAGAAAAAATAAGTGACCGGAGTGCTACCAGACGAGAAAAAATGAATCTTTGAGACTTTTTTCCCTCTAAGCTTGCACCTACATCAGAAGTCCTGACCTCAATCCATTGATCGGTTGCAGTTAACATGACAAAAGGCCTGGCGGATATACCAGAGCTATACCTACCAGGGAACAATCAACCCTGATACACTAAATGTTTGACAGAGTGACTAGACTGCTGAATTAGTATTTGCTTTCTGAGGTCTGGCAGGCAACCTTTCCGTCCTGCAGTTTCCTAGATGCTTACAAAAGGGATTATATATGGACATGGTTTATAGAACTTCTCTTAAACTTTCTTAAAGAAGCACCTCTTAGTATTTTAAGCTGAGACCAAGATAATAAAACTCCACAGCCTTGTGCCATTCTGGTTACGTTTCCAGTGGGGGAAAGGTGCATTTCTATTTCAACTTAATAAGGACAAACTGTTTCATTAAAGTGCTCCAGAGGTTTTTGTTTTCATCTGGGGAAGCGGGAGGAAGCAACTCGAGTCACCAGACCTACACCTATCCTTGCTGAGGAGTGGGAATGACACAATCCATATTGGGGCTTGACTGGAGAGAAATGGCTGGAAATCTCTGCTGGCCTGGGTTGTGTCGGTTGAGTCCAGCAAAGGAGAGCATTTGTAGAACCCCACACACACCTGGGGATTCATGATGGATTCATCAGCACATCACCACAACAGCTGTCATGGTCCTGGCTGGAGGAAGGAAGGTGTGGCACCGCAGCATTTCATCAGATGGACTTTTGGTCTCACCAGTGATCCTGCAGCCACAAGGAGTGGTTATAACTCACCAGGCACTGCTCTAGCCTAACTGCAACTCTCTTCTTCTCCTGTGGGACACCAGCTGTCCCTGGATGACACAGAGTCTGACTGCACCCACCGCACCGCTCACCGAGCAGACCGTGGTGATTTGACAGAGGAGGAGGAGGTGGTTTGGGGGCTTGAAAAGAAAAGTTAGAGTGGTTTCCCACCTGCCACTCCTTGCCTGGGATTGTGCAATGCCCCTGGGAGCTGTGTGTAAGGGTGGATGGTGACCTGGGGTGAGGTCTCTCCAGGGCCACCTCCTTCTTCAGCTGCACCCAAGAGCTCCAACCAACACCCACTGTAGGCACCAGGCGCTGCTGGCTGCCACCACAGCTGCAAACTTCACCCCTCAGATCAAACCCCTAGGAGAAAAATCTCTACACAGATTTATTCTTCTCGGCCATTTTCCCCAGAATTTGATGCACCCCATAGTGTACATCTTTATACCAACCCACAGGACCTTCCCTACAAGGGCTGTTGTGAAGATATTTGGTTCACTGCAGCCTCCAGAAAATTACACATCTTTTTTATTTCTATTCCTGATAATTTTACAATTCTCAACCTAAGCAAGACAATTTCATGTTATAAACTTGACTACAGTTAGGCATTCATTACCCTTAATCACATACTAATTACCTGACATCACTCCACAGCAACCGATGAGTCTTTCAAAGTTTTGCCAGGAAATATTTGAGGTAAAAAGAGTTTATCAACCTGTTCTGAAAGTTAGTGCCCAGTACCAGGCACTGGAGCAGGACACCTGCTTATTTCTCCTGATGTTTAACATACTCCAGTGCCATAAAGGGACAAAATCTCATTAAAATCTGTCATGTATACCTGCACAACACAGTCAAGGAATGGAACAGCCCATCCCATGGCTGAAGCACCTGCTTTATCCTTGGGAAATAGAAGTTTAGTTCCCAGTATTAAAGCAGACCTCGCTCAAGCCACCAAGGACCAGATTTCTTAAATCTGAGGTGCCTAATTAGCTCTGAGTTCAATGGAAAACTAAGCAAGTCTCTTAAATACCATTTAAAAATCTGTCCTCAAGCTACTTGGCTCCTTTTGTGTCAAACGACAGTCATCGCTTTCCCTAAATTCCCAAGGAGTAACGTGAATAAATGTATCAGGCAGCTCCCCCACTCCAGTGATGGAGGGCATGAACAGGCCACAGAGGGACAGCTAAACCCCGCCGCATCTAAAATATGCTGAAAATGTCAAGTACCATTTGCCAATGTACTGAACATTTCTGTACGCAAACAGACGCTGCAGGCATGTAGACACCAGCTGATACATCAAATTTGCTTCTCCCATGCCTTGAGGATTCTGGTGGAAAAGAAGCTCAGCATGTCTCTGGCTCCCTGAGCCCCCCTGCCCTGGGCTGAGCCCCAGCGTGGGCAGCAGGGCAGGGGGATCCTGCCCCTGTGCCCCTGGGCTCAGGTGAGAGCCCACCTGCAGAGCTGCCCCAGCCCTGGCTCCAACAGCACAAGGAGCTGGAGCTGCTGCAGCCAGTGCAGAGGAGGCCACGGAGATGCTGCCAGGGCTGGAGCCCCCCTGCTCTGGAGCCAGCCTGGCACAGCTGGGGCTGCTCAGCTGCACAAGAGAAGGCTCCAGGGACACCTCAGAGCCCCTGCCAGGGCCTCCAGGGGCTCCAGGAGAGCTGCACAGCCACTGGGGACAAGGCATGCAGGGACAGCAGCCAGGCAATGGCTTCCCAGGGCCAGAGGGCAGGGACAGATTTCTGGGAGTGCCCAAGGCCAGGCTGGATGGGGCTGGGAGCAGCCTGGGACAGTGGAAGGGGTCCTTTCGAACCCAAATAATTCTGTGATTTTATGAGTTTATATTATTCTGGCCTTTGAACCAAAAAATCATTCTGTGACAACTTATGGACCTTGGAGCATCTACAGACTTTGTAGATTATTCTGTATTACTATTCTGTATTATTTCTTCCTTCTTTTCTCTGGGTAGGATTTTTTTTTTAAATTTCCTCTTGGAAATCATAATTGCTTCTTCTCAAGTCAGAAGTTCCAAGGCCTAAAAAACCTGGACTTCACTCTTCTTCTGAAGAGCATTTGGGCAGGTTTCAGGCCTTCTGCTTTAGCAATCTCTAAATAAAACAAAACTCATGGTATTGGAATAATAGGAATGCTGTCCATGGCAGGGGGGAGGAACAAGACAAGGTCTCTTCCAACTCAAACCTTTCTGTGATTCTATGTTTCTATACCCAAGCCTTGCAAAGAATCACATTTATGGACCCTGAATTAACATGGAAAAAATGCTGCTGTTTTGAGCATCAAAATCATTCTTTCAACTCTGGCACCTCTTCTAAAGGTGTGCAAAGCTTTTGTAGCCATGTGAGATAAAAGTACCTGTTGGCAGATGTGGTTTTCTGACCTGCAGATGCAGGTCAGGATGGTGCAAAACAAACAGCCAGTTCCAAAGCAGGACACGTTATTTGTTGTCAAAACAGCTTTCTGCTAATCTTTCACCCCAGACCCTGAGCCAGACACGTAACCATGAAAAATGTGGTACCTGTAGTGCAGCAAGATGTGTCTGTAACACTCACACAGGAACACACAGGCTGACATACATGGTGTGATTGCCACTACACTCTCAGGCAGGTGCTGACCACCTTGGCACTGCCTCTGCTAAAGATAAAAAGGCCTCAGATATAACCAATATTTTATCTTTTTTTTTTTCCAAAGATCTATATTACAGCGCGGTGTATATCCCTAAATGTATATTGCAGCACATCAATAAAATGGACCAAATTTCCACCTCATTTGGAGCCATGCCTTTTCTTTATCTCTCTGCAATAAGTTAACCTCTTAAATATTACAACATGCTGCTCCTTATGTCTCTTAAATATTAAACAAGGGCTGTACAAAATAGATTCAAGAACACACAGTAATCAATAGCAATGATCACGAGGGCAGGAAAATGGAACCGTTTAAGGGTTTTTAATCTGGTGAATAAACCTGGTGCTTTCATTCAGAGAAAGCAATGCAGCCAAAATCCAGCTGAATCACACACTCTCTAACACCAGATTTTCCTCATTTCTCCTGCTTGGCACAGCTGGATTTTAAAAAGGAGTAAGAAGTCATCCAGGAAAAATACCTGCCAAAAATATCCCCGACCACAAACTATTTCATGCAGTCAATAGTTAAGTCTGTGCTTCAGAAATGCACTGGGGGATGTCTTCCATAAACCCCTGACATATATGCATTCCTGAAATCAGATGGGGGCTTCATTTTTTTTTTCAGAGCCCACTTTTATGATATGAACTTTTCATAACTGAGATGCATTAATGTGGTTTTTATGTATACATAAAGATGAGGTCTTTACAGTTGGCTCTGGGACCTATTTTCAAGTGAAATGTGTGTTTAGATACAGACATATCTGCAATATAAATGTCTTAGAAGGAATAGAAGGACGTTTGGACTCAGCTAAAATTGTGAACACCTCTTTGAAGTGATCTGTAGGAGAACAACCTAAGTTGTATGTGCACTATTAATAACAGAGTGTCCATGACATCATTTAACTAATTACCTAGGTTTAGTGCACCCCACGTAACGGTATTTGTTTCACTTTTCTACATGTAGTCACTTTTCTCTGAACAGTTCTTCTGGGTTCTGCTCTCGAGGTGGTTAAAGAGAAGTGAAACGAAACCCAGTAAAAGGTCATTATATTAACGCATGTTCCTATTAACTCCCACCCAGGGGTCTAGGGATCCATCATGTGCGTAGAAACCTCCTCTGAAAATCACTCCTGCAAACACAGATTCAAGCAAGTGGCACATCTGCCTCTCATGGTGCCACTGGCACAGCTGCTCCAAAGTCCTTGGGATTGGACGTGCCCAGAATTCCACGTCTGGATCTCTGTGGTCCAGAGAGCAGACCAGAAGATCACCAGGGTAAACTTCCTGTCCTACATTTGTGCCAGCCCCAGAGTCCCATGAGCCCTCTGTAAGACACCAATCCCCTCCCAAAAATTCCCATTTTCACCAAGTAACAAACTGCAACAATTATCTGCCGCCTTTCCTGGTTTGTGACTTGCCATAATGGTGTGCATGGTGATAATCAATTTCACTGCAATAACTATTATTTCTTCACTTATTTTGTAATTGTGAGCGTGCTGATAAATGGATTGGACAGTTACTTAATTTCACAATCTGTATCGTAAATATCCTGTCCTGGAGCGTTATTTCTCAGCTTTGGCAGCAATGTTCAATCACTGTCAGGAGTGTCCATGTCCAAGGCCAGGCTGGATGGGGCTCTGAGCAGCCTGGTTTAGTGGAAGGTGTCCCTGCCTGTGGCAGAGGTCGGATGAGATGAACTTCAGGTCCTGCCAACCCATACCATTCTGGGATTCTGTGATTCAGGAAACCCCAGACATGCTGGATGCTCACAACTGAGCAAGACCTCCCCCAGAGAACTCATCTGAAGCCTTGTGACTCCAGAGATATCTTTGCACATGGAAAACACAGGCACATCTCCACTACATCTTGATCAAAACCCCTATGGTCTGCTTGCTGTCACCAAAAAAAGATTACATGGGGCAGAGCTGGAGAGGTTTTGCCTTAGCAAGGGGGAAGGTGCACCTGCAAGGGAC
>NW_005054365.1:2555905-2572798 GCF_000277835.1 Geospiza fortis
TCACTGCTGTCCTGCTGTGACTTCAGGAGCACGAGACACCTGAGCTGTTATCCACAAATTATCTTTAGTCCAGGGAAGGACAGGCATGGTACGGCCGTGATTCACTCCCTCAGGGTGTCCAAGACAGGTCAGAGTCATGCCCTGAGGTCCCCTTTCCGCTGACTAGAAGGGCATTTAAGGCAGCCCAGGGCAGAGAAATTTAGGTGAAGTGAGTTCCAGGAAAAAAAAGCCCTCTGAGCCCAGCGATTAATGCTGACAGTGCCAGCCCATTCCTCATTTTGAGATGGGCCTTGTCCTGCACTGGCTGCTGAGGGCTGGGCACATCCAGACCCCAGCATGTGCAGATCCTCTGCACCACTCAGCTTTGAAGCTTTGTGCCTAAGGATTTCTTCCCTTCCCTGAAGGTCACTGAAGGCCTTCATCTCTGGAGGGTTCCAGTGTGTCCCCAGTACGCCAGGGAAGGGCAGTGGTAAAGGGATGAGGATCCATCTCCAGCTGAGTGTGGGTCCTCAGCAGCTCCTGGCAGCCACCAGGGCTTCTTCCTCTGCCCTTGGAGGATGATCATGTTTTATGGCCATGCCACTGTCTCCTCTAGCCCCTTGCTTAATAAAATCCCTACTTTGGTGCATGCAATCCCTTAATGATTCTCCCTCTGGGTTAACTTGCTGACTTGGGTCCAGCCTACCTGTATAATTTTCTGGTCAAAGCCTGTTTCTAGTAATTTAGGGTTGTTAATATCACCTTTGTTAACTGACAGTAGATGCTGGAAGGTGGAGCAGACATGCTTGCTCTTTGACCAGTATAACATTTCCTTTACTACTGCTTTTTCTTCTTCCTCAGAAAACTAAAATAAGCAAATAAACTGCCCCTTGAGTTAGTGTTTGCTTCTCTGCTTTTAGCCAGCACAAGTGGTTTGACTTTCCAGGGTGCTACAAGCATCAAAATTAATTGCAATACCTGTTTGTTTTCTTTCTTTTTCTTTTACTATGACTCTTATTATCGTGAAAAAAGAAGAACCAGAGTTTCTATTCTTCTTGCTGAAATAAGAAAATACTCATTTCATTGCCAGAGGTGCCTTGTAATGTCTTTCTAGATGTCTTCAGTAAAAGTCTCCTTGCCTCCTGTAAGTTAAAGAAAATGTACAAGCTGCCACTTTTATGCTTTCTGAGAGAGGGGAAGGGAATGTGGATAGAGATTTTGCTGTTAAATTTTGTCTGCCTGTGCCTTATGGGAACTTGGAGCATATTCACTGTCAAATGTTGGTTGCTTTAGAACATCACTCCCACTAATGCTGCCTTCCCTTCCTCCTGTAAATAAAATAAAGCAGAAAATGCAGTAACCCAGTCATAACCTCGTGTTTAAGGACAGCTCAGGCACAGTTAATTTGACTGTTGGCTAATAAATAGATTAATATATCACCCCTCCAAATACAGAGGCGACCTTTCAAACTTCAGCATCGTTGGCTAAATGCCTGAAGGGGGAAAATTACTTGAAAGAACTTAATTCAAAAAATCCTTTAGGCCACACTGTTGCATCTTGCAAGACAGTAAAGATGCAGACAGCTATGAAGAGAAAGACATCAATAAATAATCAGGGGTCTTAGACTTTTAAATGGGAATCTGAGCATTGCAACCCAAAGGTAAATTGAATCTTTTCCCCATCTTCCTAGCAGGTGCTCACTCCTGTGTAAGCTATAAAACTTTGCTCATTGTAAATGTAGCTTGCCCTTTCGACAGACATTTTTACATGGAAATGGAAAGTCTTAGCTTGAGACCGCTCAAAGGCATCTTTGCCTGCAGCAACTTCTGTTTTATATTTGAAAGGCCTTTTTTTTTTTTCCTTCATCTTTTCCTTTCCTCTTTCTCTTTGCCGAGGGATATCTGAATCCTACTTAAACATTTTTCTGTGGTAAACAGCTTTAAAAAAGTGAGCAGTGCAACATGCAGTCAGGCAGTGAGAAGGACGCTTGTCACCACTGCTCTAAAGGAGAGACAGCTGAGGCAATCAGTGGTGAAATGTCTTTCATTTCTCTTCCTGACAAAGCTTACTGGACACTAAGCTTGCCATAGACGCTCACTGAAGGAAGTTGTAAGTGCATTTCATCAGTTAATTAGTGTTTATACCCATTGAGGTGCACCATTAGATGGTGCCCTGGGTAGGATGAAGAGTTGTGGGCCTGTAACAGGACACACTTCCTACTCATCCACACTGTTCCTACTCATCCCCTTCCTTATGGGCTATTAGAAATGCAAAGCTGCTTTGCCCTCAACTTACCCATAACTGCAATATAACACATAATATTGTGCTGAAGCAATGCTCTTCTGATTATTATGACATTTGGAGGAGGTGCCTGCGTGAGCTCTGGCTCCAGTTTGGATCACAGCTAGCTGGGAGAGCGGACAGGACACTTCCATCCTAATTCCTCCACTCCCAGATGAGTCATCTGATGTGTGCATGGCCATGAAAAAAATCCTAAAAAAACCTGAAGCAGTGTGGAAACTGCACCTCTCCAACCCTCCATACCAATTATCTCAAATGAGTTTTAACTCTGAAGCCTAATGTCCTATTTCTGAGGAGGAACTCAATGTCTTGCAGCAAATACTTTCCTGCAGTGTGCATAGGCACTGTGGTAAACAGCAAGTCATAAATAAAGCTCAAAGCCATCTCATGTCTCGTCCCAATTTGCAAGCCAAAAACTTGATGTTTCACAGTGAAATTCTAAATATGACCTCCACATAAGTGGCTTTCCCTATACTAGAATGAAAGGCTGTAATTAAATGCTGTTGTCCCTTGCATCTTTATTGCCAAGGAATTCTGCATATATTCTTTGACCACAAGGGTCTCTTGGCTGCTGCTCACTCTTCCTCGTTGGGTCAGAATGTGAGGATTTTTTTGCGTCTTGAGGCAAACCTGTCCTGTAAGATCCACAATTAGTTTTTTGCTCAAAACCTTCACTAGGCTTAAACACAAAACTGACACAAGGGGTGACTTGAGTTTGCTGTTTCAATTTACTTTGAGCTAGATTCTGCCCTGTTTAAACCAAAGCCAAATCCATAATCTTTCCAAGGCCAGAGTAACTTCAGTCTTCTTTTAACATTGGATTCTTGAATTGTCTTTGGGCTTTTTGTCTGCTTTCAGTATTTGGTAAGTCTGATACCTTTAATAAAGACCCTTCTTGGAGAAGAAGACTGGTTAAAGAAAAAAGCTGTCTTCTCTGCCCAACCCTGCACTGTGGTCCCCAGCATCCCACACAACTCCTCTGGGAAACCCCGTGATACAGACTGTTTCCTACAGTCCACAAAGGTGTTGCAAAAAACCCACAGAAGTAAAAATCCCTTGTGGGCTCCTCTATAAAGTTCCTACTACCAGACATCAGCTCTGGCTCAGAGAGTCCTGAGCCATGAAGTGTTGAAGGCAGAATATGCAGGATAAGTAGCTCAACATGCCTGTCTTTTCCTTATACCCTTCCCTGTTGGGTTGTTTCTGGCCACCACTGGAGAAAGGTTTTGGGAGCAGCAGGGATTTTTGTGTGTAGTGTGTTACCATGCCTGCGTGTAGGCACCCCCAGAAGGTAAAAGATTCAAACTTGCTGGGCTCTTTCCTTGTCCTCTTCTGGCATGTTTCCTCAGTACAAATTACCTGAAAAATCTGGAAGGAAAATACAAAATCAACAAGTACGTTCCTCCAGACCTCCTCTTCCCACCCCGACCCACTCATTTCCCATATAACAAATGTCCTGGGACTCCACTGGCATTAAGTCTCTAAACAATCAACAAGCAGCAAGAACAGATGAATGTTTAAAAACAAAAATGCTATTTTCATGCAAATGTCCTCTGTGATAGAGAAGAAATTAAGAGCAATATTGTATATTGGAGGTGCAAGCAGAACTGTTTCTAAAACTAGACTGTCTTTCAAAAGTTTTCCATTAGGCATTCACTCCTTAAATACTCTGTGTGAGCAGGGCTCATCCCCACCTGAGGAGGCAGTCTGATCCATATGCATGGGGGTCTGCAGCAAGAGATGCAATCTGCAGAGCTGCATCTCATTTGGACTCACTGTGGTCTGGCCAGTCCTGGCAAGGGGTCAGTGAGGGGCGAAAACATGTCCCAGATTGTTCATGAGCATCAAATGGAAAAAAAAAAGCCTTTGGAATACAGGGAGCCAGACTGAAAGTGGTAAAACAAGGGCAGAGATGAGGACGATGAGACAGTTTTTTGTTTCCTCCATCAGCCCACAAATCAAAGAGTTTTTCATAGAATCACAGAATCATTTAGGTTGGAAAAGCCTTCTGAGATCAAGTCCAACCATTCCCCCAGCCCTGCCAAGGCCACCACTGACCCATGTCCCCAGGTGCCACATCCACACGGCTTTTAACCCTTCCAGGGATGGGGACTTCCTGGGCAGCCTGTTCCATCACCCAACCACCCTTTCAGTGAAGAAATCTTTCCTAATATCCAATCTAACCCTTTCCTCACACAACTCAAGACTGTTTCCTCCTGTTCTGCCACTTGAGACAGCAGACTGACATTCCCCTCCATACCACCTTGCTTTGAGGCTATTCCCTCTGAAAGGAGCTCCAAAAGGAGACACACACAGAGGGATGAGCATCTTCTGAGCCACATGGCAGGAAAGGTGAAAACCAGACTCTGTAATTCTGCCTATGAAAGGGGTTTATTCCTCTGAATCACCATGGATGTGGCTAAACATTTGTAGGCTGGCAATAGTGCAGGCTGTGAAATCAGCTTTATGAAGTCCTGGTCTGTGTCCTCACTGTATCCCATGAAGTTTTGGGCTCCTTTTGCAGGAGTCCTCATGGGGCTGACTGTCTATGGCTGTGTGTGCTGGGAAATGTAGATTTAACCAATGGCATAGCAAGGGAAAAATCAGATTTTTCCATATTCTTTCCATCACTTTAGTGACATGAAATGTCTTGGTTTCGTGCACCTGAAACACCCACTATATCACCTGAATTGCTGCAGAGGTTGGAGGTGTCCATGTGCAAATATTTGTCACTAACCAGCCCCTAACACAGCCAGGGGTAAGTCCTTGGAACTGGAGGAGCCTGAACCAAGAAAACTGCACATTTTTTAATGCAGTGATAACAATGAAAAAGTCTTTCAAGTTGGCACCAAAGTAGCTGTTTGTGAGGGTCTGGCCAGAAATTGCATTTATAGCATTTATAACAAATGCATGACATTTATTTTCATTATTACAACCCTCAGCCTCGAGTCTCATCCCCTTCCACAAGGCAGGAAAGCTGTAATTCCCCACACTTTGAGAGGCCACTGCTGGTCTAATATCTTTATTTTTTCTTCCATTTTTTATATTTGAAATATATCATTTTGGGAGCTAGACCATAGTTTTACTGAAGTAACTGAGAATGTTGTCCTCATTTTAACTCTTGGCACAGGAGGGCCAGAACATGACACAGGGCACAAAGAAACAGAGTGAAGGGATCTCTCTAGTCCAAGGAAATGTTCTTAATTGCATCCTGAGAGCATTCCCACATGCTCCTATTTGTGTCTGCAGTAGGCAAACCTCCACTCGAATGCATTTCTCAGAGGTGGTGTTTCCCACAGGGAATTGCAGCCAGCCTTGGGGCTCAGCAAATTTTTGTCTGCACCAGAATGAAAGCCTAAAGAAAGAGGTTTCCCTTGAAACCTCTCTGTGGAGGCTCTGTTTCAGAGCAAAATCAGCACTCCAGCTGCTCATGAAGCTTCCCAAGGCAGCACCCAGTTGTGACTTCTCCAGCTGTGGCACTTGGGGACATGGGTCACTGCTGGCCTTGGCAGTGCTGGGGGACAGTTGGAGCCGATGATCCTAGGGGACTCTTCCAGCCTCAAAAATCCTATTTCTCACAGCAAGAGGCAAGGATTATTTCCCAGTGCTGGCTGGCAAGCCCTAGGGGCTATGAGATCATTTTCAATGTAAATGTGACCTCATCATGATTGCTTACATTAAGGATCACAGTACTTTGCAAGTCATCCTAATAAATTCACTTATCTGCCTGAGGAGGAGCGAGTCATATATCTGGTCTTTGACATCTGCTTTTCCAGGGTCTGTGAAAACCCAGCTACTCATTGCATGTGCTCATCCACGGACATTAATGCCGTGGGATAATTTTAGACAGAAAGTATTAGAAATAAATGAGAAACCAATCTATGTGAACTAAACTATACTGAAGCAATGCCCAGGTCAGGCTATAAAAAACATCAGAAATCCCTTTTTGGATGTATCTGTTCCTTGATTTAAAAGAGTGGGAATGCCAGTTGAGTTTGTCAATGACTCTTTCTCTTCTGTGGGAAATGTGAACTTCCTTGGGATTGCTGCTGCTGAAGGAGTAGGGGGCTCTCTTTCCTTAGTCAGCTTCACATCCCTGGGATACTGTTGACCTACCAAAGGTGGCTATCTGGTCTTGATTTCTGGCAACTGAATAATTCAAAAGCAATTTATCTGCATTTTCAGGAGTGTTCAGGGAAGTCACTTCACAATCATTTACAGCTCATATACTATGGTATTGGGCAAGTCTCTCTCCCCGTTTCACTCACTTGATTGATGAGTCTCAAAATCTCAGAAGAATCATAAATTCCAGCGACAAATAATCATGCATTAGAAAAAAAAAAGATCAATGAAATCACTGTTTGTTGTTTGCCATTCACCACTTGATGTAATTTTAGTCTTGCAGGCATCCAGTCAGACTCCAGTTACGGTATCATGTTTGGAGGGTCAATTATGTGCAGTGGGAGTGGACACTCTGAAAAATTCATAAGTGATTGACTGGAGAAAATCTGTTTTCAGGCATTTTCAGGTGGAAATTCATCAAAGAAACAGAGTCTGATGAATCAGCATTAAGTAATGAACAGTGAATAGAGGCAAATATATCAGACCTGTTGTGAATGAAAGGTAACTGCCAACACCAGGCTCGGCCAAAAATCCCCAGCTTTTAGCTAGCTTTTTGATCCAGACTTCGGATAAAATAAGGGAAGTCTTTCTTTGGATGGCTCCATCCCAGCATCAGGCTCTTTTCACCACAAAGTTTTCCTCTCCAGCACAACTTGGCATGCAGTGTGTGTTCTCCATAAAGCGCTCAAAAGTGAAGGTAATTCAGCTGGTTTGCTTCCCTGCCTAGTGGGAGCTTTGCTCAGCGCTCAGAAATGTATGCAAGTGTGTGACTAATGTACAGCAAAAAGACTCAGGATGGAGCCACTTTATTCATTGTTTGTTATTGTTCTTTGTTGCTCAGTGTTTTGTAAATCCCCCTGGTTATGGAGACGTTTTTATTAGAGAATACATTTTTTGAAAATGGGGTTCCGCAAAAATGAAATTTCAGAGGTGTGTGTCTCAGCATTGATTTTTCTATTTGTAATAACACACTATAGCATATCTTGTTTTATATCAAGAGGATAAAATGTCCCTAACACAGTGATCGCCATTCTGTGGTAATGGATAAAGCCTGTTTATGAGATGTCATTTATTCCACAATAGACAGTAAATAAAAGCCATTTCAAGCTTCGGTTAAATCAAAGCTTGTTCGGGATTTCAGCAGATTTGCAAATTACCTTTGGGACCATTTTCAGATTCAGTTGTTTTCCCACATGCTATTGACTACCCATGTTTTACTATAAATACTACTTCTTGCTCTTTCTCTCTGTCTCATACCAAACCCTGGGATTGCAGAGTGATTTGTAAAGACAAGCAGATAAAGTAAATACACTGTATTAAAATTCCTTTCCTGCCAATGTAACAGAAATAAAACCACAGGATTTGATGGCAGACTGAAAGCCAAAGAGCAGGATCCTGGATGCTGTATTTTGGAAAATCCAGAGGTCTTTGTGAGATCTTGTAAAAGCACCAAGAGAGGTACAGCAGAAACAAAGGTTTTGTCAAAAAAATCTCCTAAAACTCCTCACATGAGCTACTTTGGCTTTGGAATTTACTGCTGTTACTGGACACAGTCATAGGAGGATATTGGGGCCACATGTCCCTTTCTTGCTCTGCCTTTTAGATGGAAGAATTAAGGTCAACATACAAAGGATGAAGAGTCTTGGACCTCTGGACTCAAAGCTACCTCAGTGGGCTAAAGTTATAACACAAAATAAAGTGTTTAATCAGAATATCACACATATGATTATATTTATAAACACTGAGACAGGAACATCAGGTGCTTTAATTTTGGGTGCATTCTGCTTGTTTAAGAAAAAGTGGGTTACTTGTGAAGAAATGCACTTTAGGGTCAGAAAAACTTTTTGGAAATTCAGAGTGCTGTCACCTGATTGGAAAAAAAGTCAAAATGGTTCATGGCACACTGTTTGAAACAAGGAGGCTTCATTTTTTTCTCTATAAGGTTCACAGTGGGTATAAATGAGCATACAGAACAAATGACTCTCAACCCATTAGAGCATGGACCTTTTTGGCTTGAAATGTCCTCTCCACTTCCACTTTTCCTCTGCTTTCATTAGAAAATCTTCCAAAGAAGCAAGATGTTCTGGTTGAGAGCCTTTGAAATGTCCCATTTGACCTATAAACTTATGATTTCCAAGCTACCAAATATTCTGAAACATAGGAGGAGATTTACACTCTCATATATTTATTCCTTCCTTTTAATATTTGAATCCAAAAACCAGTTATTCCCAAAAAAACATTTCTGTGAATTATTTTCCTGCCACCTTTTAAAACTGTGGCAGCTGTCAGTAAAGGGACAGGTGACATTATTTTACTCAGAAACAGTTTTCAAGACACAAAAAGGCTGAGCTCCAGCAGGTATCCAACAGCTCTCATTTAGAACCCCAACTGGAGAGTGACACTGATTTCAGCTCTGCCCACTTCCAGCTGCTGAGATTTGGAGCCACGGTCTGTGCCATAGGCCTTGGAGGGCTCCAAGGGGCTCCTCAGATGTCGCCATCCTTGAACAACCCTGAATTTTAATCCAAACACACTGGAATTGCAAACAGAGGGACAAACCTACTTTCATCCTTGTAACCACTAGGGAAGTAAAATTGCAGTGGGAAAGCAAGCCAGGTTCCCTTCTAGTTCATACCCTCCAGAAAAACATCCCATAAAAACATTTACTCAAGTAACTCACCTTGGAGAGATAAATGCAGATCCACCATTCTACAGAAAATAATGGGAATGTCATGTTGTGGTTGAGGAAGGCAAAAATAAAGAGCTCCCATCCTCCCTCTAGGACACTGCATTGCAGGATCAGCAATTAGACAGTAATTTTTAATTTCTGTAAATAGTTTAGCACCTTTAAAAGTGGACATGCATTGTCCTGGCAGGTGTCCTGTATGTCTTAGTGGTCTTGAATCCAGAAATTCCAAAAGGAATCTGATCGCTGTAAGAAATGTTAACAAGGTCTTTAGGCTTCTTAGAACAATATTCCTGAGCATTTTCTTTGTTTCTGGATTTCAAGAAGCATTTTGTCCTGCCTTTTGACTGGACCATGAACAAAATTCATGGGGAACTGGCAGGGAAATTGATTTTGAAGTCCTTCATTTGGCGATACTTGGGAAGGGCCTTGGAAATCCTTATGACAGTACAAATATCACGGTCTCTGAAATGTAGCAGCAAACTGTGTAGGGAGCCAAGCAGATTTCCAACGGAGAACCTTCTTCTGTTTCTGTGGAATCTCACTAAAAATGACCTCGTTCTCTCAGAAATATTTCTGCTGGGAAGACTCAGGGATTTTAAATTGTTGCAGGGGAATTTTTGCTTCCTTGTTGATGTGGGACCACTTTGAGAAGAATCCGTCTGATAGTCACCCAACCACAGCTTTTTCAGAGGATTTAAATTTTCACCAGAATCCTGATTTTCATTCTGTTTCAAAAAAAACCTGCTTTGAAGCACTATAACATCCCAAGTGTTTCATCAACCCCACTGTCCTCTGTGCATCTCTGTGCTTGTGCAAGCTTTTATGCATAAGGGGCTTCCCTGGGACCACTGATCTTCCCAAAATTACAGCCCTTGCCCATGTTGTATTTTCACCCAGTTTTCACCCAGATTTCAAGAGTGTTGCAGCAAAAGGCTGGTCTACATAGATGTTCAACCAGGAAGAGTTTTTGAATATTGGCTACTCTTTCTTTTTTAATATTTTTAATATTTCAGTTGTCCACTCAGGGAGCAAATATGATGCTGAGTGATCTGGGCAGCTACTCACACACAGAGCTGTTAGTTCATAGACAAATAATTTTTTAAAAATTGACCATTTTTTCTCTTGATATTTCTAGGAAGAGGGTTTCTCTGGTAGAATTTCACTAGATATAACCATTCCCCATTACATGAAAATTACACTTATTCTCAGCATTGCTATGGTACAGAGAAGAACTCAAGAGGAAGGTAAAAAAAGTCACTTCTGGATATGGCACTAGAATACTGAGTGTAGTGCTCCAATTTCTTTAGTTTTGCCTGAAAATACCATTACAGTTAAAGTTGTGTCAGCACTTTCATTAGAAACCCAGTTTTGATTTATAACACTGGCTGGAAAAGATTTGCTGCTGGCTGAAATTCAGCATAAGGTCTCTGGCCAGGGGAAATATTTTAAACATTTTTTGGAAGATGGTTTGAAACAGGTTCCATTATTCCAATGTTACACAGGAGATTTCCTTAGATTTTACCAGGTGAAGCTGGATTTGGTTGTTTTTTTTGGTTTTTTGGGGTTTTTTTGGTTTTTTTTTTTTTTTACAAAATGAACAGAACCAAAGGGTTATTTGGAGAGATTACCTAATCTTTTAAATTCATGTCCTGGCTTTGGCTGGGATAGAGTCAATTTTCTTCTTAGACATTTTAAATCATTGCCTTAAAAATCTGGGGGTTATGCCAGAAATCCCAGGATTTCCATCAAGAAGCACCACCAAAACTAACAAATGCTTGAAGCAGATACTCAGCAAACTCACATTTTGGTGCTCCCAGCCCATTAACAAACGTTTAAATTGCTTCACGAAACTGTGCTCAGTGTCTCTGCTATTCCTGCTTTATTAGCTGGGCATTAGCAAGCCCTGGCAGCAGGCAGGCTGCACGGTGTTGTTTGGATTAATTTAGTGCTGGTGAGTGGTGTCAGGCTGACAAGGGACAGGGACAATCCATCACCTGGGCGGTTACAGGCGGCAGCTCCGTCTTCCCGCTGCCTGGGGCACCACGCTGGGAAACAAGAGCATCACCCGGCCCCTTGTCCACCCAGCCCCAGCCCCTCGGCCAGAGACACCAGCCTGAGCAGCAATTAAATCCTTGCAGGCAGGCTCCAGAAACACTCCAAAAACACCACAGGCCTCCAACAGAACAGCAGCAGAGACAGCACGGAGCCGGACGAAGCACGGACCGCAACCTGCGTGTTCAGCTAGTGATCACAAAGTCATGGAATTGTTAAGGTTGGATCTAAGATCACTAAGGATCACTCTAAGATCACTAAATCCAAACATTAACTCAGCACCACCTTGTTCACCACTAAAAAATATCCAAAAATTCCACATCCATGATTTGTGCAATGCCTCCTGGTGGACTTCTGCTATTAGGAATGGTCTTGTGGAATTATTTAAGTCACATTCTGGCACTGGTTTCTAAATAAAAGATATCCATCTATATCCCAGATTCCTTCCTTCCTTCCTTCCTTCCTTCCTTCCTTCCTTCCTTCCTTCCTTCCTTCCTTCCTTCCGCCACTTCCTTCCGCCACTTCCTTCCGCCACTTCCTTCCGCCACTTCCTTCCGCCACTTCCTTCCGCCACTTCCTTCCGCCACTTCCTTCCGCCACTTCCTTCCTTCCGCCACTTCCTTCCGCCACTTCCTTCCGCCACTTCCTTCCTTCCTTCCTTCCTTCCTTCCTTCCTTCCTTCCTTCCTTCCTTCCTTCCTTCCTTCCTTCCGCCACTTCCTTCCGCCACTTCCTTCCGCCACTTCCTTCCGCCACTTCCTTCCGCCACTTCCTTCCGCCACTTCCTTCCGCCACTTCCTTCCCTCTTTCCTCATCCAGCTATTTGTGCCAACACTGATACTCCAAAGCAATGAAAGTCTCACCCAACACAAACTGATGCACACACATAGGATTGTAGTTGGAAATTTGATGATAAATATTGTGGAACCATAGAATCACCTCGGCTGGAAAAGCTCCCTAAGCTTATCAAGCTCAACCCAACACTGACAAGGCCACCACCAACTCGTGTCCCCAAAACACCCCTCCAGGAATGGGGACTCCACCACAGCCCTTGGAAGCCTTTTCCAGGGCTGGGCAGCTCTTCCAGTGAAGAAATCTCCCCTAATATCCAATCCAAACCTCTCCTGGTGCAGTTTGAAGCGAATTTCCAGGATAAATTAAAGAGGCATGGATATGTGGTCACTACAGACTGTCAGAACAGACCTTGCCTGGGTTTGGGCCTCATTTTCCAGATGCAACTTGTATTTAGGGTGATCCAGAGATCCCTCCAGAAAAATATTTTGGACAAGGCAGCTGTGCATTGGATCAGGCCATACCATGCCAGTGAGCTGCAGTGCCAGTGAGGGACCTCAGATACTCTTAAATTATTATGTGGTTATTTATTAGACACTGGGGACTGTGGATAAAGAAATATGAGCATGATGATGTGTCCACCAGATTCTGGCACCCACTGGCCTGACACACTGCAGAAGATGAACCTTCCCTGCAGCAAATGGCTTCATGTCATTATCTAGGCTGTGTGAATTTTGGGGTGGGTACTGCGTCTTACAGGGAGCACTCACGGCATCTGGCACAAGGGTATGCTAAACTCAGCTGGAAACTAGAGATGTTGTAATAACACAGAAGCAAATTAGCAGAATCTGTCAAAGTATTCTCGGCAAAAGCTTCAGAATAAGTATAAATGTTCGTGAAAATGCAATGACGAGTTTACTCCCCTTTCTGACATTTCCCACTCAGGTTAAGGTGCAGAAAATAACCAAAAATTCAGAGGAGAAGATAAAGAGGTACATTTGAGAGTATGATCCTCAGGGAGCCTGGAGGTCCCTTGGGGAAGGTATTGAGAACCTTCATGTGGTGGTTTTGATTGGCCAATTTAAGATTTCCCCAGTTTTGAGATTTTCCCAACCAAGACACTGATGGTACTCCTGGATGCCCCACGGACAGAGAGCTGGGTCTTACCAAGGCTGAGGGCTTTGGGAACAAGTCTTGGCATGAGGATGACTTAAGCACAGCTCCTTGAGGCATGGGGAGACAACAACCCTCTCTTTTTGCTGTGGAGAGCCCCCAACACCCATCCCCATAACCAGGCACACCCAGAGCTCCAGCACTGCCCCACTGTGCACAGGCAAACAAAATACATCCAACTTCCACAGCTCTGCAACTGGGGTCCTTTTAATGCCACAGCTCATGTAAATAAAATCCTTTTTCTGTGAATCTTAATTAAGGGAATGATTGTTTCTGGCCATCGCTCGAAAGGCAAATGTTTTAATTGGTTCTGATGTCTTTCCCTGAGAAAGCTTTTTTTCCTCCCCAGAAGCCATATATCCCAGGGAGATTGCTTTTGCCTGCTGCCTGTCCTGTAAGGGTCCAGCAGTGGTGGAGAAAGGAGCTGGTTTAAGGGGTTATGGAGTGAAACATGCACATGAGTTAAAGAGCAGGAGCCGTTTAAGATCCCGAAGTGTCATTAGCAGTAACATGTCACATAAAATGAGGTGCGGATTTCCATTTTCATTTGAACTTCAGGTGTTTAGTAATCCAGAAGCTTTATTTAAGGACTGACCTTTAACCTGGCCTGTCATTCCAATTGCAAGGAGTTGATGGCCACTGGGAATCAATGGGCAGCATGAAGGTCACTTCCTAGAAAAACTGTGGCTATCAATGTGTCAGTTCCAATGAAGGATTATAACAAAGCAGGCAAAGAGCCTATCTGGGTCTACGAGGCACCAGCTTGCTCTCAGGCTGCCTCCCCACTTTCAGCTATTCTACAAACACAAGTAGAAATAAGCTGTTATTTAATGATATGTGTTTCTGAAGGCATGAGCTGTTTTCAGTTTTGTGAGTGGCATGAGAAAGTGTGGTTAGAAACCCAGCACTCACTGGCCCAGATGCTGGTAGAGGTCCCCTTATCCCTCCACACAAAGCACTCCAGCAGAGCAGCCAAGGGGCCACTGATCCAGTGAGACCTGGACAACCCCTCCTGGCACAGCCACGCCATGCCATGGCCACAGAACCATAGAATTGTTTGTGTAGGAAGGGACCTTAAAGCTCATTCAGTTCCACCCACGGGCAGGGACACCTTCCACTGTCCCAGGCTGCTCCAAGCCCCATCCGTCATTGTGAAAATACACCTCCTTGTGTCTTATCTAAATAGACCCTCCTTCAGTTTACAACCATCACCCTTGTCCTGTCCCAGTGCAAGATTGTTTTTCCTTGGTGGCATCCAGGATTGAACACAAGCCCTGGACAGGACCTGTCTGTTTGCAGCATCTCCAGGTGGACACAAGGACCAGCCTGTGCAGGAGGAGAGGAAGGAGCACAGGTGCATGGGGACAGGGCAAGAGAAGCAGAATGTTGGGATGGTGTTAGGGCCACAATGAGCTCAGCACACTTCCCTAAGCCTGAAGAGGGGAAAAAAGGTCAGCCTGACGTGGCCACGCTGCTGTGACTAAAATGAACACTTACTGACACAAAGATTTGCTTTGGAGGTTTCCACAGAGTTTCTCATTTGTGTCCTGGCCAAATTCTGCGGCATCTCTGCAGTCAGTTTTGTTTGCAATCATGTAAAAACTGGGTTATTTCAATTTTGGCTGAAATCTAAGAACTTTAAGCCTTTAGGAGCAGAACCCCAAGAAATCAGAACCCAACTGTCTGTGGACAATCTGTATTGGATGGCCACTTTAGGGTGGTCTGGGGAAGAGGGGGGGACTAAAGCCACATGTGTCTCTCATGAAGGCCAAGTGAGTCCCACCATGAGAGCTGGTGAAGCAAATCCCAGCCAAGGGACAAGAGAGCAGCCAGGAACCTGTGGGATGGACCCTGCAGATTGTCCCAGGCACACACACACCAGTGCCACGTGGAGGGCAGATACAGCCCCTCTCCACAGGCCAACCGCTCCTGCACTGGGGAAGATTTCGATTTGTAGATAAACATGAGCATTAGTCAAAATCTCTCCATCTCTCACCATGCCTTTGTGCTGGTTTTCAGCACGGAGCTCTTTTCTGCAATCCGTCTCCAGGGGTTTGGAAATTCCCCTATAGGAAAGATCTTTGGAAAGCCTTTTGAAAGACCTTTCCAATGATTAATAATTACAGTAATTTGTTATCAGACTTTTCGTATTCTTGCGAAGCTTTCAAGATTTTCTCCAGTAAATCCATTCCCTAAAAATTGTGCAAAACAGAATTTTAATTGGAATTTCTTTTCCAGTCACAGGAAGTGGAAAGAAAACAGGTTTATATTGTTGAACTTACTGTTTGTGTATTAAATGTCTGCTTAGATCACTGAGCATGCAGATCCTCTGAGCAAAATCAATAGGAAGTTTATGCCTGTCTGTAATATGGATATGAAACCCTCTGTGAAAGGTCAACTTGACACAAATTAATGAATCCCTGAACAAATCCAAAGTTTCAATTTTGAATTAAAAATTGAGAAACATGACCAAAAGGTACAACCAGAGGTTTGGGTTTCTGGCAACAACACGTAGATGTAAATTGGATCAGGATCAGAGAGAGACTGTTAAAGCATTTCTTCTGTGGAGACAACACACCCTGAGCAAAAGTGAAAAAGTAAAATACAGTTATGTTATAAAGAGGCAGCACAGTTTACTAAAGATGCGATTTTAGTATTGGTGTCCAGTTTAAACACAGAGAAAAAGTGGAGTTCAAATACTCCCAGGGCCCACCTGCCCATTATCCTGCACTTCATCAGCCTCGGAGAATTTCAGTCACTGAAGAGAGGAATGGAATCCCTTTAGGAATTTAAACAGACGAGTCAGATCATGCATGGAGATAATCTGTCACACTATTATTTATATTTCACAATACTTTCTTTCAAACTCCTTTATTCCCTTTCACTTACGTTCTTTGTGTCCTCTTATTAAGGGGGAAAAAAAAGTATTTATCATACAAAGGGGCTGTTCTAAAGCTCTCTACACATATTTACCTACCTAATCCTAGTTATAAATGATCAAGATTAGTTCTATGAAATGGATTTTAAAATGTGTTTATTCCCACACTCTGCCCCTGATTTACAGACTGAAACATTGGATGCTAAACACAAAGGTGAACATATCCATTTTGCAAACAAACAAACAAACAAGCACAATTTCTACCTCTGGTAGCAAAACCAAGTTATTTTGGAGATCCTGAAACAGATGGAGATTGGCACCTCAGTTTCAGTAGAATTGCATGGAGTGGTGTATATTCCATACAATGACATCCTATGCATTTTTTATTTTGCCTTTTTTTTCTGGGTCTCATCTCGTTGAAAGGTCTCTACCACTTTCACCTTAGATGCACTTTGCCTAATTTACACAATGACAGCTTCCTCTGTGCCCAAACAACAACAAACCCACCAACTCCAGAGCAAACAAACCCTGTAGGACAGGCAAGCCCCGTGCGCCGAGGATGCTGCTACACCAAGGAATCAAGATAATCCAGGCTGGTTATTGTTATGGTTATTTTTCCCTTCTATTGGAGCTGGAGATCCCCTAGCAAAGACCTGGAAGCAGCCTGAGTTTCCATGCAATAAAGCAGCAGTGAGAAAAGCTCAGAGTAATTAAGTGGCTGACGCACAGAAGAAGCCGTTACAAAGATTTGACTAAATTGCCCATTCATTAGTAGCACGGCATGGAAGGAGAATTACAAATAGACAATAGAGCCTGCAGTAATTCAATCTAACCTTGTACTTACAGAAAACAATGAGATAATGAACAGAAAAATTACCAGGCACATATTGCATTTTGTGGAAGGCAGT